>NW_027397066.1:8470942-8578584 GCF_003265705.2 Callorhinus ursinus | reverse complement strand
AAGAAAGAAAGAAAGAAAGAAAGAAAGAAAGAAAGAAAGAAAGAAAGGAAGAAAGAAAGGAAGAAAGAAAGAAAGGAAGAAAGGAAGAAAGAAAAAGAAACTTCAATTTGCCAATAAAGAATCTGGAACTATGGAGATTAGTTGATCAACTTCACCAAGATCACTTGTGTTTTAAGTGGCAGAGTCAGGAGGAATAGCAGGTGTCTGGGCTTTCCACAGGTCCAAGCTGACTCTAGTTAATGGAAAAGCTAAAAGGGAGCTGATTTTCTGTTCTCTGAAGCTTTTCCCTGATTAGCTGACCATTGTCCTCTTACAGTTTCAATACTTGACTTCTGTGAAGATATCCTCCATCTACACAGCAACACGAACACTCTCCAACGTCAACTGGTTCCACAACATTGCCCAGAAATTCTTTTGAGTTTCCCTCATTTTCTCCATAGTATCTACTTCAACAACTTTTCACTTTGCTCGAGCTTCTGATCCTAGAAATAGTGCTTTCATTTTCAGCAGGTGACCTAAGCTCAAATTCCACAAAGGTAGGACAAAGTACTGGATGATAACTCTATTGACCTCTTGCCAAGAAGCTGGAAGGATTGCTTCTTGTTTTGGAGTCATCCTTGTAGTTTTCATTTTATGTCCTCCTTTAGGGGAAGCTGATTCCTTACTATCCCTTTTTTCTGTACCTCTGCCCTCTTGCTTTCTCCTGGTGGCTTTTCTTCTGTAATTAACTCACTCAACCTGCTTCCAGTTTTTAAGTGACCAAAAGGAACAAAACAACAAGCCACTACCAACATCGCCTATAACAAGTACAACATTCCTGCTCTAGAAATCCACTTTGAGGATATATTACATACTTGTGCAAAATGAGGCATGAACAAGGTTATCCACTCTAGCCTGTTGGCAATAGACAAAAAAATGGGAGGACGTTGAGAGGTCCTTCAATAAACGATTGGTTAAATAATTGATGGTACGATGAAGTAGCATGATGCTGTGCGAGAGAATAGGGAACGCTTTATGATCTGATATTGGAAAGATTCCCAAGATATATTGTGAGGTAAAAAAAAGCAAGGAACACAATTGTATAAATAATAACAAACTTCTGTTTAGATAAAGATAACAAGATAAGAACATATATTTTGATTTGCTTATATATGTGTAAGGAAACTTGTCAGGATACAAAAGAAACAAAGCTGTGGACATTGAAGTAGGATTCAGATGGAAACTGGGCAGGAGTAGAAGGGGCTGTGGACAGAGACTTCTCAGTATAAAAGCTTGTGTACTTTTTGGTTTATGAAACATATTGGTGCCCTACCTATTTTTAAAATTTGATTAAAATACCTGATTTCCACATTTTCTCCAATTACCAAATTCTCCCTATTTTCTCTTTCATATCCAAACTTCTTGAAAGCTCTCCACATTGTCGCATGCATTCTTCAACTTCTTTTTACTCGTTACTCTATTGCTTTCTGATTTCTCCCTATATCATGACAATGAAACTGATCTTGCAAGCCTTCTACTTGTTAAATTCTACAGCCACCTCTTGACTGATCTAAATTAAACCGTGTGTAATTAGTTTCGATATCTTTTCCTGTTTAAGATGCTCCCTTCCTTGACTGCATGATGCACTGTTTTCCTGGATTCCTCCTTTCCTCTCTAGAATGCCTTCTCAGTCGGCTTTAGGAACTTTGAAACAGAGTTACCAGAATCTCAAAGGAGTGGGGAGTACCAGTTACCTCTGGATTAGAGTAAGTGCCTAATGCCTGAGAGCTAGACACCAGATCTTGTCTCTCCTGTGTCAATTCAAACATTGGTGATTTCCACTCCATGTCATTAGATGTAAGCTATATGTCAATAACTCATAAATTAATATTTCCAACTCCAGTCTGACTCTTGAGATCTAAATTCCTATATTCAATGGCATATTTGCCATCTCTATTTGAATGTCACTATGAGCATCTCAATCTTAACATGTCTCAAAATGAACACTTGATTTCCCCGCCTCCTCATCCACTCTCATTCCATAGCCTCCCTTTGTGGAACATAAGCACTCTCTACTCTCTTCCAAATGTCCCAGCCAATATCCTTGGGGAGACACTCACATCCTTCTTTTCTCCTTCTTCTTCTTCTTCTTTTTTTTAAATGCCCCACATCAATCAATCAGCAACTCCAGGCATCTCTTCTAAAATATTCCAACTACTTCTCACATCTTTCACAATAGTACCCTAGTCGAAGCTACCATCACCTGTTCCCTGAACTACTGTGATACTCCCCCCACCCCCTGCCAGGCTGTCTTGTACTGTCTTCTAAAACAATGGCATGGTCTGTCTCATCCCTACACAAAGTAATTTCCTCCTGTGATTACCTTCTGTTCTTTTTCTTTTGAGTATAAACAATTATCACAAACTCATAGCTTAAAACAGCATCCACTTATTAACTCATAGTTCTGTAACTTGTCTGGGAAGAGCATCCCTGGAATCTCCAGGTTGGAAGGCTCAGGGGCCGCACTGAAGATCTCAGCCAGGGCTGTGGTTCCATCTGAGGCTCGGAGTTCTCTTCCAAACATATGCAGGTTATTGGTTGAATTCATTTCCTTATATCTGTGGACACCACAGGAGCTTCCATCCTTCTCTGGGCCGGCAGAGATATTTTTCTCACTTCGAATCTCAGGTCAGGCCCACAGAGGATAAATTCTCTCTTTAAAACCTCCCATGTCGGGGCGCCTGGGTGGCTCAGTAGTTAAACGTGTGCCTTCGGCTCAGGTCATGATCCCGGGGTCCTGGGATCGAGCCCCGCATCGGGCTCCCTGCTCCACGGGAAGCCTGCTTCTCCCTCTCCCACTCCCCCTGCTTGTGTTCCTTCTCTCACTGTGTCTCTCTCTGTCAAATAAATAAATAAAATCTTTAAAAAAATAAAAATAAAACCTTCCATGTCATATAATGTTATCTATTCATGGTAGTTACTATCCATCAAAATCACACTCTGGAAAGGTATCATAAGGGTATCTATAGCAGAGGGGGATATCTTGTTATTCTGGGGGTCTTCACAAATATCTACCTACCACACCTTCTCACTTAGAGTAAAATCCAAATCCTCACTCTGGCCTTACAAGATCTTCCCCTGCCCATTCACCAGCTATCCTGGTTTCTTTGCTGCTCTTCAAACATGCCAAGCCTCTCCTGTTAAGGGCCTTTGCATTTTCTATTCTATCTGTAGCATTTTGTTATATATCCTCATAGTTAATTCCTTCTGCTCAAATGTCATCTCATCAAAGAGACCATCATATATCAAAGAGCACCCAAGCACCAGATTTTCCTTCAAAGCACGTCAGAACCCTCAGTGTCCCACATAAACTGGTTTAGCACCTGCATGCCCACGCACACATGGATGGGTGTGTGTGTGTGTGTGTGTGTGTGTGTGTGTGTGTGTGTGTGTGTATTCCAACTAGAAATGTGAGTTCTACATGAGCAGGACTTTGGTTTGGTTTAGACAGGACATCTCAATATTTTGAGGAATGCCTGGCACATAGTTGGCACCAGTAAATATGGATTAAATTAGTGAATGTGTTGACCGAGGAAATCAGTTCATGAATGAATGAATCAGGTCCTTGAATTCAGTGTTTGGTTCTGAAACTTTGGTCTGCTTAAGAGTTCATAGGTGAAATGATAAGACCCCATTCCTAGATATCTTGAATCTGTCCATCTAAACATTTTAAGTACTTTAAACATTTTTTATCATTTTTAACATTTTAAACATTTTAAACATTTCTCTTGTTGTTCAGATGCCAAAATCCACAGACCATACTTAAAAATATCCATGGTGTCATTGGATTTTTGATTGGGGTCTTAAACACTACCTTGAGCCACCTACCATGTCAGGTTTAGAGCAATGTCTAGAACCAAGATCTGTGGCTTTCCCTCCAGTGACCTTTATTAATTAATTTAACAACATACAATATACCAGATGGTGCTCTACACACCAGTTGACAGCTGGGAAAAGGCAAGAGGAAGCCCTTGTCCTCACAGAGCTTATGTCAGTGTGAGAGAGACAGACAGTAGACAAGTGATGAATAATCAGCCTATAATTCCCATTCAGGCTACCTTTAGGCAGCTTCCTCAGCTTCTATTTTGTAATGGTTGCAAACTACCTGAAAATTGTACGGGGTTATTTTATTTTAGATGTCGATTTCAGTTCACTCCGTGATTTTATGTATCCTGTTCTCTGAACAGCCATCTCTCTGGAGAAGGCCTGGATCTCTTGTATCTTCCTTCTAGTAAATAATTAAAAGCACTCAGCATAGGACAATTAGCAGGCTGCCTTTCCTGGGCCTGGCCTCCTGCCCTCCACAGAACACATGGGCTTCTTTTGACAAATGTCATTGGTCCCCAAAGCGTGCTTATTCTTGGTAGCAAGTGTAATGATGTGAGTATTGTAGATCACGTCCCCTTGTAATGTTAAGCATTTATAGAAACTACCTCCCACATCCTGCAATTAAAACACTGTCTGTAAAATAATTAGTCACTAAGAAAGAATGTCAGGCACTTTTAGGGGTTACCAGGATGACATTAATTTCATCAGTAATTGTTCAGGCAGGCCAGAATCTTTTCAAAAAGCTACTCAAAGAAATAATTTCTATTCTACCAAATTTCATATGCACATATTTCATTGTTTCAAAACAGTTAAAGGTAAGTGGCAAGGTGAGTGATATCAAATAGGTATGCCCAGTAAGAGAAATATGAGAGGCAATGCTGTTTTTAAGAAGTAGTCTAGTATAGTGGGAACATTATATGCTGAGGAGTCACTTACAGCTAGTTAAAATTCTTCCTTTTGCCACTTACCTAGTGTGACCTTGACTAGGTAATGTAACCTCACCTGCTTATAATCCACATCTACACTAACAGAGGGAGTAAGGAGGGAGTAACGCCTGTCTCATAGGGATATTGCAAGGGTTCCAGGAGCTAATATACAGATATGCCCGCCACAAGGATGAACAAAAATGCATAAAAGAGAAGGATGTAAATTCATTGCAGCAACAATGAAGATGTTAAAAAGCAAGTAATTGTAGAACATAAGACCTGGAACGGATCTTAGGTACTGGGGTTTTTTTTAGAAACAAAATTCCTTATTTTAGAAACAAGAAGACTGACTATGGTGCTACTTTAAAGTCTTTGGGCCTCACCCAGCAAATTTTGCTGGAAATACTTTGAGCATAATCCATGTCTTAGGATACCAAACATAGTGTTTATTCACCCCACCCATCACTTCCACTTCATTCCTGTGTGCTTTTAGAGCACACCCAAAAAGCTTTGTAATTTATTTCATAGGTATTTTCATTTAGAATGTGTAACATTATGAATCAGTGGGATTTAAAATTCGTCAAGGAATCACTGAACCTCAATTAATAGAAGACAATAATGTCAATGATAACTTAGCTGCAAATATGCATCTAGACATACATAAATATAACCTGGGACCAAAGTGGTGGAATTCAGAATCTTCCTAATTTTCCCAGTGTTGCGCACTATTGGAAGCCAGGTCCATGTAGTGGAAGCAGTTTTTAGTGGGATTATGCTCAGAATTTTAGTGGCTTTATTCTTATCTCAGATTTTGATTCTCATGTTGGGAAAAGGCTATGTCTCCCTCTGTTTGTTTGCTCATCCAAAGTGAAGTCTGTTTGGAAATGGTTAATAAATGCAACACAATGCCCCCCTTTCAGAATGATCCAATTTGGGATAATCAAATTTTCATCATTTAAGGGGCCAATTTTCCTTTTCTTCTTCCACATTTGCTTTCCTGTAGTACACCTGCTGTAGAGTAGTCACCGGGGGGTGGGGTTTGAAAAATAACACTACTTTACATGTAAATGGAGCGTTTCATCCAAGTATCTCAAAGATCTCTGTAAACATTATCTGGCTGAATACAGATTATGAACACCACTTTGAAGCTAGGAAAATGGGTACCATATGGGTAAGTGACTTGCCTAAGGTCATACCCTAAGACTGTGGTGTTGCTCAAGAGAGTCTCCTGGTTGTTTGAGAATTTAATCACTCCAATTTGCCCAGGTAAGGGAATCTATTTGCTTTAGAACTCAAAGCTCCTGTATATTCCCACTTGAGCATTATTTATTGTTACAGCCTCTCTATTCCATCAGACATTTCACCCCATAATCCATCTTACAACTTTCTGTCAATGTGCACGATCCAGGTAATGTCATATCACTATAATTCTTGAGGTTAAAGATGGTGTACATGATTTTCTCTTGTTGAGTTTTAATTTCCACACTTTAAAACCTGGCTCAATGAACATAACACAGTATGTGAAAATGCATAGCTCAGAATGAAGAGAGAATCTACAATTCTTATTTGCAAATCTAATCTGCAGGATAAATGAAATGCAAAGGTCGATAGTAATGGAGCACTGAGGTTGCCAAGAGGAAGATTTTAAAACCTGGGAATGTAAAAGGCATTTCTACTTAGTTGTAAAAATGTGGTGTTTATCCTGTCTGACTTAGAGTGGAATGAAGCTAGGCCATCTTTTTTGTAATATATACAATGGTGAGTAGCACATTCCCATCTCTAAGATGGCAGTTTGTCATTAAAGCATTTACAAAATGCTAAAAAAATGTGAACATATATAAGGCACCCAGCATGCTGTGGGAGCCCCATGGTACTCCCCACTTCTTGGGTTGCTCAAGAGTAGGTAGAATACTCTTATGGGGTCCAAAGTAGGGAGCATCCCAGCACCCTCTCACATGATGTGCCCTCAGTGTGAGCACAGGAAGGATGTCCTTTGGGTCCAGTACTGCTGTTAATTCCCTGTGTGGCCTTGGTAGGTCACTCATCCTCTGTTGAGCACAATTCCTGCTCTAAATAAAACAATTCCTGTTTTATGATCTGGACATATCATGATTGACTATGGGAGTTTTATTTATTTGTTTATTTATTTATTTATTTTTAATGTTTAACATGAGACCAACTCTAGAATATTAACTGTGTTGCTCCAAATAAGCCTAATTTCCCTCGATGTCTGCTTTATTCTTCTCTATCTCTGCAGTCCCATATGGAAGTCACAAGCTACATGTGGCTATTAAACAACTCACGTGTCTGCTTCAAACTGAGATGTGCTATATGTATAAAATACACACCATATTTTAAAGACTTATTTAAAAAATCATCTAAAATGTCATTGTAGTTCTTATTTTAACTGCACATTACAATGTTATATTTTGATAAAATAGACTATTAAATTGAATTTTTCTGTTTCCTTTTACTTTTAATATGGCTTCTAGCAAGTTTAAATTAGATATTGTATTTCTACTTCTAATGGACAGCGCTAATCCCAGATAACGTGCAAAATCTACACATGTGTGTTGATATGTGCACTGATGACAAGTCAAACTGCAGATTTCCACCTCGAATATTCCTTTAAAATATCATTTGACCCCATTCCCTGGCCTCAGACCAGTCACATATCATTATTGCCATCTTACTCATGAGGCTCCAAGAGATCAACTCAATGGCCTCAAGTCAGAGATCCTGCAAAAAGCAGTGTAGTGACCACAAGTCAGTTCTCCAACAATGTCATTGTACAAATTTACTTTAAAAATACTACACATAGGGGCTCCTGGGTGGCTTGATCAGTTAAGCATCTGCCTTCAGCTCAGGTCATGATCCCGAAGTCTCGAGATAAAGCCCCATATCAGGCTCCCTGCTCAGCGGGGGAGTCTGCTTCTGTCTCTGTCTTTCACCATGCTCTCTCTCTCTCTCTCAAATAAATAAATGAAATCTTAAAAAAATGCTACACATAATAGATTCTTCCATTTTCTACTCTTTTGGTAAAGTGGTATCTTATGCTTAATTTTTTTGGCCAATTTTAAAGAATATTCTTTGCTTCTTGCATTCTTTAATTTGGTTTTTGAAAGTTACTAGTACCTGAACAATAATGTTGAGATCTGCAGCTGCACTGTAAATGGCATTACAACTCCTTCCCCAAATTCTGAGCAATTAAGAAATAAGACAAATGAATGGCAAAGAGTGAAAGAAGACAAAACCTCCTCTTTATCACCAAGAAGGCCTCGGTTGCTGGACTGCTGGACATGGATTTGTACCAGGGGACAATTAAATAGAAGACTGACAACCATTGCTTCTTGGCAGCCATTCTTTCTGGAATCCTTACTCTGTAGTTTACATTATGCTCCCACCAGGCTTTCAAATATGCCAGGCAGGACATTGATCACATGAATCCCACTGCCACTTTACATTCCTTATTCTGTATTCATCCCCTACCCTATTTCCCACCCCAACTTACATCCATCCACATTGTCCAAAACAGTAAATCAACAGTTTTGCCTGAGATGATATAAAAGCATTAGGATTCTACAATAAAAAGACATAAAGATACTCAGATAATAAAATGCCAAAAAAAGGATATATCTCAAATTTGAATGGAAATTGCCTCTAATTATGAAATTACCAAGGAGAAATTAAAGTTCAAAGATTATTTCCAATTGCACTTTACATCCAAAGATGTTAAAGTCTGAAGGTATTAAAGTCTGAAATCAAATTGTCTTGCTCTTATGAGTTAAAAATTAAAAGAAGTTAAAGCCTAAAATGAATTATCTTCAACTTTTTATTCTTCTCCATCTCAGCTAGAGAGATTGTCAATGCCCAGTATATTGGGGTTCTTTTAGCAACTGCCACCTGGGCTTTTTCTCCCTGGAATTGTATCCCCAGGGATTGTATTAACTTAATCCCAAATTCTCAGGAGATCCTTACTTTTAACATGCCCTAAGAGTGAAATGCACACTCATGAGTATCAAAGAACTGGCTCCACATTTACTGAATTTAGAGGCCCATACCCAACTCTTAAATAGCTATCCAAAGAAAATCATGTACCTAGAATGTGTATTTGGCATTGGCAAAGATTGAAGATTAAAACAGCAAGACCTGTATTTACAGTGATTCTTACCCCTATGGTTGAACCACTGCCTATCACAGCAGACATTCAGTGGTATCTGTATAAAGGCAGATAGATGGGAAAATAAAATAAAGATAATTTTAAAAAAATGTCTTCTTGCTTTTGTCCTTACTGTGATATTGTCAGTGTATACATGTTGTCCACATTCCACAACATTTGAACTTAGCGGAGATAATCCCTCAGTCAGTGGTTAGCTTTGATTCTGCCCATTAACCATTTCTCAAGGCAGAAGATGGGTTGGGGAGGAGTCCACATATTCATAACCTTTTTAATTCCATTTTCTCTTTTGAGCCTCATGTTTCCAGCACCTCAGCACTTAAATGAGCCCAAGCTCTTTGTAATTACATAATGTGCCACTGTAATGAGCCAAGACATTTTCAGTTTAAATGGAATTGTCATTGATGAATGGATAAAGAAGATGTGGTATATATACACAATGGAATATTATGCAGCCATCAAAGGAATGAGATCTTGCCATTTGCAACGACGTGGTTAGAACTGGAGGGTGGTATGCTGAGTGAAATAAGTCAATCAAAGAAAGACATGTATCATATGATCTCACTGATATGAGGAATTCTTAAGCTCAGGAAACAAACTGAGGGTTGCTGGAGTGGTGGGGGGTTGGAGGGAGGGGGTGGCTGGGTGATAGACACTGGGGAGGGTATGTGCTATGGTGAGCACTGTGAAGCGTGCAAGACTGTTGAATCACAGACCTGTACCTCTGAAACAAATAATGCAATATATGTTAAGAAAAAAAAAACAAGAAGAAGATAGCAGGAGGGGAAGAATGAAGGGAGGGAAACCAGAGGGGGAGACAAACCATGAGAGATGATGGACTCTGAAAAACAAACTGAGGGTTCTAGAGGGGAGGGGGGTGGGTGGATGGGTTAGCCTGGTGATGGGTATTAAAGAGGGCACGTTCTGCATGGAGCACTGGGTATTATGCACAAACAATGAATCATGGAACACTACATTAAAAACTAATGATGTAATGTATGGCGATTAACATAACATAAAAATAAAACCAAAAGTAAATAAATAAATAAATAACCAAAATAAGAAAAAATAAATAAATAAATGGAATTGTCATTCACTGCCTACCTAAGCTGGGCTTAACACTTTAAGTTAGCCTTGATTGGCTCACTCTTGTACATCTGAACTGGGCTGCCTTGAAGTTTAAAATAGCAATGTCTTATCAAATAAAGGACTAGTATCCAAGAAAGGACTCATCAATCTCAACACACTAAAAAACAAATAATCCAGTCAAGAAATGGGCAGAAGACATGAACAGACATTTCTCCAAAGAAGACATACAAATGGCCAACAGACACATGAAATAATTCTCCACATCACTTGACATCAGGGTAATACAAATCAAAACCACGGTGGGATACCACCTCACACTAGTCAGAATGGCTAAAATTAGCAAGACAAGAAACAACGAATGTTGGTGAGGATATGAGAAAGGGGAACCCTCTTACACTGCTGGTGGGAATGCAAGCTGGTATGGACACTCTGGAAAATGGTATGAAGGTTCCTCAAAAAAGTTAAAAATAGAGCTACCCATGACCCAACAATTGCATTACTAGGTATTTGCCCCAAGGATACAAACACAGTGATCTGAAGGGGCACCTTCACCCCTTGTTTATAGCAATGTCCACAAGAGCCAAACTATGGAAAAAGCCCAAATGTTCATTGAATGGATAAATATATATATATATATATATATATATATGAATATTACTTGGCAATCAAAAAATGAAATCTTACCATTTGCGATGACATGGATGGAACTAGAGGGTATTATGCTAAGTGAAATAAGTCAATCAGAGAAAGACAACTGTCATATAATTTTACTCATACATGGAAGTTAAGAAACAAAACAGGTAATCATAGGGGAAGGGAGGGAAAAATAAAGTAATATGAAATCAGAGAGGAAGACAAACCATAAGAGACTCTTAGGAAACAAACTGAGGGTTGTTGGAGGGGAGGTGGGTGGGCGGATGGGGTAACTGGGTGATGGGCATTAAGGGAGGGCACGTGAAGTAATGAGTATTGGGTATTATATGCCACTGATGAATCACTGAGCTCTACCTTTGAAACTAGTAATAAACTATATGTTAATTAATTGAATTTAAATAAAATAAAATTTAAAACAATTAAAAAATAAAATAAAACAGCAAGGCCTTTGTTTAGAAAGATTCTTACCTCTATAGTCAAATCAATTGCCCTTTCTCAAGTTGCTTAGGAAAAGTTTTTCCTGTATAGTAAGCTCTGACTCTTTAAGACCCTTTAGGGCCCCTCCCAATTTTGCTGACCTCTTAAGTCTGTTGAAGACCCCATTGCCTGTCTATGGAAGCTAAATGTAGTTCATAGTTGCAGTAAAATAAACTCTGTCATAATCCTTTCTGGGTCATCTACATCTTTGCTGAAGCCATAGTGGCCAACACTTATTATCTAGGATGGCTGTGTCTCCCGGGGCCAATTAAGAAGCCCATGGAATTTTAATGAGACTTTCACATTGCCATATACAGGCCTGGCTCTAAAGAAATATCCATTTCCTTTGGACAAAGCCACCTAAAACTGCAGTCATCCACAAAGGTCAAAATATCCTATGGCCAGCTAAAGCCTTTTGACTAAGATTCAGCAGTTAGAAAACCATCACACAATTATAACAACCTGCTCAGTCCAATGCATGATGTTACAAACCACAGAGATTAAAACACATGTCCCACCCACTGAAGTTCACAGTGCGAAGACCTGGTATACCAGCACAGCCAGCCACTGTTTGGGTGTCTTGCTCCTCAACTGTTTCTCTCTTTCTCATTTTGTGACTTTCCTGGCCCATCCAATGCAGGGATGTTTGGGTGGTCCAATGAATAATACCTGTTTTCTCTACCTAGGTTATGAAAAAAAAAATTCACTATAACAAATTAATGGAAGATAGAAGCCATATCATCTTTACTAAAAATAAAAGCTAGATGGAAAACATGGCTTGGGTGGACATATCTATAAGCAAAGTCATCCTACACTCAGTAGACCCTAGAATTAGCCCGACTTGTTCTTCTAGTCAAAAGCAACATTGGATGAGACACAACTCCTCAGGTAGGATGCCAACCCACATAAGGGTAGAGCTTTGACCATTTTTTTTGCTAAAGCTGTCTTACTTCCAAAAAGAAGAAAGGAACTTTAGTAGCACCCCCTTATCCATGGGTCAGATACTTTTCAAGAACCCCAGGGGATGCCTGAAACCATGACTTTAAATACTGAACCGTATATATACTGTGATTTTTCCTATACGTATACACTTATAATAAAGTTTGATAAATTCGGCACAGTAAGAGATTAACAACAATTATTACTAATAAAATAGAACAATTATAACAATATACTGTGATAAAAGTCATGTGAATGTGATTTCCCTCTCTCTCTCAAAATATCTTCTTTTATTGTGCTCACCCTTCTCAAGATGGTGTGAGACAGGTAAGATGCGTACATGTGGGATGTAGGGAAGTGAATGATGGCGACTCGTGACGTAATGTTGGGCTCTTACTGGTCTTCTAACTGCACATCAGAAGGGGGATCATCTTCTTCACCACCACGATTGACTGTAGGTAACTGAAACTGCAGAACATAAAACTACAGATAAGGGGGATTATCAAACTTAGTGGAGGATAGTCAGTTATTCTCAAACTACCAATCACGCAAGTAACTCCAGCTCTGCTTTGAAGGCGTTTAGGGGCAAAGAGAAGCTGAGACAGCTGAGCTGCACCATGGAGTTCTATACAACATGAAGGAAATCTCAGGTACAGAAGAAGCATTACCCCCAATCATAATTTCTAAAAATTTATAATTGTACATTGATCCAAATTTTATTTCAGCCCCACATTCTTACCTTGTATTAGTTTCTCTAAATTAATGCATTTGAACAAAGGTCAAATTGCTTGGCTTCATATTCTCAGTTGTTCACAGTATATACTAAAACTGTTTTTCCCAAGATTCTGCAACAATCCACATAATATCTCCGATTTCACTCCTATTGATCCACCAAAATTGTTCTTAACATGCTCTCTACTGTGAAGCCTTTCTACTCATATTCACATTGCCCCTTCAGTCAGAAATATCAGTTTTCAATCTCTATCTATTTGAATCATACTTATTCTACAAAGTCCAGCTAAAATCCTAGTCCTTTTGGAAAACATTTCTTAAAATATGGAATATCCAAGTAGAATGTCTTTTCCTATCTGGTTCCCATGGAATTTTTAATTACTAGTACAGAACTTACTATACTCTGCCTTATATTACTGATGTTTGCTTCCATATTTGTCTGTCTCCTGGAAAGTGGTTTTTAGGCTCTTAAAGAGCAGGGGCCATGCTATCCATCACCTCTGAATGTTCACAGTGCCTCTGTGATTCATCATTCTTCATTGCTGTACTCTAATAATGCATTTTGAGTTAAATTAATTGCCTCAAATATTGAAGTTTATAGAAAAAAAGATGTGTGGTGTGCCTCAAATATTGAAGTTTATAGAAAAAAAAAAGGTGGCAGTGTGCCCAGAAAATTAACTTAGCAATTGTTACTGGTCAGATACTTCAGGTTCAAGGGAAGGGACTCAGCTCAAATTGGTTTAAGCAAAAGAGGAATGTTGGCTGATAAAAGTGAGAAGCTTTGGGTTAAATCCAGTTTCAGGTACAGTTGCATTCATGTTTTCAAACACTAACATGAAGATACTATCTTTCTCTCCTTTTCTTGACTCTATTTGTTTTTGCCTTATTTTCAGACAGGTTTTTTTGTTTTGTTTTGTTTTGCTTATTGTTTTGTTTGTTTTTGCTTTTGCAAATGATGACAGGAAAGCCTTATTCAGCTCCAAGCCCAACTTAAATTTATAGCTCTTAATTCCAGAGAAAATGCAGGCATTTTTCCACTAATGACTTGGCAGAGGAGTCTGATTGACTGGTTTGGTTCATGTGCCTCACCTTGAGCCAGACAGTATCACCAGGAGGCTGAAATATTTCCTTCAGATAAGAGGGGTTAGAATCAGGTCCACCTAAGTATCTCTGAACCAACGTTGATGCTAATCATGGAGGAGAAAATGTTTGCTCAAAGGAGGACATGCTTTATACACAAAATAGCATATGCCCATTAAAGAATTGGAACTAAGCTCAATCTTAGTACTTGCATGTACTCGCTATTTGAACTCACACAAAGAGGTATTAATCCTCTTTTAAAGGCTTTGTAAGATTTTTTTCAAGGATTGAGACACTAAATAAAGCACCTAAGATACATAACCTACTCAGTAAATGTTAATTCCCTTAAGACACTTCCTGTACATATTCCTTAATTTCATACCTATTTAAAATAAAATGGTATCTGAAAAAATGTTAATAGAAAAGAGAGGAAGCAGAGGAAGGTGATGGATGGACGTAGAAAAGTCTATTGAAATACCGTATAGGGTGCTTGGGTGGCTCAGTTGGTAAAGCGACTGCCTTTCGGCTCAGGTTATGATCCTGGAGTCCCGGGATCGAGTCCCGCATCGGGCTCCCTGCTCAGCAGGGAGTCTGCTTCTCCCTCTGACCTGCTTCCCTCTCGTGCTCTCTATCTCTCATTCTCTCTCTCTCTCAAATAAATAAATAAAATCTTAAAAAAAAAAGAAATACAGTGTAAACCAACAGTGATGTGAATGTCAGAGGTCACAAATATGAAACATCGCATTGAAATCTCTTTAAGGGGGGAAATCCATTGTTCTGTGTATGCAGTTGATAATAACAAGAGCCAGCACTTCCTTAATTGTATCCTCTGTCACCATGAAATCCATTGCACGCAAGTACCATTCTTTTATTTTTCAAAACTCATGTACCCAGGATACTTCAGAAAATATAAACATAAATGACATTAAACATATTAGAATTCAAACTGCACACCATCTTTCACTTGTTGCCTTATACTTCTTGTATCCATTATGCCACAGATAACTCCTTAAACAGAAGAATTAATTCAGGGTAAGTTTTCCAACAGAGAGCTTATTGTGTTCATATTAGATAATCAGGTACCATGGTTGTGTAAAAGGAGTTTATTATTCCTGAAGGATGTCCATTGAGGAGCAGTGACAATCACCAAAAATATTTTTAAATATGTGGACTAACCTAGGAACCCACACAATGAGGGCAGAGCAGTCTGAGTTAATTTCAGATAATGACTTATATGGCAGCCATGCGCTACTGCTCTTTATGCTCCTCATCCTTGGTTCTTCAACCACCTGCCTCACCCTCATTCCAGCTGTCATACAATTCCAACTATATTTATGATAAGAGTTTCCAGGTTAATTTTTCCGATTCCTATCACTAATGGAGCTGATTGTTAAATTTGTGGAAACCTCACAGCCTGTTATTAAACACAGCCTCCATTAAATACTAAATTAAACACACATACAATTAAATAAATTATATTAAAAACACAATTAGTAAATTTATAAAACTCCTAACTTCCTAATTATTTTAATCTGTTGATAGTGCTTTACCAAGATCTGGAGATGTAAGAGGAATAATACATAGCCTCTGCCCTGGAAAGGCCCACTGCCTAGAGACTAGTCATGTTTATCAAACCATGGTTTGGTGCACACACTAAAAATGCTACAAATTAAAAAATTATAAGGCAGGAATGGAGTCTATGGTCAAATAAATTTGGAAATCCCTGAATTATAGAAAGTAAAATAAAATATGTCACTGTAGGACTTCTCTGGAAATTTATATGCTAATGTGCTTTGAACAGCTCAAAAGGAAATGAAATAATCAGTATTTTCAGAATTACTCAAGTAAAAGAACGATTTTTAGAAGGATATATTTTCTAAAACTGAGGTTCCACAGGATATGAGTTTGAGAAACAATACACTAATAAAATAACACTTATCCTCTTTCTGAGGGCCCATCTTTTGTCACTTATTCTCCAATTCCATGCTCTATAACATCTGCTGAGAGACCCGGCCACCCCTTCCCACTCTTCCCACCCTTCCTCTTGGTCAAGTCAGCTTCCTGCTAGTAGGAGAAAGTTGAACAGTTTCTAAAACACTGGCATGCATGAGTCAACCCATCAGCAGAGCAAACGACCTCTAGAAGTAGAGAAATGTTTAAAATATGCTTTTGTAAGTAACCATCCAACACTTAATTGTGAGGCAACGATTCATTCTCCTAAGGTATTTCTTGTAGCAATACTTGTCTGCCCAGAATTTAACATTGTTTAAAAGGACAGGGTGAGTAATGAGAAAGAGCAAGTCCATATAAATCAACCCAGGAGCAAATTAGGGTGATGGACTTAGCAGAACAAGAGCCTGGCAAATTGTAAATCCTCTGAGATGCCTATGGCTCTATGAGCTTTTGTTGAGACTTTCCCTGAAAAATGTACTGCAGATTATCACTGTTATCTGTGGATGTCTGAGGCATACTTTATCACTACAGGAGACATTTTAAAGCTTGGATGGAAATTCAGTGGGCAGCCTTACATCTCAGGCTTTCAGTAAAGTAGTATTTCAGCTTCTGGGGGAAACCATATCTGATATAATACAAATCACTGATATCATACAATGTCACTCATCACACTGAATGCAAGGTTCTTTCTGATGTCAAACACACACATGAACACACCAAGATTTATCTGTCTGGCAAAACTGAATTTCAGTCTTTTACCAAGAATAATGTTTTGAGTGTAAAACAGAAAATAGTAAGAGGTAACAGGTATCAAGTCTAATAAAATTATCAAATTTCCTTCTTCTTCTATACATTCTCCCTTGGAGATCTCACATAATTTTTGCAGAATTCCTCATTTTGTTACTGTGGTGATAGGAATCAATTATTTCATTGATTTTTTATTTGTTTGTTTGTTTTGCATTTGTTTTTTCTCCAACTTGGAGCCTTCTCCTAATCTCCTGGACTGCATATCCAGCTACACCTGAATAATCTGTCAGTAACTCAAACTCACCATGCCTCAAATTAGACTCATTAATCTTTTTTCTGAAATAATCTATTTTCAAGTTTACCATCTACAAAAAAATACATATTTTTTCAACCCCCTCCCACCCAGCCATTCCAGCATAAAACCTTTTTGTCTTTTCTTCTCATGTTTCTTGGACTATTAGATGTTATCTTCATGATCCCATTAAAAAAAAAAAAAAGCGCCACTCACAAACAAGCATAAACAAACTTGATATAAAAAAACACAAAGATTTGAAGCTTTATTTATACATAGGCATATCATTTCATAAGCATGTTTAGAGTACTACTATCACCTAGGTAATTGCAAACTAGTTGCATGAACTTGGGAAAGTTCTACAACTTTTCTGTACTTCACTTTTGTGAGGAAAAAAAAATATAGCCTCAAAGGGTTATTAGGAGGATCCAAGGAAATGATGTGCATGTGCTTGCTTTGCAAATCATAAAGCAATTAAAAAAAAAACAAAAAAAATTCAGCCATTTTTGTTCTATAGCCTCACTGATACCACCTTAGTTCAAACCTTGATCATTCCCTTCCTTCTAAAATTGCATTAAGATTTAACAAGTTTTCTGCCCAAGCTCTGGTGGCTTCCCATCCACCAAAATTAAGCATTCACTCACTCACTCACTTGCTCATTTACTTATCTAACATTTAATAAAGACTACAAAGAGCTCAACATGGCCTTGAAATACAGACATAACCTAAGCCTTATCATCTAAAAATGTTGTGATAGTACTTGCTATAGAGAGTTAGTCCATGTTTATGGGTAAGTCTCCCCACACAGTGCCCGACATCATGTAGTGGGTGTTTGCTAACTGTTGGTTACTGTCCTTTTATTAGTGTTCATGGTTGAAGCCCACATTTCCTGGCTTCCTGCCCCGTTTTCTCTCTAGATATAAAACACTGTCTTCTATACAAACATTTTTTTTTTCTGCCTAAACAGCTAAATCTCTACGATGCATGCTCATAGGTAGGAATATATATTGTGTCCCCATGGATTTCAATAATGAATGAATAAACATTTAATGAATAAAACTTCCTCAATATTATATTGATGTGAAAATAAATCATTTTAAAGCTATTTAAAAGCCCTTAAGGCAGTAGGCTATCAGGATACAAAGAGGCACCTGGCATTCATATCAACACCCATAAAATAGAATAATAGCCCTTCTACCTTTTTTCTTTCTCAGGCACTTAAATTTTTCCAACTGCTCATTTGCATTTCCTTTGAATCCTCAAGTGGTTTTCAAAAATAGTTCTTTTATAGAAAGTAAATTAATCAACAGACATGCAGTTTTCACTGGAAACAACATCACAAGGAACTCCAGCACTCATGAGCTCAGCAATGCAGTAACTTCAGTTTCTCTCTCTCTCCCTCCCTCTCTCCCCTGCTCCATCTCTTCCTCCCTTTCCCACTCCCTCTTCCCCCTTTCTCTTCCTCCCTTTCTCCCTCTCCCTTTCTCCCCCCCCCCACAGACACACACACACACACAGACACACACACACACCCACCCCCCCCCTCCTTTTTATGTTCTCCTGTCTATGCATCTACTGAAATTGGCTAAGACTGTAGGTGAATCACTTTGCAACTGCATTACAAAGTTAGAATTTGATTCAATGATTCTTGCCCTCCTCTCATTTTAATAACTCACACCCACTTCTGTGGTTCTCCACAGTTGTTTCTATAAATATGTGCCAGAATAACTATAATACTGGTCATAATTTGTAATATAATTTGTAATTTGTTAATCTGCTCCATAGAACCCAATATATACTTCAGGTATAAGAATGAAACATATAAAATTGCTGAGAGCCTGTTTTGATGTAGAAAAACAGCAATTTCTATGACCTAACCTAAAAAAAAACACGTGCCATGATTTTAATTGCTTATTCCTTGTTTTTCTACCACCAGGCTGAATGCCCTTTTACCATACAGATTTTTCTTCTTTTTGGGGGGGTAGGGGGCAGATGCAAGGCTACAAGCATGATGCTTGGCACCTAATACGTGCTCACAAGGGTCCATAGGTAGAAAATAACTCTTTTTTTTTAACACTTTTTTTAAAGATTTAATTTATTCATTTGAGACACAGAGAGAGAGAGAGAGAGCATGAGCAGGGAGAGAGGCAGAGGGAGAAGCAGGCTCCCCGCTGAGCCAGGAGCCCAATGTGGGGCTCGATCCCAGGACCCTGGGATCATGACCTGAGCCGAAGGCAGATGCTTAACCATCTGAGCCACCCAGGCGCCCCGAAAATAACTCTTTTAGAGATTATTCATGAGCAGTAATGCTGGATGATGGACAGAACACTTTTCATGTAGATGAGGCAAGGACTGTCAGAAAAGATAACTGAATTGTTAATGAGACACATCTTATGTCAATGGACCAGCTTTAGAATCCAGGCTCTACTCATAAGCTGGTTCTAAGGTCTAAGCAATTTCATCTAATCTCATCATCAAATCACACCAATTTAATGAGTAAAAGTTATAGTTAATTCTATTTTACAGATGCGAAATGGAGTCCAAGGCCATCTAGAAAATAAGTAGTGGCACTGGGTTTTGGTGATGCTTGTCCAGCTTCAAAGTCAGATGCTCTACCACTTCATCATGCTGTCCTTCCCAAGACCCACCTGGCAAAATAGAGATGAGAGTCCAGTAAGATGATAAATATTCAAATACTTTAAAAATTAACAGTAGTCATCACTGGTTGTACACCTATGTCCATGCTCTGTATTAGACCTTTGATATATGTTATCTAATCCATTCCTTAAAGTAGATTTTGAAATTGGTATTATTTTTACCATTTAAAGAATAACGTGAGTTCAGAAAGAAATAACAGCCTACCGTCACCAGGGGGGACATAACAGTCTTAAAATCCCAGTTAAAATCTTAATTACTTAAATGCAAATATAATAAAGTTAAAAACAATTTTAAAAACTTGAAATGAAACCTTCATATCATCTTTATCTAAAGTATGTTTAATATGGAAGCCCACAGATAATGTACTCAAAGCGTGAGCCCACTATCCAGAGAGATGACTTTGTTTATATCTCAAATTTCCTCAACTATAATGTGGAAATAATAATAGCTCTGTAATTTTGAGAATAGGATATTGCACTTAAAAAGTTTTGTATATCATCTATTTGATATTCAGGAGAAGGTACTTTCTGACCTTTGTCATGATTCTTTTTGTTAGGGTTTCCCATCAGCTAGGAGGCATATTAACAAAGCTTCCTTAGTTGGAAGAACATTTATTTAGATAAGTCCTTTGAGGAAACAAACATCTTTGGATGACACTGGGGATGAGGGCAAGACAATGTGTCTAACAGAGATATTGGACCCAATTTTATTTGGTTATAGAATGAAACTCTAAAATGAACTTGTTGAGGAGTATTTGAAAAATACGGAGTTTGAAGATTGAACTCAACTGCTTGGGAATTTGTGAATTTCCAAGTACCTGCCCTGAATTTCACTGCTAAAGACTTAAGGAGATTGTGGATAACGATGCACACTATGGGGACACCAACAGTGCATATAGGGGGTACAAATGGAAGGCACCAAAACATTTTCCTCAGTCCTTTCTCTGGCAGTATATAAGGGGACTTTATTTCTTCCTAGATCTCATAACTTAATCTCTGAGCTGTCTTGATGAATTATGGGTTCATGCTCTGTCTCAGTGCCCTTCATTCTTGTTTTTACAAAGGAACCTACTTTAATGTTCTCTCTTGGGTCATTTTTTCACCATTTATATTTAGGAAGCTTTGCACATCCAAGTGTTTGGATAAAACAATTCTCTGTATTTGGACAAGACTTTATTTTGTAGATCATGCAGAAGAGTGTTGATGGCAGCTCCCTACTGACTGCTCCTACTGTTCTTTGTGGCAGGTCCTAGGTCTTCCCTGGCCATCCTACTGTTACAGAACCTGGACTGGATCCCCTGACCAGAAGAACCAAGCGATACCTGGAGATCTTGGAAGATAGGAGGTTTATTTAACACCAGCGGGCTCAGAGGAGAGTGATCTCCAAAGGTCTGAGCCCTGAGCACAAACAAAGGGGACAATTTATACACTTCTACTTCCTCATACTTGGCACTTTTGGTGCATGCGTGAAGCAGGGCAGGAAGAAGAGTCCGGATTGTTGCGCAGGAAGCAGAGCAGGGAGAAGAACCTGGAAGAGCCCCGGGGCAAGGACTGGGACTCTTTCGCTGGCTTGGTTAGCCATCTTAGGACACAGATTTTCCTTATCACTACAAACCCCTAGATATCCCTTTAGCCCTACATGTGCTTCCATTGATGCCGTACTCCCCTAGCTATGATATTCATTACAGTCTGTTCCAATAATCTGGATTAGTTCTCTAATTTCCCTAATTACTGTATATGCCAAAAGGTCAGCAGCATAACCTGCCTTGTCTACTACTGTGACTACTGTGTCTTTAGATCCTAGTTATGTACGAATGACACCATATTCCAACAAATAATAAATTTTGTGAGTAAATTAGTTCATGAATAAAATAAGTTGTTCACATATTTATCACCCTCAGAAGAATTTAACCTCCATAGATAGGACTCAGTACAGGTGGGCTTAGTAGTCCTAACAACCCTACCTTTAGGAGAGAAATCAGACTCATCAAGGTCAAACATTTTCCCAAGGTCATGGTCACACAATTATTGAAAGGAGAGGAGAAACCAAAACCTGAGCCTTCTGATTTGAATCCAGGGCTCTGCCTGCTATTCCAGACACTGCAGGTAGGCATGTTCATTACAACCACCTTTATATTTAACCTCCTTTCTAATTTAGGCTCATGTTTTCAGTATTGTACCTAACAACTTAGGTTGTATTCACTGCTGATATATATTTCTAAATATATGCAGTAAATTTAAATGAATAAGATGCCTTGCTGAGTGGAAAATCTGGATTATTATGTCCTGAAAGCAGATCAACACAACCATTATAGGCACATAAAAATAACCTTAGGGCTGTTAATATGAATAATATGTTTTACCACCATTAAAGCAAGATTTAGACATTTAGCCTTTTCTCCCATAACAGGCTGTTCATTTTAGTACAGGAAGACTCTTAATAAAAAAGATTAATGAGGTAAATAGCGTTCTTTTTATATACACAGTTTTTTCCTCTTTCTGGAATTAAGTCTCTTCTGAAAACTCAACTGCTCTCTTTGTTATAAATTAAAGACTACTCTTTGGTCCGAAAGAACAAACAAACCAGGTGCATGCAAGCGGAGATTATCTCAAGTATTGATACTGTCAAAGACTTTCATTGGAAAACATTTCCTTAAAAATTAAATCTTCACGAGGTCTCTCTGCCTCTAAACAGTTTTTCAGCTGGTGAACATATCTAAAAATATATATGAATTGGGTTCAGCTAAAGAAATGAAGCAATAAAAATGAAGGGAGGTTAAAAAGTCTCCCTCTTTTATTTAAAATTCAAATAGAACATCTTTCATTTGAATTGACACTCTCTGTGACAATGCAAATTCTGTGTTGAATGTGAGGCAGAACTCTTGATTGCCAGTAATTCCCTCCAATCTAGTTTCTCCTTAAACATTGATGCCTGAATCCTTTGGTTTAAGATTCCTTGCTTCCTATTAATAGACATATGATCTTGGGGAAGAGGCAATCAGTCCCAGACAAAAGGATATGTCTCTGTCCTCAGGCCACTCAGGGATACCCATATTAAGCACTGTTGGTAACTAGTCTTCAAACTGGTCCCCCATGAATCTTGTCTCCTGGTAATGCCCTACTTGCCTGCTATTGTATAGGACTGGATAACCTAGATAACCAATAAGTTATTGTGGAAATGATGGAGCATGACTTCTGAGGCTAGGACATAAAAAATATCGTGGCTTTTGTCTTTCAATCTAGGATCATTCTCACCAAGGAAAGTCAGTCTCTATGTCATGAGGACACTTAAACAGCACCATGGCTTCTGAGGCCTCCTGCCAACAGCCACATGAATGGGCCATCTTGGATAAGAATCCTGCAGCCCCAGTCAAGCCTCAGATAACTGGAGACCTGGACAACATCTTGACTGCAACCACATGAGAGACCCTGAATCAGAAATATTCAGGTAACCTTCTCTTGGATTTCTGATGCAGAGAAACCATGAAGTAATGTTTATCATTGAAGCCACTGAAGTTGGGGTAATAACAGAGCATTAGATAATTGACTGAAGCACTAATAAAACCATTTACATAGCACCTTTGCACACTAGATACATGTTAAAGCATGCTCCCTTTTAAAAAGGGATATAATCATTATTATTACCCATTGTTGGCAAATCAGAAAATAGGCCAGAGAGGATCACTGAGTGAACTAGTGCCACATGGCTCATAAATGGTAGAGTCTAAAAAAAAAATTTATTTATTTCCCCACCACACCATGTTCAGAGGTTCAGTTTCAAAGTTCAGTTCAAACAGCTAATGCACAGAGAAACAAGGCAACCTGTCCAAACCTCCAGTTCCAATTCCCGTGTTCTTCCAGGCATCCTGCAGGAATGAGACAACAGCACTCTTGGACCCAGGTACTCCTTCTCCCAAGTGCCCGGAGTCCAACCTGGGGACAGACCAAATCCAGTGATTGGTCAGTGTGAGGGAAGAGAGAGGATGTACAAAGGCACAGCTTCTTTGTCTCAATTGAAGACTATTCTGAAGGTCCAAACCAGTTCCAGAACTCTCCCCAGGCTGAGATAATGTCTTTGTTGTGATGTCATAGCACTTCAACTTCTTGTTCTTCTGATGCCCCTGCTTTCACTTCCTCAGTGTTGATGTTTATGAGACCACTCTTCAACAAGCTTCCTGCATACAAATTCCTATTTTAGACTCTATATCCCAGGTAGCATTCATAGTTCGTCTTACTTCTCAACTCATTTCAGTATTTTTAAAATGGCTGAGCTGGCCTAGGTGTTTAATGATTCTCACAGTGTCATCCCTGAATCAGCAGCACTAGCATAATCAGGAAAATTGGGAGAAATACATGTTCTCTGTCTCCACACCAGTTCTACTGAACCAGAATTTTGAGAAGTGGAAACCCAGAATGTGAACATGCCCTTCAGGGGAGTCCACTGTGTAAACACTGCATACATATATGACTATAAGAACTACTGCTTACATGTATTGAGTACTTACTATGATTTAAGCATGTAATGATAGTATATAACATATATGTTTCATTTGATTTCTTATAAGGTGGGTAAGTTTTACAGAGAGGGAAATGAATCACAAAGCTCATGCCTGTCAGACCTACTGATTCAACATAAACAATTTTTGTGTTGAATCACTCTTCTCTAGTGACTGTTTTTCTTCAAAACTAAAAACTTTAAGAATCTACTGATAATAATAAATGAGAATACTAATACATATTTACAATATATATATTATGTTTTTCAGGTATGTGCCTATATATACAATTATACATAATTATAATAAGATCTGATAAGTATAATTATAATAAGATTTTATAATTATAAATCTATAATTATATTTATAATTATAATTAGACATGTATATAGTATTATATTAAACATTATGTTATTAGATATTAATGTTAGCCTAAATTTATAGATTTAAAAAATTAAAACCACTAGAGCACAGAAAGATTAAGTAACTTACCCAAGGTTGCACAGCCATATAAGAAAAGACACTGGGATTCAGACTTGTTTTAGAGACTCTTGAATATCACCACTGTGAAATACTGCCTCTCAAAATAACACATTGTTGACATTATCTTAAATAAATGAACATATTTTAGCACCTTACTTGCTATCACTTCGGTGTGGTGGTATATCGTATCACGGCTACCAGGGTCAGCAGATTCAAGAATGGAATCTGGATAAGAAAGTACAACAATAACCACAGAGCTCCCAAAATTCTGAAGTCTTGTAACATAGTCCTATTGGACTGAGGCCCACATACTAAGTAAGTGTGAAGGTGGATACATAGATATCTTTGATCTTTTATTCTTGGCTGACCAAGTCTTTTTAAAATCCTCTTCATGGTTTGCTGCTCTTTCAGAGTAAGAAATAGAAGGTACTGTCGACCAAACTACCACAATGACAAGAATAACCACTAGGTTTCTCAGATTCTTTTGCTGTGAGGGCACCCAGATGTGGCCTCCGTTTAGCCAATCAGGCAACTCATGCAAGAAATGGCTAAAGAGAGAGTAGGATGAAGAAAGTGGGCTGTGACTGGGAGGATGGCTCTTTTGGTCAAAGTGCCAGAAGGAGCAGCTGTGGTTAGAGCTGCTCATATCCTGTGTGGAGTGTGGTCAGCGGCAAAGAGCAGGTGATGATGACAGTGGTGTTTGCGCTTCCAACAGGGTGGGCTTCGTTCCCAGCTGTGTTTTTCCTGGCTTTGTTTTCCTTACTGGGTAACATATAGCACTGTTTCTCTGTCCATCCTGGGGGTTCTGTGAACTTCCTAGTGCCTTTAATAACTCCTCTTGGCTTAAACTAGCTAGAGTCATGTGTCATTTATCTATTGCTGCATAATAAACCACCCCCAAATTTAGTGACTTGAAACAACAATTATGTTGCTCTTTTTACAGTTCTGTGGCTCAGTAATTCAGACTGGGTTCAGATGGGCAGTCCTTCCACTGGACTTTCCTGGGGTTACTCCTGTGGCTGCTGCCATCCCATAACTTGACCCTAAGTGGATGATCCAAGGCAGCCTTACATGTGTCTGGCAGTTAGCTGGGGCTCTTGCCTGGAGTGTCCAGGCCAAAACTCAGAAGTCTCATACTACTGTTTTCCCCACTTCTGTTGAAAGCTGTTGATAAGATATAAAGTCAAATCTTGATTCTCATAGAGTCTGAGTAAGGAAAACATACTTTTAAAAGAATTATAACACAGTGAGACTGGATATGATAAAAGTAAACATTGAGGATGATGAGAGCATAAAAAGTACAGGATAGGATATGACAAAAACAAAAAAACCTTAAATGAATGGTGTGTCTATGTGTGGAGACACTTGGAAGGGGGTAATTAAAAACACCTGGGCTTTGCTGGAGTAAAAGTGATGATGTAGGAGCTGCAGGAGTTGGAGCTGGAAAAAAAGCAGAAGCAAGCTTAGGAGGGTCCTTCTGTGTCAGGCAAAGGAGTTGGGCTCTGGCTTAGAGGCAGTGGGTAGATGATGAGAAATTTTAATCAGTGGTGAAAGATGGTGACACATCTGCTTTAGGAAGATCATTCTGGAAACCATGAGAAAGGTAGATCTGAAAGCAGCAAGACCTTGCCTACCCTGAGGATAGCCCAAGGGCATCTTAGAGCCATTGACAATGTGTGTCTCTGGTTTCTCTTATATCAAATTTTCAACCTAAAACACTGTCCACTGGAATATCATTAAGCTACTCTCATGCACAGTTTAAGTAACTCACGGTTGGAAATGCCTAGATATTTTAAGGGTGGGTTATTTGATTTGCTTTTTTCTAGTCTACAAAAAAAAACCAAAAAATAAATGGCTCCTAACCTACGCTTCCAGCACTCCCTCTACACAAACCAATCTCAATTTAAACTATTAGATCAAGCTGGCTTCTACTCAAAAGCTAATTTTGGATGGAAAGATGAATCTAAAATTCCTGACAATACAGAGAAACATTTCTTGGTCAGCCTAGAAGCACTAGGTGGCTCAGTCGGTTGAGTGTCTGACACTTGGCTTCAGCTCAGATCATGATCTCAGGGCGGTGAGATCAAGCCCTGTGTCAGGCTCTGCGCTCAGCAGGGAGTCTGCTAGAGATTCTCTTCCTCTCCCTCTGTCCCTCCTCTGTTCGCTCACTCTCTCTCTTTCTCTCTCAAATAATAAATACATAAGTCTTTTTAAAAAATTTTCTGGGTAGGTCTAAATTTGTCATCCATAGTCCCATGTATTCTACCATTCTTACTGCCCTATTCCTTTACTTTACAGTATTTATCATTATTAATAATTACAAGTTTATCAGACTATCTCTTTGTGATCTGTTGCCACCACTAAACTGGCAGCCCCATGAGCACCAACCATGTCTCTCTTATTTATTTTGCTCACACTGTTCAGCACAGTGTCTGTCATGCAAAAATCAATGGATATGTAAACTAGGTAAGAAGGGAAAATGATCTCATTTTGTACAAGCTCTGTTTTCCAAAGAAAGCTTCATGACTGCCATTCAAATCTGTCTTATGAAAGCAAAGCTGATGAAGTACCATATGTGGTGGTAAGAGCAAGGTCTTTGGAGTCCAGTAGACTTAGGATCAAACCTTGCATTTGCACAGATGGCCGTATAACTTCAGAGAATGTGTATGAATGTCCTGTAGCTGCCATAACAAATTACCAGAAACTGAGTGACTTAAAACAACAGAAATGTGTTCTTTCACAGTTCTAGAGATCAGAAGTCTGAAACCAAGGAGTCAGCAGGGCCACACTCCTTCCAAAAGTTCTAGAAGGTAACACTCTCTTGACTCTTTCAGATTTTGGTTACTCCTGATATTCCTTGGTTTGTAGCAGCATAAATTCAAACTCTGCCTCTGTCATAGAAATCATGTGTCTTTATGTGCATTAGTCTGTGTTTTCCACACAAAGAGAACCAGCAGGTTATACATATAAAAATTAGCTCATGTGCTTATAGAAACTAAGAAGTTTCAAGATCTGTACCTGGCTAGCCAGAGACCCAGGAAAGCCCATAGTTTTGTTCCAGTCCAAATCAGAGGCCTGAGAACCAGGAGAACTGATAGTGTAAGTTCTAATCTGAGCCTAAATCCAAAGGCAAAATAAGATCAATATCCCCACCTTGAAGACAAACAGAAAGAGAATTGTTTCTTACTCAGCCTTTTATTCTATTCAAACCTTCAGTGGATTTGATGTGTCCTACACACATTGGGAAGGGTAATCTGTTTTACTTAGTCTATCGATTCAAATGTTAGTCTAATCAAGAAACACCATTACAGGCATGCCTGAAATAATATTTAACCAAACATCTGGGCACCCCTGCAGTTCAGTCAAGTTGACATATAAAATTAATGATCGTCCTGTGTCCTCTCCCTTTCTGTCTCTTATAAGGGCATTCTCATTGGACTTAGGACCCACTCAAATTTAGTAGGACTACTTCTCAATCCTTATATTAATTAGGTCTGCAAAGACCCTAATTCAATATAAGATCACATTCACATGTACTAGAAGTTAGGACTTGGACACATCTTTTTTTAGAACACAATTGGATTCATTACTATATTAGTTTACTAGGATTTCCATAACAAAATACCATAGACTGGAAAATTTTAACAACAGAAATTTATTTTCTCATAGTTGTGAAGGCTGGGAGTCACTAAAGGAAGTGGCCTCACTTGCTAGAGCTTTGGAGGAGATAGCCCCACCTTTGGGGTCATTCTTTCATTTTTTTGAAGGATACCACATTTTTGCAGCTAGATCACTCTATTGGCTTATCCCATACAATCATGGAAGTCTGACGACCTTTTTAGGTTGTTGCTCCTTTTTTGTTCCCAGCATTCCAAGTTGGCAGAGTTTCTGTTCCTATAACTCCATCTCTATTTCTGGCTTCTGCTGAGATGCCTGGTTAGATCCATGAGTCACACCCATAATCACTTCAGTAAATGATTTTTTTCCAGCCATGCTCTTGGTGTGCTCTTCAGAACACATTACCTCATGGTTTTATGATATGGATAGACAGAGAAGTTTCCAAATCTTCAAGTTCTGGTTCATTTTTACTTAACACCTCCTTCAATTATCTCTCTTCTTTCACATTTTCCTAAACACAGTAAGAAGAAACCAGGCTAGGCCTTCAATATTTTGCTTAGAAATAAACTTACAAGTAGGTCACTCACAAAATCTCTGCTTTCCTCAAAACATAGAACACAATTTGGCCAAGTTATTTGCTACTTCATAACAAGGATCAATTTTCCTCCAGTTTCCAGTAATATGATCCTTATTTCTGTCTGAGAATTCACCACAATCATCTGTAATGTCCATATTCCTAGCACCATTTTTTCAAGCATGCACCTCAAAACATTTCTAGTGTCTACCCACCAGCTGGTTCCAAGGCCATTTCCACATTTTTTTATAGTAGCACCCCACTTCTCAGTACTGAAATCTGTATTAGTTTTCTAGGGCTGCCATAACGGAATAATGCAGGGTGGCTTAACAAAAAGGAGTTGGTTTTTCACCACTCTAGAGGCTTGGAGTCCAAGATCATGATGCCAGCAGATTTGGTTTCCTCTGAGGCCTCTCTCTTTGACTTGTAGATGACCACCTTGTTGCTGCCTCTTCCTATGATCGTCTCTCTGTGCACACACAGCCCTGGTGTGTTTTCCTTTGGGTGTCCAAATGTCATCTTCTCATGAGGACACGAATCAGATTGGATCAATGCCTATTTATATGACCTTGTTTAATCATAATTACCTCTTTAATTTTTTTTTTCACTATGTTCAGTTAGCCACCGTATAGCACATTATTAGTTTTTGATGTAGTGTTCAATGACTCATTAGTTGCGGACAACACCCAGGGCTCATCACAACACATGCTCTTTAAAGTCTCCTTCTCCAGGGGCGCCTAGGTGGCTCAGTCATTAAGTGTCTGCCTTTGGCTTAGGTCACAATCCCAGGGTCCTGGAATCGAGCCCTGCATTGGGTTCCCTGCTCGGTGGGAAGCCTGCTTCTCCCTCTCCCACTCTCCCTGCTTGTGTTCCCTCTCTCACTGTGTCTCTCTCTGGCAAAAAATAAAATCTTTAAAAAAATAAAGTTTCCATCTCCAAATATATTCTGAGGTACTAGAGGTTAGAGCTTCAACATATGAATTTTGGAGGGGACACAATTCATTCCATAACATTTACACAATGTATATACTTGCTCAGAGGTAAATTTAAATATATATGAAGAAGATCTCCTCCTATCATTGGCTGACCTACGTTACTGAATAGGTTTTAGAATGATCCTCTCAAATCATGATCACCATCTCAGTCATTCTATGTAAGAAATCTCAATACTTGCGTCCAAACCATAGGTCTTTTGAGTTATAAAGACTTGAACTTTGCCTTGTTTGTTATGGTCTTTGGGGAGAATAACCAGTAGTATAGTGGATTCATATAACCAACCTTGCATGCCTGATATGTAAAAGAGAGCCTCCTCTTCTTCTGCAAAAAAGTGGTAAGGTAACACTCAACAAGCCCAAATTCATTCTTCCTCTCTCTTTCCTGTATCTGTTTAGTGGATGCCAGCAATAAATCAGGACTTATTTTAGGGTGTGGGTGATATATCTGGCTCCTAGCTGGTTGAATGAGACAATTAGTTACCTGCCCCAAGGTAGCTTACATTATAGAGAACAAGAAAAATAAGTAATAATATACAAAAAGATAAATTGAGTGTGTGATAACAGTTTTGAATGCTAATGATGATGGTATAGAGAATATATTGGTTGGGAGTGGAGAAAAAAGAAGGTACTTCAGACTGTGTGGTGAGAAAACCTGTCCACAGAGGGATTTAAATTGGTACCCGGATAATGAAAAGTAATAATGAAAGTAATAATCTCAAGTGAATAATGGAAAGTAATAATCTCAAGGTAAAAGTGAAGGAAAACATTTTATACAAAAAGAGTAAGTTCATCGACCCCAAGATAGGAAAAGAGTGCCATTCTCTAGTTAAAAAAAATGATAGTAATAAAAAAAGATGTGTAGTATGGTTGCAGTGTGCTGATTGAGGACAAGAGTCACAGTCTAGAATGACTTGTTTTTAAAACATAATGATATATCCCCAATGAAGAAGAAATGGTTGAAGGATTTTAATCCAAGGAATAAAAAAATCTAAAATATACTTTTCAAAGTATACTGTCAATTGTGTCAAAAACTATAACTTCTAGCTCAGGCCAAGGAGTAAACTCACCATGGCTAATCTCTCCCTAAAACTTTATGTAAAATAAAACAAGCAAATATTTGAAATTTCTGAAAAGTAAATAAAGCAGACAGAGTGTAGAAAAGAGTCAAAGCTTAGAGAGAGGGCTTACAGGGGTGAATTTACTTATTTTTTCTTACTCTTGTGCCTTTGCTTGGATGGCAGTCCTAAGCTACAGTGACGCATGTCCATGTCACTGAAATCCCAACGGGAGTAAAAAGGGTTCAGAAAAAGTTTTGAGTAAATAATGACCAAAAACTTCCCCAATATCATGAAAGATATAAATTTGCTGGTTCAAGGCGCTCAGTCAACTCTAAACATATAAACTAAAGAAAAACACTGCCTAGACATTATAATTATAATCAAACCAGTCTTTTGAAAATAAAAGACAAAAAAAAAAAAGCCCAGTTCTTTAAGGAACTAAAGAAATATAACACATTACATCATGTAGAGGAACAATGGTTCAAAAACCATGGATTTCTCATCAGAAACTATGGAAGACAAAAGAGAGCAGAACAACATTTTGAAATTCTGAAAGAAAAATAAATAAAATAAAGTGCTGAAAGAAAGAAAGAAAGAAAGAAAGAAAGAAAGAAAGAAAGAAAGAAAGAAAGAAAAAGAAAGAAAAGAACACTTTAATACATATTATGTACCTTTTACAAAATAAGTGACTCTAAATTAATAATGGATTTGACTGTGAAAACCTAAAACTATAAAACTTTGTGATCTTGGGCTAAGTGAAGATATTTTAACTATGACATGAAAATCATGATCTAGAGAAAAAAGAAGGTAAACTAAATTTAATCAAATTTTAAAACTTATTCCCTGTGAAAGACCCTGCTAAGAGAATAAAAGACTAGACATAGTCTGGGAAAAAAATATTTGCAAAATCTACTGACAAAGAATATATAACAAATTTTCACCAAAAATATATGCAAATGGCAAATAAGCACATGAAAAATGTTGAACATTGCATATTATATGTAATGTTATAATATATAATACTATATATACAAAAATACTATCTCTATATCTACAGATATAGATATGTAAAATGAAAAGATGTGCAATTATATATAGACTATATATATATATAGACTCCAAGTGCTCAAGTGTTGGCAGAAATACAGAGCAACTGGAGCTTTTTCATACATTTCTCATGAGCATGGAAAATTGTTAAAGCCACTTTGGAAAACAGTTTGGCAGTTTCTTGTGAAGTCAAACGTATACATACCATGTGACTCCTAATGAAGGAAATTAACGAAAAGAAATACAAAGTTATGTTCACAAAAAAACCTATGTGGTTTCATACTCATCCTTAACTGGAAACAACCCAAATGACCTGTAATTCATGAATGAATAAACCAATCGTAAGCTATCTCTACGGTGGAATACAACTCAGCAGGAAAAACCAACAAAGTACTGATACACACAACATGGACGAATTTCAAATGCATTTTCCCGAGTGAAAGAAGCCAGACTTGAAAGGTTATAGAACATATGATACCATTTCCATGATATCCTGGAAAAGATAAAATTGCAGGAATGGAAAGCAGACCGGTAGTGTGCAGGGATTGTGAGTGAAAGGATGGGTTTACTGGAAAGGAACGGTGAGAGGGAGTAATGAAACTCTTTCATGTGCATTTGTCAAAACTTACAGAACTGTGAAAGAGTAATTCTGCTGATGTAAATTCATTTGAAGAGTGAAAGATTAAACTATAGGGAGTGAAAATTAACCATGGTGCTAATTAAAAAGGAATTGTGGTAGTCAAGGCAAGAAATGGGCCATGAGCGGGGATTGTGGAGATGGAGAGTAGTGAACGGGGTGTGTTGTCAACGTTTAACTGACAGGCTTTGCAATGATTTCAAGTGTTGGATTGAGGGACAGTAATCATGCAACAATTAACTCCCAGTTTTGGGCTGGATCAGTGAGTGAATCAGGGACATTTACTGAGACTAAAAGAGGGAAAGTTTTGGAAGATAGGTTGATGAAGGAGTTTAGTAGTTGTATTTTGGAGGCACGACTTATTAAATGTCTGCTTGACAAATATGTGGATTTCACCACCCCAAATGAACCCATTCACAAAGACTTTCTGTTTCTTAATATGCTGCATACATATAACTCTTTCATCAATCTTTTATCTGAATTTCCTTTTTCACTTTCCTCACAAATTGTATAGAGTATGTTCTACATATTATCTTGTTGACTTTCTGTCCATCCCTGATCCCTTTCTGAAAACCATCCTAAACTGTAAGCACAACGGTAGGTTTCAATATTCCAAAAACTTCTTTCTTAGAATTCTACGTGAACCTTATCCAGTCCATGAATTCACAGGTATTTCTGAGAGTCTTCTATTTGCCTAGAACCATGTTCCTCTGTAACCGCTGAGACAGAACACTTGTTCCAAAGGAGCTCCTAGTGGTAGGAAAGACGGGACACACAAACACACACACACACTATCCCTCCCCCCACACACTGTTAAGGATTAAAGGACAGTCCAGTTAAACAGGAGGTTCTGAGATTTAAGATTTAAGGTTCTGAGATTTAAATATGGTTTGCTTAGTTTATGAGAAGCACAAGCTTCATGTGGGAGATATGCCATGACCTGCGCCTGCAAAAATAAGAATGTCCTGTCCACACTGAATCTAGGAGTATGCCAGAATCTTCTTTCCATTGCCAAAATTTGTGTTTATTTATGCTGAAGAGAAAACAACTGAACCAATGTGTGTACAATACTTTGTGAACTGTAATGTGCCATATAATTGTCAGTTCTACCATTATTGTTATTAATGTGTACATTATTATCCCCTCAATCCATGCACCCTGGCTCTTAAACCTGGGTTTTAAAACCAATGTGTGTAACCGAATAGTGTTTGCTGAGACCGAAATAAAAGACCACAATGATATAAATCTGACACATTTTTAGTGCTATGCTGCGTCTAATTGTTAATGTCCACACGGTAATTCAGAAGCAGGACAAGAGTGTGGGGAAAGAGACCCGGCCTGGGACTAAGCAGGTTTGTGTTCTGGATTTATCCTTTCCATTAGTTATCTCTGTGGCCCCAGGCAGGGCTCTTTCTCTCTGGGGTCCTCGGATTTACCACCCGTAGAGTGAATGGGCCAGAGAACATATTCTCCCTGGTTCCTTTTGCATATAACCCTGTATGGATTGTATGAGCAGCACTGGTAAAACCATGTCAGCTAGAGCTTGCCAGCTACAGTTTAGGAGGGCATGGTTGAGCTAGAGGAGAAAGTCAGCAGGGGCAGTCCCCATGGACTTGAGTGATATCCCCTGTGAGAGGCACCCAGCACAGCTGGCCCAGCCAGGAGGCTGCCCCGTGCTGGAGGGATGCTGTGTTAACATCTGGCCCTGGGTGATGCTAAATTACTGAGGAAGAAAATGTTACATGGATTGGCTGGACTCAAGCTGTTACATTTGATGGTTATGTATCCCAAGGCCTCCCAGTGAGCAAGAGAGTTTCCACAGAGAAGTAAATTCCACCAATCAATAATAATAACAATAATGAAAATATTATCACAGTTATTGTAATAATAACTGGGTTTATGGTGTGTTTTTCCTGTTGAGTAGTCAGACACGACTACGAGCAATTTGTGTATAAACTCGTATAATCTTCACAACACTGTAAAATAGATACCATAATTACCTGACCTTTACAGATAAGTAAACTGACACAGAAAAGTTAAGTAATATCTTATCATCACATGTTAGTAGGTGGTGGGACTAGAATTCAAATCCAATCACCTTTCCATAGAGATAGGTGTTACCAAACATAGAACACATGCACCAGTAAAATCAGAGGACTGTTTACTGTTTACCCAAATTCAAGACTTTTTTCTATTTGAAAGTTTACATTTTATGTGTATAAGATTCTGCAGTCAAACATACTCTCATTCTGATGCGCCACTTGACCAAACTCAACTTCTCCTTTGCGATTGTGCTCAAGGTCAGCCCCGTATGAAGAGTTAGAGCCTCCTTCAGTGGAGTGAGCCCATCAGTCACTTTTCTTGTCCGGTAATTGCATCGACTGTTCATGCCAGACTTATGATTCTGTTCTGTGTCTCAGGCTCTGGAATGATGTGTATACCCAGTCTCTTCAGCTACTTCTGGAATCGAGTGTTTGGTAAGTGATGAATGAATGCATGTGTGAATGAGAGAATGAGTGGAAAAATACATTGTCTCAGCTGATACTCCCAGCAGCCCCGTGAGCTAAGGAGAGCACCATTCCTAGTCTCCACTTCCCAGAAAATAAAATGGGGCTCCGAGAAATAAAATGTGTTCTCCAAGATCCCCCTGTAACTGAACTAACGTTAGTTCCCTCCTTGGCAAGTTACAGACATAGACTACACCAGGTAGAGTTGTCGCACAAAGGAAACTTTATTTGCAGCAAATAAGGAGATCATGGGTAATAACTTCCAAAGCTGTGACTTTCCAAAAGTGGGTTTCTTTTATTTAAGGTTTGGATGAATATTCAGAAAGAAGAACTTTGTAGAGGTGGGCAGAAATTTGTGCAGGTGTACTTAGAAAACATGCCCATATAGGCACCCTATGTTATGTTAGTGAAGTTTGTGCTCCTCCTTTGGCAGAGTCTTTAACATTGTCAGGAAGCAGAGGGAACTGCCAGACAAGGGGAAGGGGCTGTGGGCGTGCTCCAAGAGCCAGGTATAAACTGGATGGGGATTTGGACTCCATGTCTAGGGTAAGGAATGCAGGGTCTTGCTTACTTTTGAAACAGTATTGGGAGTTTTACCATTGCTAACGTCTCTGATATGATTAGACTACGTCCTGGCCTCAGTAGGGACTGTTAGTTTTTGTATTCCCTTTGTTCTCTTAAAGTCTTTTTTGCATTTGTTTGCAATTTTGTTACCTCCTAGGAAGTTCTGCAAAAGTATGCTAGAGGAAGTAGACCCAGAAAGGCATAAAGGATGGAAAATAGTAGGGAGGGAGGACTAAGAGAACTTCCCTTTCTCTTTCTGGGGACCCCTAACTCTTTCTACTTACACCTCCAGTAGTCAGAAATACAAGCCAGGCTAAAAGCCCAAATCTTTTGACTCCCGGCCTGGTGCCCTGTCTTGCCTGGCACCCTGTTCAACCTTGTCTAGCTGGCCCTAAGCCCCTGGGGACTACAAGAAGACAAAAGACCGAGGGGTATTCAGAGGGTGGGAACGATGACCACAAACTCCCACCCCAAGGGATGTTCCTTTGCCTTGCAGCCCTAGCATACCAAAGGGCAAGGCATAGAAAGTGACTACAATACCAGCTTTGGGCTTCTGCCATTCATTCACTCACTCATTCACTCACTCATTCATTTGGTAAGATTTATTTATTTATTTTTGGGGGGGGGAGTGTCAACTGACTAAATTTCAGCTACTGTTCTATGTATTTAGACTATATCAGTGGGGAAAATAGACAAAGTCAATGCTCTAATGGAGCTCATGTTTTTGTAGGGGATGGAAAATAAATATATATATTTGCCAGATAATTTATTATTTTCCTATCTTTGCCCTTCTAAGCTTTTCTGGAGATGCAAGGCCTTGAGTTCTCAAAACTATATTTCCCAGACTCCCTTGAAGCAGAGCTCCTGTAGGACTGACTTATAAGAGGCACTTTGACAGATCTGGAGTGGAGGAGAAGGAGAGCCCATAAGTCACCTGCAGAGGCTGAGGTAGGCAGTTGAGCAGAAGCCATGCTGGAGTGTGGAGCAGCTAATGGTTGGTGTGTATGCTAACTCCTGTGTATCCACATTCTTGAGGTTTTGCTAGCAACTGGGGCCTCTTTCCCTAATGTCATTTAAGGCTTTGTCTGATCTTAGATCTTCCAGATCTTTTAATGATTTTATATACAAACATTTCCTCTATTGGAATTTTCCTTCTTAAGATTACCTAGAGTGTTGGGTGCCTGGGTGGCTCAGTGGTTAAGCAGCTGCCTTCAGCTCAGGTCATGGTCCCAGGGTCCTGGGATCGAGTCCCACATCGGGCTCCCTGCTCGGCTGGAAGCCTGCTTCTCCCTCTCCCACTGCCCCTGCTTGTGTTCCTCCTCTCGCTGTGTCTCTCTCTGTCAGATAAATAAATAAAATCTTTAAAAAAAATACCTAGAGTGCTTTCTGCTTCCAAATTGAATTATAATGTCAAGTAGCAATAAGTTCAGGGGAACATGCAGCAGAGTAAGTGGCCAGGGAGTGGGTGAGAAGAGTGCTCTTCCAGATCTGGGAAAGCTTCTCTGAGGAGAGAACTGAATGAAGAAGCCATGCTGACAACTGAGGGAAGTGCATTCCAGTCCTAGGGAAGGGCAAGGGCAAGGGACAAATGGCAAATACACAGTTGCTGTCTTCGTAGAAAAACCTCAAGGCTGGTGTGACTGTAGGATGTGTGAAAAAGAATAATGGGTAAGAAATGAGACCAACAAGAGAGGCAGGACTCAGTTCGGGGAGAAACCTGAGGGCCAGAGAGGTTGGATTGTACCGTCAGAGTCTTACGAAGGAGAATAATATGATACAACAAGATTGGGACCCCACCTCATGTCATCAGAGCCCGTGCTAATTTATCAACCGGGCTCTCCTATTAATAATTATTACGTGTGTGAAATTATAGAATTTACAGAAAGTCTTCATATTGTTTCCCCATCAGATCTTCACATTAACCCTGAGATGTTATTACAGTTTTACGGACTAGGAATCTGAAATTCGGGGAATCTGAATAGGACAGAGGCCTGAGGTAAAGCAAGTAGTGTCCATTAACTGATGAATGGACAAAGATCACACACACACACACACACACACACACACACACACACACACACACACAATGGAATATTACTCAGCCATAAAAAGGATGAAATCTTGCCATTTGCAATGACATGGATGGAGCTAGAAGGTATTATGCTGAGTGAAATAAGTCAGTCAGAGAAAGATAAATACCATATGATTTCACTCATCTGTGGAATTGAAGAAAATAAACAAATGAGCAAAGGGGAAAAAAAAGAGAGAGAGAGAGAGAGAAAGACAAACCAAGAACAGATTCTTAACTATAGAGAACAATCTGGTGGTTACTGGGGGGAGGTGGGTGGGGGATGGGTGAAACAGGTGTTGGAGATTAAGGAATGCACTTGTCCTGATGAGGACCAGATGTTGTATGGAAGTGTTGAATCACTATGTTGCACACCTGAAACAAATATCACAATATATATTAACTATCTGGAATTTAAATTAAAACTTGGAAAAAAACAGAAGGAACAATTGAGTATCTATATTAAGAGTATTTAGAGCCTCAAGTTGCCTCCTTGTCTCAGCTCTGTAGATGGCTGCCATGTCTATTTTCACCCCAGAGGAAGTCTGGCTTTTTTTTCCTCTGGAGAGCTTTCTAAAGGGCAGGATACCAGGCACATACCTTAATAATAACCCTCATGCTAACCTAAACATAATCCTACGCCCAACCGTTATCCCTTAACCCTTAAACCTAACCTTCTGGAGAGTTCTCTGAGCTGCAGGATATCAGGCACATACCTTCAAACTAACCCTCACCTTTACCCTAACCCTGGCCGTAACCCTAAACTAACCTAACCCTAGATCTGAGAAGAAAAAAGATGTGGTATACACACACACACACACACACACACACACACACACACGTGGAATAGTACTCAGCCATAAAAAAGATTGAAATCTTGTCATTTGCAATGACATGGATGGAGCTAGAGAGTAAATATTCTGTTAAGCAAAATAAGTCAGTCCAAGAAAGACAAATACCATATGATTTCACTCATAAGGGGAATTTAAGAAACAAAACAAATGAACGAAGAAAAAAAGAGACAGACAAACAAAAAATCAGACTCTAAAATACAGAGAATAGACTGGTGGTCACCAGAGGGGAGGTGGGTGGGGGGATGGGTGAAATAGGGGATGGGGATTAAGGAGTGTATTTGCTATGAGGAGCACGGGGTGTTTTGTGGAAGTTTGGAATGACTGTATTGTACACCTGAAAATAATATTGTACTGTTTGTCAACTAACTGGAATTTAAATAAAAACTAAAACAAAATAAAACAAAACAAAAAAAGCAGGTAGGAAGTGACAAAGCCAAGAATCAAATCCACATATCTCAATCCAAAGTTAAGGGTGACTTCTGCTAAACCAGAGGTGGCTTTGTGACGTAAGTATTGAATTGATCTTGAAATGACCTTTCGTCATGGTGTCTAAGAATAAGAATTAACATTTACACACCATTTATACTTCGTAACACATTGCGAAGTGTTGGACCCATGATGTGGGTTGGGTGTCTAGAGTCCCAGGGGTGAAGGTCCTTGAGCTTGAGATGCTTGTCAAATGCTGTGTATCCAAAACAACGGGGCTTCAATCAAAGTGCGGATTTCCATTCCACAGGGCTAGAGTGTCTGAATTCTGAGTTTGTACTTGGTTCTCAGCTGTCAGGTGGGGTCAAGGCTGATGACCCAGAGGCCACACTTGAGTAGCCAGACGCTAATACTAAGTTAATTTTTCAATCAAAAAATAGTTTTGAGTTTCCATCCCATGCTTGGATCTGTGAGAACAGGTGAATAGCAATTGCTAAGGCTGACAGCATACACTGAAAAGTTTCAAGCACACACTGATTGCTATCCATTAACATAAACCAGTTATGAACCAATTTCAAAGCCTTTTGCTTTTACTGTCAAAATATCTAGTTTTGGACTCTATTCAACATGTTTATGAGCAATGTCTCTGAGTTAAAACACTAATGTATCTAAAACTTTAAATGTATTTGGACTTAAGCATTCTACTGTACTAAGGATTGAGAATTTGCTAATTGAATATAGTCCCATTAGAGAGTTAAATATTTTTTTTAAAGATTTTATTTATTTATTTGAGAGAGAGAGAATGAGAGATAGAGAGCACGAGAGGGAAGAGGGTCAGAGGGAGAAGCAGACTCCCCGCTGAGCAGGGAGCCCGATGCGGGACTCGATCCCGGGACTCCAGGATCATGACCTGAGCCGAAGGCAGTCGCTTAACCAACTGAGCCACCCAGGTGCCCGAGAGTTAAATATTTTGTATTTATTTAATAAATTGGGGGAATCTTGGAATAAGAAATCAATTACTTTTGAAGAATTTGAATACAAATATATATATGTTTCATTATAACTGAAGAATGATCTTCAAATTAGGGGCTATATAATATTACTTTAATAGCTTTCAGATATAAAATATGGCCATTTTACTGAATTATTTAATACATGTAATTACAGGTTGTATACTGTGAACTATTGATCCAATAATTATTCATGTGGACTATTAAAAAGGAATGATTCATTTTTTATTTTACCATTTGAAAAAATGCTTATATATTATTTACAATTTGAGAATTAGGAATAAAGGCTTTTTAGTACAATACAATATTTCTAATGTAGGGCAAGACTTTGTGGGAGTCCAAGGTAACATTATATAATCAAAAATTAAATAACTTTAAATTTCAGAAGGGAAAAAAAGATACCCTTTTCCTTCAGTTAAATATTTTAATTGCAAGACTATTCACCAGGAGTTATAAACCTTCCCAATGTAACTGAAATATTTAATATGAAATATATAATATTTTAAGTGTTCTGCAGAGTTCTCAAAAAAGAATTGAAAGGGTGTTCTTTCTTTTTTCCTGTTATTTTTTTTTTTTCCTTTTTGGGCTCCCAGAAAAGAATTTCCTCCTTAGTTCATTTTTCCTTTTATGTTAAGAACAAAGGAATTGGGTCGGCCAAGAGTTTCAGCAAGGGGCGTTTAGATCTCCTCACTTAGCTAGTGGTCAAAAGACAGTTTAATCAAGCATTTTGTACGCGTGGTGCCTTACTCTGGTTTTTATGCACCCTCCTTTGAGTGATAGTTTCTCAAGAACATCTCCATGCTTTAGTGTTGACTGTCTATCTTGTACTCGGCCAGACGACCTCATATACTATCACTAATTAAGTACATCCTATGTGCAAGTCAGATGCCTGCCAGGGTCTTATGTTCACCATCTCATTTAAATGCTTCTGTCGGGATGCCTGGGTGGCTCGGTAGGTTAAGCGGCTACTTTTCGGCTCAGGTCATGATCCCAGGGTCCTGGGACTGTGTCCCGCTTCGGGCTCCCTGCTCAGTGGGGAGCCTGCTTCTCCCTCTCCCTCTGCTTGCAACTCTCCCTGCTTGTGCTCTCTCTGTCAAATAAATAAAATCTTTAAAAAAATAAATAAATGCTCTATCATTAGCCCTATTGTAAAAATTAGTAAAAGGAAAGGCAAAGAAGGTCAATTGAATTTCCAAGCATGTAAATCCAGGGAAGGACAGAGCTCAGAGTTACAATGTAGCTCTGAGTTTTGCTAACTGCTCTCTTTGTACCCTACCATCGTTGTCCTTGAACCATCGTGTGACTGCATTTCTCAGCAAGAGTGATGTGGCACACAGGCCTTTGGCAATGGCAGGAGACTGTTCCCTGCGGAGGGAGCAGCTTATGAAGAGCTTCAAGTGCAGAGGGCTGTATTCATGGAACGCTAGGATCTGGGGAATGGGGAAGAGGTGGCAGAAGGTGGAAACTGCATGGCAGAGAAAGGAGTTTAAATGCAAACATGGGAAGAATATGAGGTCTTTCCACAAGTTAACCTTACGATCATAGTTCTGGCTGTATATACATGTTAGAAAGCAGTGTGAAGGACAGGTGGGAGATGGGTAGGAATAAATAGCAAAAACACTAATAAGTACTCCAGATGACAGGGACTTCCATTCAAACCCTCCTCCCACTTTACTGTTCATATGAATCCCCTGGGGATGTTGTTAAAATGCAGAATAAGATTCAGTAGGTCTGAGATGAGGACCCAAATTTAGCATTTCTTACAAGCTCCTAGATGGCGCAGAATGTGGCTACTCCATGGAACAAGTTCAAATAGCATTAAGTAGCAAGAAGTGAGAACAGTGGTTCTCAAAGTTGAATCCTGGAGCAATAGCATCAACATCACCCCAGAATTAGAACCACAGGTTTTCTGGCCCCACCTCCTACTAACTAATCAGAATGTCTGGCGGTGGACCAGGCATCAGTATTAAGTGTAAATGTCCCAGCTGATTCTAATGTGCAGTTTGAGAATCACTAGTTGACAGAGAGCAGAGGAAGTGGAGGATGGAAGAAAAAAAATGACACTTGAAACATGTATTTAGGAAGTAGAACCAACAGGGGTCAGTGAGAGAGTAGAGCTTATTTAGATTCTGCTTATGTTAAAAGGGTTCCTAGGATGACCTAATTTTATCTTCAAACCCCTGCTTTTCCCCTCAAATATGAAAGTTTTTATAATCTTTCTTCTGAAAGCATAGGTCATGCTTGGAAAAATCTAACATCTTCTGTCAGGCAACTAAGCAATTTGGATACTTACTTTAATTAACAACTGTGCCTAAACAAAAACCCACTGCATAAAAGAGCTTTTTAATGGGACACGAGAATTAGCTGGAAAAATGCAGGGTGGTAATATGGATTAAGAATAATGGGGATGATGATTTCCTGAACAAATAAACAAAATTACTTCCAACATTTATTGTAAACCACCCATGAAATATCTGGCAATCTAAACGGAAAGGGAATGTTCTTGCTGCTTTATATAACACAGTATTTTATGTTAGAGAATGAACTTTAATTAGAACATCACTGGTGTCAAATTAGTAATAAATGTTTAAGACAAACTGAGATAGCCAAACTATGGGAACACTACCACTAATGTAAAATCTGCTATAAATTGCCAGGAATTTACATTTTCCATTAGCACACAGTCATAAGCATAAAAATGATAAAAGGTTACATACAGTTTAGGATGTTCTTTAACGTGGTTAAAATTATTGCAAAGAAAGGGTGTGTGTAGCACCTACAATTTCTGGAGCTTACAAATGCATGGGTTCCAGTTTCTGTGTCTTTCCTTTTGAGCTGTGTCATGCTGGGAAACCTGGTGACCTGGCTTACCTTCTTTGTGAAATGAGAATAAGGATTGCTGTTATGGCACGTGGGATGGCAATGTGACTTCACAGAAAGACCACGGACTTTGACATCAAAGAACTTGAGCTCCAGAGTTCTGTGTGCCCTGCCTGGTACCACAAAACCTGTGTTGCTGAACGTCATTTTCCTCACTTGCAAGATGAAGATAAATGCCTAAAAATGGTTGTTGTGAGAATCATATGAAGTAATACAAATACAAAATAGGGCATGCAGAAGGTATCTAATAGTAGCAATCAACACCATTGCCAATGAACCTGAAGATATCGGGTACACTCTGCAGACATTAGGGGACACTTCAATTTGTTATTACTTGTGTCTCACTCACCTCCTTCAGGCACTTCATTTGACAATATGGACACAGCCACAATTAAAAGCCTCGTATTCTCTCTTCCTATAATATGGAAGGCTTCATAGAGATAGATAATGCTTATGTAAGTCTGTGGTGGTAAATTAAAGATGGTTACACATTGTTTGACACCCTTTTTACCAAAAGATAGGCTCTATCCCCCCTCTTCTTGAATCTAGGCTGGCCCATGACTGTTTGACTGTTGGAGCCCAGGGAAGGTGATGCTCTGCAGGTTCCAGGTTGCATACCTAGGCTTTAAGAGGACTGGAAGCTTCTGTGTTGGTTTCTGGGAGACTTGAGTCCCCCTATTACCTTGTAGAAGAGAGCACATGGAAGGATGTTACATGGAGAGGGAGGTGGGCACAGAGAAGCCAGACCTACAAGCTGCCCCCTCTAAGGCACAGGCACCAGAGTGAAGCATCACTTGAAAATCACAGAATGACCCCAATGATGCCCCATAGAGCAGAACTGCCCAGCCAAACCCTAACGGAGTTCCTGATCTGCAAAAGCATGCAATGTAAGAAAATGCATGTTCTTTTAGGTCACGAAGTTTGGGTCATTTGTTTGGCAGCAATAGGTAACAGAAACACCTGTCTCCTCAGGCCCATGCTTCCTGCAGGAGTTCTTTGCTTCCTGTGTTTTCAAGGATAACCTGTTGATCTCTCTGTTTGGCCTAAGTATCTTCTAACGTCCTAGAGCGGGAATTGCTCATATGGACATCTTGGTCGTATTAGGGATCTTTGCTTGAAGAAATAAAAATGTTGACAAGTAGATGAATCTTTGATTCTGAAGATTTAAAATTTTAACTGTTAACAATGCTGACCATCAGGCGCCTGGGTGGCTCAGTCGTTATGATCCCAGGGTCCTGGGATCGAGTCCCGCATTGGGCTCCCTGCTAGGCGGGAAGCCTGCTTCTCCCTCTCCCACTCCCCCTGCTTGTGTTCCCTCTCTCGCTTTGTCTCTCTCTGTCAAATAAATGAATAAAAATCTTAAAAAAAAACAAAAAACAAAAACAGTGCTGACCATCTTCTTGCCTTTCAACCTGGAATTTTCCAGATTGCTTATGACAAGTCTCTCTTTGCATATGCTATTTTCACCGCCCAAGAAATGAAATTTCTTTTTCCTCTCTCACTGCTATTAAAGAACAAAAATTCAACTGAGTAAATTTGAAGATCAAGCTCCACATCGGGCTCCCAGCTCGGCAGGAAGCCTGCTTCTCTCTCTCCCACTCCCCTTGCTTGTGTTCCCTCTCTCACTGTGTCTCTCTCTGTCAAATAAATACAATCTTTAAAAAAAATGAAACTAACTATCTGGTCCATTATTGGGTCCATTTAAGTGGTGCTAAATCTTGTCTGATCATAAAATTGATTGTAGAGCTCATAGAGGCTAAAGTTCATAGGCACCTCTATTGGAAGTTCTGGTTTGATTGACTTGGGTCTGGTCTAGAAATCTATTTTTCACAAGATTCCTGAGTGTGTGTATGGGTGTTTGTAGATTGGCAGGTTTTGAAATACTGAGTTGAAATTTAATTCCTGGTATTACGGAAATGATGAGGAGGGGTACCTAACAGAGCCTGAATAAAGGGAATGGCACAAAGGGAAGAGTAATGTGAATGGGACTTCTCAGGATGTACAGGAGATCACCAAGCAGACTAGCTGAAGAAGAGTCTATTCCAAGCATAATAAACATTCTGTTCCAAATGATAGAGGCATGATCAAGCTAGTGCATTTGGTGAAGTCACTGGGCATTTAGGGAAATTAATAAAAGAATGCAGACTAGTCCAAGACTGAGGCATAAAATCAGAAGAGAACTGTCAACAAAGGGCTTTTTAAGATTTCCTATGGAATTTTGAAACTATCAAATGGCTTTAAGCAGAGGGTTGACATGTAGCAAAGTGGAATCCAAACTAAAGATTCTGCACACTTAAAAGGCTCTTGAAATCGCCCTGAGAGCTGTGATGATAGTATATTTTACATGAATTATAGGAAGACTCTGGGGTTTTAAATCAAGCAAGGTTGGGTCCTTTTCTGCCTCTGACCCTCAATATTCATAATTAACCATGATGACTCTCTCGCTTCATCACTAAAACAGTGATAATCATAACTTTCAAGCTTCTATTAGAATGAATTAATGTAAAGCAGAGACAAACATGCCACGTGGAAATCCAGCGGTGACATGCCTCAGGACAGGGAGAAACAGGAGCATTCAGAAGGCCTGGTGGATACATTATCTGATTTAACTTACACATGATTCCGAGATGCTGATTGTTATATTTATTGTAGAAATGGAAAAACTGGGGCTCTGAGAGTTACTCTATTTTGTTTAATAACACAGAATGAAGCCAGACAGCTCACCTAGATGCAAAGCCAGGTCTGCACTTTTATCTGCAGCTCCTCACCCTGTACTTTAACCCACCCAACTTTGTCCCCAGAACAACTTGCTTGAAGGGTCTCAATACATGCTCTTTCTCATCCTCATTGCTGCCTCACACTTTCCACATCCAGATACTGGCAGATAATTTCTTCAGTTTTATACTGAACCTCTGTTTCTCCACTTACACTGATATTCTTCACAGCTGATGCAATGCTACTGAAGTATCAAGCTATGATTCACTTCAACAAGCTTTTTTGAGCACATATGGTGTTAAACACATACAGGGTAGTAGAGAATTACAAACTGTGGTGCATGATGTTGGAGAAATAAAAACAAAAACAGCTGGTTCCTGCTTTCAATGGAAGGGCACACTATTCTGCAAGGTAAAGAGCACTGTCTCTGGAGTCAGAAGGCAGGGGTTCAAAATGTCATGTCTACCACTTCCCAGGGATGTGAAAGTATCTTACTCCCCATGGGTCTCAGCTCCCCATTCTATAAAATGAAGATATTAACATTACCTACCTCCTAACTTATTGTGATTAATTTAGATATTACCTGTACATAGTACCTAATACACCGTACACAATCAATTTTTGCCAATATCATCATCCTGGTCATTTTATTATTGTTAATGTTATTATTAGAGGTATGAGAGGTATATTTATGGTATCAAACTTGGAAATGACTAACTGCTACCCAGGATGAATTGACTTATATAACAGATGCTTTAAGAGAGGTATATTTTGACTGAAAGATGAAGAAAGAAGCTTGAGAGAACACTTTCTGCTAGGGTGAAAACGGCCCTGGGTTAAGAATAAGACAACTAGATCTGAGTCTTGAGTCTGCAGCCGTCTGGTCAGTTGACTTGGCTAAGTCCTTTCAGCTCTCTGATCTTCATGCTTCCTTAGTTTTAAAAAGGAAAAGGAGAGAGAGAGAGAGATATCATATCCCCACCATGCTCCATTCTTTGTTGTGCTGTCAGATTTTCCTGGGAGCATTTGTGGAATGACTGCCATCCCTGTTCACTACTCTGGGCCCTCTGAGGCAGAGCCCCAGAGGCCAGCTACCACCTGCTCTGATCTTCCCAGATTCTCTACAGGCATACAGCTCTGTGCCTACTTTCAGTCTGCAGGGATCCAGAATTTCCTCTTGACCATCTCCCATTTCCCCCAAAGAGCTCAATGACCCTCTTAAGCACTATCGTTCACACTAGATTCACCGGTTCACCTGGCCAAGAGTGCACTTTAGGGCTCATCATGCTTTGATCAAATGATCTGACTGTCAGAGTCCTCACCTCTATGTTCACTGGGATCCCGCTATTTCCTGCTTCTCTGTCTTTTGATCTGGCACTTCATCCTTAGGTGTAAACATGGTCTGTTTTTTTCCTGTTCTTGTCCCACATTTATGCTCAATTTTGCATCTGCTCTGGTGTATTCCGTTTCTGGATGCTCAAGTCAGTTTTTCTGTAGGATCTTACTCCAGTTCCAAGGCTTCTCTTTGGCATTTCCAACATCCATTCCAATACTTCAGAAGGATGTATCAGGCAATAAATGAACCCTCTCAGATATCATGTAATCCCTCATTCTAGCAAATAAATGCTAGCAAAATGCTGTTCTCATCAAAAATAAGCGTAATAGCAAATATTCCTCACAATCTAAATTTTTGATGAACTGGCTTGGATGCCAGAGTTCATTTACTGGTCCTCAGAAACCAGAGGAAAATACATACACAGCAGTCAGTGCATGGGAAACAGTGCAAAAAACAAAATGTCCAAACTTAAGTTCAGTGGCAAGTCCTTTTACCATGATGTTTTCTGGTTTCCTTTGATGAATCTAAAATAATCATCATAAATTACTGTGCAGATGCACATACAGTGCCAGGAACATTATGGGTTCTTAGTAAAGAATTTAGGATAATGATGATGATGATGATGATGATGATGATGACGATGATGATGGTCATCATCATCATAGTATAGACATTGGCGTTCCGGCTCCCTAAACAGCCAAATCTAGTTTGAAATGCCTTTACTGAGTCATGTTGCAATATAATCCTTAACTTTTATGGAAATTTCCAGCAAGCTACATGATCAGCTAAAAATTGGAAAGTTATTTGAAGAAGACCAGGTGCAATAATCAAGCATACTTAGGCCAGGAATAAGATTCATTTGGTACAGGTTTGTAATTCCTTAAATCTGAGTCTGTCACATGTGACTGGCTACTCAATATGATTATTGATCAGGGCTTACTTTGAAAGGAAAATTTCCTCCTTGGTTTGTCAATCTCTTCAAACCTTCCTCCATTTAGCAGTGATAACATGTATTTGTAAATGTTTTTTACATATCTATCTCTTTCTTTAGACGGTAAGTTCCCCAAGGGCAGGAATCTCACTGCGACTTATTCATCTTGGCATATGTACCGTCTAATAGCATATCCAGTGGATACCAGTGGTTCAATAAGACAGCAGAAAGGAAGGGAAGACTGATTTTGCAGGAGATATAAATTTAAGGAAAATACTCAGAAGTGATGATATAGGCCGTGAGACCTGATGATATAGGCCGTGAGACCCTCAGTGAAGTGACTCCTACCTTTATCAGGGATATTCATAAAATCATATTTTGTACAAAGCCTTAATGGCCCAGGCTTGGCTGGGAGCTCTGCCTTGACAGGAAAACCTGGACTATGACTCACTCCATAGCCTTGAGCAAGTCACATCATCTCTTTTTGTTAATATCTGTTGATAAATTAATTTCCTCATTAATGTTCCATTCTATAGAGGGGGTTTGTAGATTAATTAATTAATATACATAAAGTGCTTCGATTAAGGTACTTGCCATTAGTTGCAAATAGTCTCATAAGTCCCTGTTTGGGACTAGTCCAAAATCACTATTTCTCAAGAGATTTCTGACAATTACCCAGTGTTCTCCAGAAAGTCCTATATCATAGTACCCATTTCCAAAGTAATTAATTTTTCCTTTCTAAAAGTCTGACTCTAGCCATCAATATGCCTATAGTTTACCTCAGTCATCCCTTAGATGAACCTACACAACATTAGTGCTGATGGTGTTCGGAGATAATCTACCTCCTCTCTACCTTTTTTATATAGCAAGGACCTAAGGCTTTTGTACAATAAGTAAATGTCCCGAAGGAAAAAAAGTTCTTAAACAGCAGAATTAAATTAGGATTTCAGGGACAAAATCTATCCTCCCATTCTATCCTATACTCGATTGTTAAAGGTGAAGAGATGGTTAGCTACTACACTTATCATAGTGAACATTTTGTAATATATTTGTCAAATCACTCTACCATATACCTGAAACCAAGATAATATTGCATGTCAACTATACCCCAGTTAAAAGTTTAAAAAAAAAGAAATAGTCTAGTGTCATTAGAGGTCATATCTCTCATTAGTGGCAGGTGTATTCTTTATAAATTATGATGGAAGATAGAAAGTTTAGCTAAGGAACAAAACTTCAGAACCAATAATATTTAAAACACACAAAGTGCTTTACAGAATATTTTCACTTACATGATCATATCTAATTTCTATAACTTTCCTGAAAGTTAACAACCATCATTACTACTTTGCATGACATGTATACCTGAATATGGTGATTAAGTGTGGTTCTGTATAACTATCTATATGATGGAATATTATTCAGGTATAAAAAAGAATGGAGTTCTGATACATGCTACACCATGGGTGAGCCTTGAAAACATTATGCTAAGTGAAATAGGCCAGACATAAAAGAACAAATATTGTATGATTACACTTTTAAGAAATATCTGCAATGAACAAATTCATAGACATGGAAAATAGATTAGTTTACCATGTTCTAAGAAAATGGAACAGTGGCATTGCTTAATGGGTATAGATTTTCTGTTTGGGTGATGAGGACTTTCTGGAAATAGATGGTGGTGATGGTTGTACAATATTTTGAATGTAGTTAATGCCACCAAACTGTATAGTCAAAAATGGTCAAAATGGCACATTTTATGTTCTAGAAATTGTACCACAATTACAAAACAACCACAACAAAAGATAGAAAGTGGCTCTGAAGTAGGGCTATCTGGACTTGGAATCCAGTCCACCACTGCCTGGCTATTTAGCACTTGTCAATTCCTTACCTTTGTCTCCTCATTTATAAGATGGACTAAAAGTAATAATGGTTTGTAGAGCTGTTATCATCAATGAGTTGAGGAAGCCTAGATTTTTTTTCCCAAATTTGTATCAAAAATCCCTGGGAAAATCTAAACCCTCTCCCATATCCTTGACCCCCAAAATATTTACTCTTCCCTTGTTTTGACTACATTGTTGGAATTTAAATCAGGGATCTTCCATATATAATGTAAATTGAGTAATGCTAACTTTCTGTTTTCCAAATATTCATAATTACCTTTCTGTTAAAATATTTGTTGAGGTGAAGCTTAATCTTTCAGAGGTAGATCAACAGAAATAAGATAGGAAATAAGGTCTCATGGAATAGGAATTCAGTAGACTCGTCTAATAGTAGTTCTGTATAACCATAAGTGAGCCACCTATATCTTCAATTTCAATACTTCAGTGGTGGAGTAGGAGGAACTTGAGCTCACTCCCGCCCATGTTTTCAACTAGATGATCATCCATATCCAAGTCAATAAACTGGAGAGTGATCTGAAGACTGGCAGAACGAACTCCACAACCAAATACAGAGAAAACATCTGCAGCTGAAAGGTTAGGAAGTTCAGAAAAGTGGGAGGCTGCCTACAGGAGGGAGGGAGCTGCACATGTGGAGAGGGAAGAGAAACAGGCCCTCACACCAGGGAGCTCACATGGGGAAGACTCATCCTCATAATGTTTGGGTTTAAAAACCATGGGGGTTAAATTCCATGAGTTTATAAAACCAGTGGGACTAGGAACCTGGGGCTTTAAAAGTCAGCTGTCTCAGCACTAGGCAAGCCAGGAGGGTGAGTGATAGCTGGGTTGCCACCCTTAAAGAGACAATAGACTGCCCAGAGAGGCAACATAAAAAATGGCAGTTTACACAACACTGTAGGGGGGGCAAATGGGAGACAGATCTGTTCACATTGATTTTGCAGCATGTTGGGGGGACCGCTCCAAAAATGAAAGAGCTGGCAGGCACCATTTTTCTCCCACACCCCCTGAATAAACAGAGACCCTTGCAGGAGGCAAGGCTACACAGACACTTGCTATTTAACTCATAGCAGTGCACCACACGCACAAGTTCTCCTGATGATACACCCACTCCAAACTTGCTATCCTTGACACAAGGCAAATTTTGTTAAAGCAGCACATCCCCTCCACCCACCCAGTTGTTGGGTGCCTAGCTGCCCCCATGTGCCATACACATCCACTGCACTGCACCCAGCCTATGCCTCAACCCACCACTGCATGCTTCCCCCAGCTGCACATGCCTAGCTGCCAGGTGCGTAGCTGCCAGCACATACTATGCCCAACCACCATACCATAGATGCATGCGTCCAGCCACCATTAGGTGCTGGGCCCAGCTGCCCCTAGCCATTGTCATGCACCACAACCAGACTTGTTTCCACAGCCACGCTGGCACTCAGCCTCCTGCTGCCACAGTGCTTAGGGGATCCAGCATAAGATTAGTGGCCCAACACAAATTTTTCTAATACGCTGCCCTGCTCCCAAGTTTCCTGGTGAGCACACCCCTTCAGAGATGGTCTGCCTGGGTCCCACTAACACCACAGAGAGCAAGCATAGCCCACAACAGGCAGAGTCAGTTCAGACGACAGCACTAAAAGAAAAAGAGACTCAGACTTAACAACAGGGTGGAAGTGACACACATAGGATCTTCTCCGGACGTGTCAGCTTCTGGGGAACAGGGGACACTGCGCTGCAGGGCACAGCACTCCCTCTTCTTCATAAAGCTACTACTTCGAAGAGCAGAAGACACAACTGATGTTCTTAACAGAAACAGACACGGAGAAGCAGCCAAATGAGAAGATAGAGAAATTTGTCCCAAATGAAAGAATAGGACAAGACCATAGTCAGAGATCCAGATGAAATAGGTAAAAATAACATGACTAAGAAAATTTAAAGTAATGATCACAAGGATACTCACTGGACTTGACAAAAGAGTGGAAGACATGAGTGAGACCCTTAACACAGAGATAAGAATAACATAGCAGAGGGCGCCTGCGTGGCTCAGATGGTTAAGCGTCTGCCTTCGGCTCAGGTCATGATCCCAGGGTCCTGGGATCTAGTCCCGCATCAGGCTCCCTGCTCCTTGGGAGCCTGCTTCTCCCTCTGCTTCTCTCTCTCTCTCTCCCTCTGTCTCTCATGAATAAATAAATAAACTCTTTAAAAAAAAAAAGAATAACATAGCAGAGGTAAAGATCAAATAAAATGAGAAAAACACTTGCTGGAATGAACAACAGGCTAGAAGAAGCAGAGGAATGAATTAGTGACCTACAAGACAGAGTAATGGAAAGTAATCAAGCTGAACAAAAAAGAGAATAAAAGAATTATGCAAAATGAGAATAGACTTAGGGAACTCAGTGACTCCAACAAACATAATACAATTTATATTATAAAAGTCGCTGAGGAAGAGAGAAAAGGAGCAGAAAATTTATTTGAAGAAACAATAGCTGAAAATGTTTCTAATTTGGGGAAGGAAATAGATATCCATAACCAGGAGGTAAAAAGACCCCCCAACAGAATCAACAAAAGCAAACTGACACCAAGACAGACTGTTATTAAATTTGCAAAATATAGTGATAAAGAAAACAAAATTTAAAGCAGCAGGACAAATCATTAACTTATAAGGAAAACCTATAAGGCTAGCAGATTTCTCAACAGAAACTTGACAAGCCAGAAGGGAGTAGCCTGATATATTCAAAGTGCTAAATGGGCGGAAAAAATCTGCAGTCAAGAATATTCTATTCAGCGGGGCGCCTGGGTGGCTCAGTCAGTTAAGCCTCTGCCTCCAGCTCAGGTCATGATCCCAGAGTCCTGGGATCAAGCCCCGCATCGGGCTCCCTACTCAGCAGGGAGTCTGCTTCTCCCTCTCCCTCTGCCTGCTGCTCTGCCTACTTGTGCTCTCCATCTCTCTGTCAAATAAATAAATAAAATATTAAAAAAAAAGAATATTCTATTCAGCAAGGCTATAATTCAGAATAGAAGGAGAATAAAGTTTCCCAAACAAACAAAAACTAAAGGAGTTTGTGACTAATAAACCAGCCCTGCAAGAAATATTAAAAGGGACTCTGAATGGAAAGGAAAGACCAAAAGGGACAGTACAGAGTAGGAAACACAAAAGCAACAAACATATTTTTTTCTGTAAAAAATCAGTCAAGGAACTCACAAAAAAGGATATAAAATATAATAACATATACCTAAAATGTGAGGAGGAGAGGAGAAAACAATGGGTTCAAACTTAAACAACCATCAAATTAATATAGAGTGCTATATGCGGAAGAGGTTATATACACACCTAATGAAAACCATATATCAAAACCACTAATAAGCCACTAATAAATATGCAAAGAATAAAGCAAAGAAAATCCAAATATATCACTAAAGAAAATTAGCAAAACATGAAAGAAAGATAAAAAAGGATCAGAGAAGATCTTCAGAAACAACCACAAAATAAGTAATAAAATGGCAATAAATACTTATCTATCAATAATTACTTTGAATGTAAATGGACTAAATGTTCCAATCAAAAGACATAGGGTGACAGAATGGATAAGAAAAAGAAAAATGACCCATTTATATGCTGCCTGCAAGATACTCATTTTAGAACTAAAGACACCTGAAGATTGAAAGTGGGGGATGGAGAAACATCTATTATGCAAATGGATATCAAAGGAAAGCTAAAGTAACAATACTTATGTTGCACAAAATAGACTTTAAAATAATAACTGTAACAAAAGACAAAGAAGGACACTATACAATAACAAAAGGGACAATCCAACAAGACATAACAAATGTAAATATTTATGCACACAACATAGGAGCATCCAAATAAATAAAACAGCAAAAAACAAACATAAAGGAACTAATTGATAATAATACAATAATTTGAGGGGACTTTAACACCCTATTAATATCAATGGGCAGATCATCTAAGCAAACCATTAACAAGGGAAGAATGGCCTTGAATGACACACTAGAACAGATGGAGTTAAAAGATATATTCAGAACATTCCACCTTAAAACAGCAGAATACACATTATTTTCAAGTGCACAAAGAACATTCTCCAGAAAAGATCATGTATTAGCTAATAAAACAAACCTCAACAAATTCAAGAAGATCAAAATTATACCATGCATATTTTCTGACCACAATGCTTTGAAACTAGAAGTCAACCACAAGAAAAAATCTGCAAAGACCAAATACATGGAGGTTAAATAACACGCTACTATGGACACTAGGGTGGTGCAATCAATGAAGCATCTGACTCTTGGTTTCTGCTCAGATGGTGATCTCAGGATGGTGAGATCAAGCCCCATGTTGGGCTCCAAGCTCAGCATGGAGTCTGCTTAAGTTTCTCTCTCCCTTGGCCCCTACTCCCCACTAGAATAAATAAATAAATCTTTAAAAAATAACATGTGGGGCTCCTGGATGGCTCAGTCTTTAAGAGCCTGCCTTCGGCTCAGGACATGATCCCAGGGTCCTGGGATCGAGCCCCGCATCAGACTCCCTGTTTGGCGGGAAGCCTGCTTCTCCCTTCCCCAATCCCCCTGCTTGTGCTCCTGCTCTTACTATTCTCTCTCTGTTAAATAACTAAATAAATAAATCTTAAAAAAATAAAAAAATAACGTGCTACTAAACAATGAATGGGTCAATCAGGAAATAAAAGAACAAATAAAAAAATACATGGAAAAATGCCAATGAAAAAACAATAGTCCAAAACCTCTGGAATACAGCAAAAGTGGTTCTAAGAGGGACATTTATAGCAATACAGGCCAACCTCAAGAAGAAAGGAAAATCTCAAATAAACAACCTAACCTTGCACCTATAGGAGCTAGAAAAATAACAAATAAAACCTAAAGCCAGTAAAAGGAAGGAAATAATAAAGATTAGAGCAGACATAAGTGCTATAGAAACTAAAACAAACAAACACAAACAATAGAACAGATTAATGAAACCAGGTGCTGGTTTTGGAAAAAAAAATCAATAAAACTGATAAATTTCTAGCCATACTTATCAAGAAAAAAAAGAAAGGACTCACATTAATAAAAATCACAAATGAGAGAGGAGAAACAACAACAAAACACCACAGAAATACAAACAATCATAAGGAAATATTATGAAAAACTATATGGCAACAAAGTAGACAACCTAGAAGAAATTGATAAATTCCTAGAAACATATGAACTACCAGAACTGAAATAGGAAGAAATAGAAAATTTAAACAGACCTATAACCAACAAAGAAATTGAATCAGTAATCAAAAAACCTCCACCAAACCAAGGGCTTGGATGGCTTCACATGCAAATTCCAGAGAAAAATTTAAAGAAAACATTTAAAGAAACATTTAAAGAAAAGTTCATACATATTCTTCTCAAACTATTCCAAAACATAGAAAAGGAAGGAGATCTTTCAAATTCATTCTATGAGGCCAGAATTACCCTGATACCAAAATCAAATAAACACACCACTAAAAAAGAAAAGTACAAGCCAATATCTCTGATGAACATAGATGCAAAAATTCTCAACAAAATCCTAGCAAACCAGATTCAACAATAATTAAAAAAATCATTCACCATGATCAAGTGGGTTTTATTCCTGGGTTGCAAGGGTTGTTTCAATATTCACAAATCAATACACACAAGTCAATCCATGTGTTATATCACATCAATAAAAGATAAGAACCATATGATCATTTCAATAGATGCACAAAAAGGATTTGACAAAGTACAACATCAATTCATGATAAAAACTCTCAACAAAGGTTTAGATGGAACATACCTCAACATAATAAAGGCCATCTATGCAAAAAACCACAGCTAACATCATCCTTAATGGGGAAAAAACTAAGAGCTTTTACCCTAAGGTCAAGAACAAGACAGGAGGGCGCCTGGGTGTCTCAGTTGGTTAAGCGAATGCCTTTGGCTCAGATCATGATCTCAGGGTCCTGGGATTGAGCCCCACATCGGGCTCCCTGCTCGGCGGGAGGCCTGCTTCTCCCTCTCCTACTCCCCCTGCTTGTGTTCCCTTTCTCACTGTCTCTGTCTCTGTCAAATAAATAAATAAAATCTTAAAAAAAAAAGAACAAGACAGAGATGTCCACTCTCACCACAGGTATTTAGCATGGCACTAGAAGTCTTATCCACAGCAATAAGACAACAAAAAGAAATAGAAGACATCCAGATTGGCAAGGAAGAAGTCAAACTTTCACTATTTGCAGATGACGTGATACTCTATGTAGAAAACCCAAAAAACTCCACCAAAAAATACTAGAATTGATATACAAATTCAGTAAAGTCACAGGATACAAAATTGACATACAGAAATCTGTTGCATTTATATACACCAATAATGAAACAGCAGAAAGAGAAACTGAGGAATCAATCCAATTTACAATTTCACCAAAAACAGTAAGATACCTAGGAATAAATCTAGCCAAAGAGGTGAAAGACCTGTACTATGAAAATTATAAAACACTGATAAAAAAAAATGAAGATGACACAAAGAAATGGAAAGATATTCCATGCTCATGGATTGGAAGAACACATATTGTTAAAATGTCTATGCTACCCAAAGCAATCTACACATTTAATGCAATTCCTATTAAAATACCAACAACATTTTTCACAGAACTAGAACAAACAATCCTAAACTTTATATGGAACTACAAAAGACTTTGAATTGTCAAAGCAATCTTGAAAAAGAAAAGCAAAGTTGTAGGCATCACAATTCTGGACTTCAAGATATATTACAAAGCTTTAGTAATCAAACGGTATAGTATTGACACAAAAATAGACACATAGATCAATAGAACAGAATAGAAAACCCAGAAATGAGCCTCCAAATATATGGTCAGTTAATCTTCGACAAAGAAGTCAAGAATATCCAATGGGAAAAAGACAGTCTCAACAAATGGTGCTGGGAAAACTGGACAGCAATGTGAAAAAGAATAAAAAGGGACCACTTTCTTACACCAGACACAAAAATCAATTCAAAATTGATTAAGACCAAACTCTGAGAACTGAAACCATAAAAATCCAAGAAGAGAACAAAGGCAGTAACTTCTTTGACATTGACCACCTCAATATCTTTCTGGATATGTTTCCTGAGGCAAGAGAAACAAAAACAAATATAAACTATTGGGACTACATCAAAATAAAAAGCTTCTGCATAGCGAAGGAAACAACAAAACCGAAAGGCAATCTACAGAATGGGAGAAGATATTTGCAAATACCAAGTCTGATAAAGAGTTAGTATCCAAAATATATAAAAAGCTTATAAAATCCAACCCGCCAAAACCAAATAATCCAATTAAAAATGGGCAGAAAACCTGAACAGACATTTCTCCAGAGAAAATATCCAGATGGCCAACAGACACTTGAAAAGATGTTCATCATAACTTACCATCAGGGAAATGCAAATTGAAACTATAATGAGATATCTAGATGCACCAATAATGAAGCAGCAGAAAGAGAAATTAAGGAATCAATCCCATTTTCAATTGCACCAAAAATAATAAGATATCTAGGAATAAACTTGTCAAAATGGCTAAAATCAACAACAAAAGAAGCAACAGGTGTTGGCAAGGGTGTGGAGAAAAAGGAACACTAGTGCACTGTTGGTGGGAATGCAAACTGATGCAGCCACTGTGGAAAGCAATATGTGGGTTCTTCAAAAAGTTAAAAATAGAATTACCCTACATCTAGCAATTGCACTACTGGGTATTTACCTAAAAAATATAGGAACACTAATTCAAAGTGATACATGCACCTCTGTGTTTACAGCAGTGTTATCTACAATAACTGAACTATAGAATCAGCCCAGATATCTATCATTTGGTGAATGGATAAAGAAGATATGATACACACACATACACACACACACACAATGGAATATTGTTCATCCACAAAAAATAATGAAATCTTGCCATTTGCAACAACATGGATGGAGCTAGAGAGTATAAGGTCTTAGCAAAATATGTCGGTCAGAAAAAGTCAAATACCCTATGATTTCATTCATATGTGGAATTTAAGAAACAAAACAAGTGAGCAAAAGGAAAAAAAATAAGAGAGACAGGTGAGCCAAGAAACAGATTCTTAACTATAGAGAAGGGACTAATGGTTACCAGAGGGGAGGGTGTGGGGGCATGGGTTAAATAGGTGGTGGGGGTAAGGAATGCATTTGTTGAGATGAGCACAGGATGTTCTATGTGTTAAATGTGTTAAATCACTATACTGTATGCCTGAAAGTAATTTAACACTGTATGTTAACTAACTGGAATTAAAACAAAAACTTACAAAAATAAAATATGTGAATCAGAAGTTCAGATTATCTCAGGGGTGCATGGGTGGCTCAATCCATTAAGCATCTCCCTATGGTTCAGGTCATGATCTTGGGGTCTTAGGATCAAGCTCCAGGTTAGGCTCCCTGCTCAGTGGGGAGCCTGCTTCTCCCTCTCCCTCTCCTGCTCATGCTCTCTCTCTCTCTCAAATAAATAAATAAAATCTTTTTTTAAAAAGACCTGTACCTCTGACACAAATAATACATTATATGTTAAAAAAAAGAAGAAGATAGTAAGAAGGGTAAAATGCGGGGGGGGAAATCGGAGGTAGAGATGAACCATGAGAGACGATGGACTCTGAGAAACAAACTGAGGGTTCTAAAGGGGAGGGGGATGGGGAGATGGGTTAGCCTGGTGATGGGTATTAAAGAGGACACGTATTGAATGGAGCACTGGGTGTTATACGCAAACAATGAAATCATGGAACACTACATCAAAAACTAATGCTGTAATGTATGGTGATTAACAAAGCATAATAAAACTTAAAAAAATCTTTAAAAAATAATTCTCATCTCACAAATGAAAAAAAAGACATTCAGATGATCTCTTTATCAGAATATAGTTAAAATTTTGTGATTTTTAATCACCAAGCATTATGTATAAATTTTTATACATAATGCTTGTATATGGGGGGTGTGGGTATGTATTACGGAGGATGAGTAATAGAGACAGTAAGAAGTTTGTACTAGGGCATGGCAGAAATTAAGTGGGAGATTTATGATGGAACCCAGGCAATCTGATCATTCTGAGGTCTGTGTTATAAGCCATCAAACTGTACTGCATTGTTGTAGAAAGTATATGAACATAGATTGGAAGATGGTTGGAGATCCAGATGAATTTGACCCATTAATCCTACCATGTTGTGACAGAGGAAGGAGATTCGACATGGGTCAGATTGGAGTTTAAATCCTGAATTATTATCTATATGTACTTGGGAAATTCATTCAGAGTCTCTGAGTTTGCAATTTGGGAAGAAGACTATCTAATTCATAGTTTTGTTGTGAGATTATTTATAAAGACAGTGTAAATGGAGTGTCTATCATTGAGTAGGTGCTCAATGAGTGGTATTTTGTATATTTCCCTAGTCCAGCACAACACATGGCCACTGATTTACTTTGGTTACCAGCCTGGTTTTATATTTTATTTTGTTATGCTGTCAAGAAAGATTGGATTTTCATTTTTAATCTCTTGTTTAGGGTTGCACTGATTGCATTTCTTATCTATGAGGCTTAAGAAAACAATTCTATTTACAATATCATAATAAAGACTGAAATACCTAGGAATAAACTCAACCAAGGAGATGAAAGTCTTATACACTGAAAACTATGAAATATTCATGACAGAAATTAAATAATACACAAATAAATGGCAAAGCATCCTGTGTTCGTGGATTGGAAGATTCAAACAGATCTACAGACTCAATGCTACCTCCATGAAAACATCAATAACATTTTTTACAGAAAAAATAATTCTAAAATTTTTATGGAAACACAAAAGACTCAGAATAACCAAAGTGATCTTGAAAAAGAAGAGCAAATCTGGAGGCATCACACTTTTGATTTCAAAATACGTTACAAATCTACAGTAATTAAAACAATATGGTACTGGAATAAATGTTGACAGACCCATGGAACTAAACAGCCCAGAATTAAGCCCATTAATATACAGTCAACTGATCTTTGACAAGGGTGCCAAGAATGAATAATGGGGAAAAGATCCTCAGTCGAAAAGAGTTTAGTTCCCCTCATGATAGTTGAGTTTTAACAGAATTGTCAGTGCCTTAGGTCAGGAGAAAAGAAGTCTGGATTTTGATATTGGCAAATGTTAGAGGTAGTTTGAGAAAGGGAAGCTTCCTGGCTAATCTTCATTCATTCCAATTTGTGAACCACCTAGCTTATTTTCATCTATGCATATATAAATGTCACTGTTACTAAAAATTGTATGCATAAGAAATGAGGGTTTCTATGAGAAAAATGACTTTTCTACCTACATGTTGAGTGAGGACATACAGTGATATACACAGAACACAATTATGCAGAGATCATATATATCCAAAATTTAACTTTGGATTTGATCCTTGGCCATCACACTCAACATTAAAGCCACTGTGCATCCCATAGGTGGGTGGAGAAGATCCAACTCTTATCAATAAAGGCCTCAGCTTTCTTTATGTGGAGGCAGACTAGCTTATTTCAGTCCAGAATGATGTTATCTTTTCAAGTAACACATTCCCCCAGAAATACCTTAGAAGCTCCCAGTGGATTACTATTTGGAAATGGCGTTACATTCAAAAAGGTGGCTTTAGGCCAACTTGCATGTATTCACTCAAAGTACATCACATCATTAAATATTTCTCTCAATATTTTTCATCAGCAAATTTAAAAAGGAATGTACAGGGTTATGAATCAGTGAAATCCTATCTGCACTTTTGTCCTGGTGTCGATTAAACATTTCTCTTTGGTGGAGATATCGCTTCAACCACCTAGGGGGTGCCACTTACACCAAACTATGTTCACTCCAGATAAACATAACTAGAAATAAAATGCGTCCTCTTCATGCAACATTTTCTGTTGCTGTGTTTGCCTTCCTTCTCTAATTACTGTAAATTTTCTTCTATTTTTTCGCATTGGTGATAATAATCATGTATAGCGTTCTTATTTTATGTCTATATGGTGTGGCTGGTTTTCTTCTAGTGCTTCTTTATTGTTTCAATTTTTCTCTGTATTTATTTGTTCTTTTTTAATTTTTAAATTTTTTTATTTGTTCATTTGCATGAAAAAAACTAACAATAGAATTCAAGTCCATTTGTTTATGGAAATGTTAGGGAAATATAATATTCTTCGGTAGGCCCAAATATTAGTCTTAAGCTTAATGATTGGGAAATTAATGATGGTGATAACATTTAAGCAGTAATATTTATACAGCAGTTTACACTTTTGTATATATTGCTGCATTTGATTTCTGTTGAAGTAGGAAGAACAGATGGTACTTTATAAGTTAGAAGATTTGATGTTTATAAATGAAGAGTTTAAATTATATGCAAAGAGATGGGACTAAAAGCATTAAATTCTATGCCTGAGATTACATAGAGCAGACATTGCCAAGCCAAACCTCCCTTCATGTCTTTGTGATTTTAGATTATGCAATCTTTCCGTTGCATTTTGTTAGCTTTACCTCTATATCAAGAGGCCTATTTTTATATGAAGGGGTGACACAATGCTACCTTCTTCCTTTTTCACAACTTTTTCCTTACCCCTGGTTTATAATCGTGTTTCTGCTATTTGTTCTATGCATACCTCACTGAGTTACAAGTGACCTTTGGTATGTTGCCTAAACATATTTATTCATGTTGTTTATGTGAGTAGAGTCTCAATTCCAGAACTATACTCCAAAGTCCACCTTGGAGAAAGTGAGTTTGCAGACACTTGTGGTACTGACTAGTCCATACAGCTACCATAAAGGAAAATTAAGAAATACATATGCACTGAGAGGATTTTTATTCATTCCTAAAGCTTCCACAAACATGATCTATGACTTTACAATACAAGGCATTTCAAAAACAAATGCTAATTTACATGACTCTTTTATTATTTATTGGATTTTTTTTCTTTGACTTTATTTGATCTTTGCACTTTGTTCTCATTATAAGAACTGAAATCCTCTGTTTTTTTCCTTCTGAGTAAATACCATAAATAATTCAAAACCTCTCAATGCCAGTGAGGCATATTGGGGAAAAATAATGTGATGTCCCTTTCTATTTTGTTTGTTCTTCAGGTCACATAAGGTGAGTGGTCCAGAAGGGAAGAGTTAGGTTTTAAATTACTAAGATTTTATCTGAGTCATTTTATTTAAGTCAATATTTTTCCCATTTATATGGTGAATATAAAATCATAAGAACAACAAAAAAAATAGGTCACGCAAGAAAGTTACAGGAAGACATAGTATTGAATTAATTGAATAACACTATAGTCAAGAATTAAATATGATCGGAACTAAACCTATTTATATCAAATCAATATTTTTCAAAGTCAGGGGTCAAAAATAGAAGACACTGTAAATCCAATACTGCGTTATTTTGTAGACCATTCATTCATTCACTCATTCACACCCTTAAATATTTACAGAATGTGAATCTATGCCAACTAATATGTTAGCATTAGGAATTCAGAATAATAGAAAATGACTCCTGCCCTTAAAAATTTTACTGTTAATGGTTAGAATAACTTTGTGTGCAAATAACAGAATTGGGTAAGGATTGTAAGGCAGATGTAAATAAATGAAATAAGAAACAAGAGACAGCTCATCAGATTAAACCCATCTGGGAAGGTTCGCTGGAGAAGAGAGCATTGTAGTGCTGTGTAGAAGGATGAAGAGGTATGCATCAAGGAGATAGACAAGTTTCTGATTCCCCATTAAAGCATCATTGGCCTGGTATGTCAATGCCAGGGCTATATGCTGTGCTTGATGAGTGAATGTATTTACAAAGGTAGCAAGTGTGGGAGAAATTAACTGTAATGTATGCAAATCATGCCAAGTAAGCTGGAAAAGCTATACCTATTATCAGATCTAAGAAATGGGCTCACACTGGACTTTAGAGCAAGACAAAATGTGGATCTTGCAAAATTTAACTCAAGAATCTAAGAGTAAGGACATTTTGTCATAAACATAGCTGGGATACCCAAAGCTTATGCTTATTATTTGCTGGCAGTGAAATGGTGGGGTAGAATGACCTTATTTAAGAACATATTTACTTTAGGCACTTAATGCTTTCAGAATGCAAGACATTTTAATTAATTTCCAGTAGTGTACCTAGTTCAGTGGCCAACATGTGTATACAATGCAATTATTACATGCAAGAATATTACAGTTTTATTCCCCGTTGTCATGTACATTCTCCAACAGTGAAACTCTTGAAACTGCCACAACCTCTCACCCTTTGGTATGTTCTTCTGCAAGAATGACTTCAAAACAGCTTTCTGCATCTATTGTCTGAAGTGCAATAGTGGGGAGAAGAAGGAGAAAAAGAAGAAGAAGAAGAAGAAGAGGAGGAAGAGGAGGAGGAGGAGGAGGAAGAGGAGGAGGAAGGGGAGGAGGGAGAGGGGGAGGAGAGTCAGAAAAAGGAGAAGAAATGCAGTTGGAATTTGAGGACTTCGGTTCTTGCCCTAGAACATTTCCCTGTCTGTCATGACAAAAGCAGAAATTAAGTAAAAACAAATATTTACTGAGTGTCTTATAGTGTGTGTGTGTGTGTGTGTGTGTGTGTGTGTGTGTATTTATGAGAGGGTGAAATTAGATGTTCTTTATTCTCTAGAAGGGCCATCACAGCCCAGGAGGCCTGGAAACCCAAAAATATGAAGGGAGGAAAGTAGGTGTGGGCATAGATGAGAAGAAAAGATGTCCACAGGTGAGAAAGAATCTCAAAGTTGCCCCGAGTTTCAGAATTAATAAGAAGTGACAAACCTACAAGCTTCCAAACCTGGAACAGAAATGCTGGAACATGTATAGCCTGAAATAGTATTCTCACACATACCCGTTTGCTGTACCCCTTAAAGACTCAGGGATACATCCTGGAATGGATGGATACTTTTGCATATAAAAATGGGTCCTTCTTGCTTTGTTCATATAGTTATTTGTCACGCAATATTGAGTCAAATGTTTTAAGCTCCAACCATAAGCCCAAATGTGTTCCACATACATGAGAGTATATTGGCAAACATGGTGGACATAGGTTCTTACTCCATGGATATACGATTATGGTGAATACCAACTGAAAAGGGGACATAAGAGAGACAAGCATTACAAAAGGGAGGTGCAGTATAGTAATGAAGAGCATTTTAGATGGACACAATCTAGTTTGACACTGAAAACCTAATGATTTTCCTTAACTCTGCCAAAATAATGATGTATACCACAGAGAAGCTTCACTTCGAACATCTTGGCTTTGTAGAAAAAGGGCTTCAAGTACCTCATTAGTTTAAAACTATCCACATTTTGCTACATTTCCAGTCGCATATTTTGCTTCTTAATTACCACCATTTAAATGGCCTTTCAAGATCGGCTGTAAATTAAAATTGATCCACTGTCAGCAATCCCCGACAGTTGGCAGCAAACTATTGATACAAATGAGATTCCAGTTGCATAGTGTCTTTCTGAGAAGACAAAAATGTAATGAAATGAGCCGACTCTGCAGCTTGGCACAAAAGGCAAAATGTGATTTTTTTTTTTCCAGCAAGAGAACTTAAATATAAATAACTAGCCACGTTTGGAAAATGCAAATAAACGTGTATGAATAAAGAACTAGGGCTTATATCTGTATGCCCTCGTGAATGCCTGTGTAATCTTGTTCTTTTATCTAAAAAACAATCTCCCTTTTGAAATATGTTTAAGGGTATGTTGACAAGAACATATACCTTAGAGTTTAGATCTGAACCGAAATCTCGCTTTGTCTTTTGCAAGCTGTGTGACTCAGAGAAAAAACAAACACTTCACACCTCAATTTACTCGTTTATAAAATCTAAGTTAATAACTGCCCTGTAATTATGATAATTAGATGAGAAAATAGAGGAAATACTAACACAATATCTAATACAGTGCCGGACACAAGGCAAAGGAATATCATGGAAGAGGATGACATTCTTTTTCTTTGACTTAAATTCAATTAGCAAGGGCGCCTGGGTGGCTCAGTTGGTTGGGCGACTGCCTTCGGCTCGGGTCATGGTCCTGGAGTCCCCAGATCGAGTCCTGCATCGGGCTCCCTGCTCGGCGGGGAGTCTGCTTCTCCCTCGGGCCCTCCTCCCTCTCGTGCTCTCTATCTCTCATTCTCTCTCTCCCAAATAAATAAATAAAATCTTTTTAAAAAATAAATAAATAAATAAATAAATTCAATTAGCCAACTTATAGTACATCATTATATTCAGATGTTGTGTTCAATGTTTTATCAGTTGCATACAACATCCAGTGCTCATCACGTCACATACCCTCTTTAATGCCCATCACCCAAATAACCCCAACCCCCCCCACCTCCCCTCCAGCAACCCTCCGTTTGTTTCCTATACTTACAAGTCTCTCACGCTTTTTCTCCCTCTCTGATGACTTCCCATTCAGTTTTAGCTCCCTTCCCCAATGGTCCTTTGCCCTGTTTCTTATGTTCCACATATAAGTGAAACTATATGATAATTGTCTTTCTCTGATTAGCTTATTTCACTCAGCATAATACTCTCCAGTTCCGGAGAAGATGACAGTCTACATGAGGGGTATGGTTGAAGGCCTTAGGTAATTTCTAGGAAGCAACTCCATATATATATTTATTCTGAGATGCTTTCTCTCAGCCTCAGACTGCTGACACCAAGAGCCAAACTAGCCAAATGTTGCCAAAAAGCACCTCATCACCACTCACACACATATATGCACACAAACAAAATTTTTAGTACAGCCAGATCTTTGGCCTCTGCTTTTGGGGCCTGTTCATAGTAGATGGGTCCCATAGGTCCTTTCTGGAATTTTCCATAGCAGCTATAATCATACCTAAGTTAAGTCCTAAGCTAAGAATCCGAATTCTGAAACATAATCGTTAAGTTACACCCTCTTGCCTCTCCTTTTGAAGATGTGGTGGATTTCTGTGTTGGTACTCTGTGAATTGTGCCCATCCATTGAAAAGTGTCATATATCCCTCATACAACTGCCCAGGACATGGCAGAAGCCTGGATGGGAGAGCACCCTCTGACCCTCTGGAGAAGGGCATGCCAAAAGTTCTGTTTTTTTCTGCTTTTCTTAAGAGCCATCTCAATCTTAATTCTCATCTATAAAAGCTCCATCTTTGAAAAATAAAAATATTAGGCTGTTACCCATTCTACAGTCCCTGGATGTACATGAAATGCACTTCCCTGTTTGAGGATGGTGGGTTTCTCTTGATCATTCAGATTCTTATTCACATGTCACCTTTCAGAGTAGCCTTCTTTCAACACATTATCTAAAATAATGCTCTCTTGTAAGTCTCTTATTTTATTACCATGTTTTATTTTCTCCCTATCACTTACTACTAACTTAAACCATATTATTCATTTATAAGATTATTGATTCTTTCCTTCTTTATTAGAGTACATGGTCTATGAGTGTGGGACCTGGTCTGTATTTCTTATGGCTAAATTCCAACACATAGGATAATTCCTGGTACATAATCAGCCTTCAATAAGTATTGGGCCACCAAATTCAATAATTGTGGGAGGATATATCATATCCATCCAGAGACCTCAGGGCCAATGAGTCAATGAGGTCCATGCTCAGCAAGGAGCTTCACTCTTCAGAACCAACTGACCGTTTGTACGAATTTCACTATTGCCATCAGCTTTTAAATTAGTTCACTGGGTCTGGTCTAGCCCAAGAATGGGTGAAAAAATAGACTTATGTACTGTTCCAATCTTAAGTATATGCTATTTTTCCTGGGCATCTGCCCAAGACTGAAAGTCTTATGGATCTCATTTTTTATATTACATGACCAGGGGCAGCACAGCTATGGGAAAAGATCCAAAGAGGTCATCCAGAAAGGCATGCTGTATAGTAAACAAAGGAGGAGGATAAAGGTCAGAAATGGAGAATTCAGGTACTGCTGAAGTCCTATAAAACTTTTTAATAGAGAAGCAGATTAATGGCAGGCAGCAGGAATAAGACCATGCACTGATTTGGAATCAGTGCTGTGGTGTTCTTAAATTTAATTGTTAAAATTATGTTGGTTTTGTTTAACTCTCACTTTTTTCTAATAATTATATGACAGAAAGGCCATTAAATTCTAGGCATCAATTAGAGAAAGTCTTTAGCAAATTGGAGCACATAGGTATCTGAAAGGAATGAGGACCAAAAAACCCAGGGATTTGGTTTAAGAGAGAAATTAACTCAAGTTATCTTAATCAAGTAGAAGAATTACTGGGGGGATATTGTGAGCTCACAGAACTGATGGGAGGATGAAGAACAAGACTTGGGCAGTATGAACAATGATCAAAGGATCTCCATGTTGGAGCAGCAGAACCACAGCCAAGGCCATATCATGGGCACTGTTGGGGCCATAATAGCCACTGCAATGACACTTACTTCTGGATAACTGCCCCTGTTCTCTTAATACTCTTTTCAAGGTTCACAATTCAAAGAATAAGCTCTGATGATGGTTGGGTAGAGGAAGGACCTAATTCCTTGGCTTCCACAGTGAAAGGCATTAATGGAAGGGTGGTGTCAGTTAATTTTTTCTACCAACTCTACCCAGATAGAGTTTTCCCAAAGGGCATAAGGAACTTGAAGGACAAGCCAACCAACTAAACAAAATATTACATGTATTGGCAAAACCATGTCACTGTTATGGACTGAATTTTTAAGTCTTCCCAAAGTCCATGTGTTAAAAACTCAATCCCCCAAATTATGGTATTTGGAGATGGAGCCTTTGGAAGGTGATTAGGTTTGGATGAGGTCATGAGAGTGAGGTTCCCATGGTGGGATTCGTGCCCTTGTAAGAATAAGAGAGACTACACTCTCTCTCTCTCTCTGTCTTTCTCTCTCTCTCTTCCTGTGTGTGTGTGTGTGTGTGTGTGTGTTTCTACTACTTGAGGACACAATGACCAAGGTGGTTGTCACCAAACCAAGACGATGGCCCTCACCCAGCAAGGAATCTGCCAGGCACTAATCTTAGACTTCCCAGCCTCCAGAACTGTGAGGAACAAATGGCTACTGTGTAAGACCCCCAGTCTATGGTATTTTGTTGTAGAAATCTGTACTAAGACAGTCTTGTAGAAGGTCCGTTCCTAGGGAAGATCCATATTATCTTTAACCAGAGATAATCTCATGCATAACGCAGAACAATCCTCCAAGCTCTAGTTCCTGTTTCCAACTAGCTACCAAGTTTTATAATTTCTGCTTTCTGATCACTCTTCTCCATCTCCACTGGCATCACCTTGATTAGATTTCTATCTTCTGAAATTTCTAATCTTCATCACTACTTTCTTTGTATGTGTCATTACCTGTACGATCAACAATCTACAACTTTAAAATGAAAATAAATTTATACTTACCCTTATAATAAGCAAACGCAATTCTCTCCAACTAAAAACACTGCAGAAGCTCTCTATTACTGCCTGGATATCACTCATCTTACACATCCTCACCTCCTTCCTTACATTTCAATGATTCTGAACTATGCGTGGTCCTCACTGATGCTGTGATTTTGCACATTTGTAATTTTTGCAGATGCTGTTCACTCTGGCTGGGATATCTGACCCAATGTGGAAACCTAGAAATTTCATACTCATTCCTTAATCTTAACTTAGGCATCACTTCCTATATGGAGGCTTTCCTAACACCCTTCAGGCAGACTAACCCATGTTTTCTTTTTTCCCCATCTCTGGAACATCATTTATCTCATAATATAATTGCTTATGTATACCACTGAAGTATTTTATGATTTCTCTAAGCTTTTGGAGAATATTATTCCATCTTTATAGTTGAGTGCATAACCTATGACCTGGTGAATAGTATGATCCCTAAATATCTGTGAATACATGAATAAATAAATGAATCAATAATACACTGCACCATGGTGCCTCCTCATTATTTGTCTCATTGCCCTCCTGTTTGTTTTAGATTGACTGCATATCTTGAGGGTAAAACTGCATATTGTTTACACTGTGCCATGTAAAGACATTATTTATCCGTTCTTCATAAATTTCCAAATAACAATGAATGTACTTACTACTGACACCACGGCTAAGAAAGTGGTGAAAGGAAAAGAATCCTATTAGTCTAGAAGACTTCAAACACAAAGAAAGTGTTCCCAGAAATGATAGTAAAACACTTCTATTCTTATAGGACTTCATTAAAAAATATTTTTATAACCACTATCACCTTTAATGTTCTCACTACCATTTATTAATTCATCAGTAAATATTTATTAAGTGCCTCCTATGTGTTAGATATTGTTCTTTGTGATGGAGGATAAAATAATATAGGGATAAGACATGCTTGCTGTCTGCATGGAAACTTCTATTCAGTCTGGAAATCAACAATAAGATGATTATGCCAAAAAGGGGGACTTTAAAGAGGATTCTAGAGGGGCCTATCTGCACAAAGTGTTTTTTCTTTATCAAAAATGTAATTAATTTCGGGGCACCTGGGTGGCTCAGTCATTAAGCGTCTGCCTTCGGCTCAGGTCATGATCTCAGGGTCCTGGGATCGAGTCCCACATCGGGCTTCCTGCTCAGTGGGAAGCCTTCTTCTCCCTCTCCCACTCCCCCTGCTTGTGTTCCCTCTCTCGCTGTGTCTCTCTCTGTCAAATAAATGAATTTTAAAAAATTCTTAAAAAATATAATTAATTTTACATAGAATTATTAATCAAATTAAGAACTGAAATTTCCTCGGTGCCTATATGCAACAGATAATGCATGTTGTAAAAATTTCCCAACATGTATCGATTCATTTAATCCTCATAACCCTTTGAGGTACATATGATTAGCGTCCACATTTTACACAGGGGCAAACCAGAGTCTGAGGAAACTGAGGTTCCATAAGGCATCTTATCCCTCAGAGAGTATCAGAGACAGAACCAGGCACAGAATCAGAGCGGCCTGACTGTAGCTGTAGGTCTTTTCTATGAATGAGAGAGCAGAGGCTGCGGGAAATTAAATTAGCACATGTGTCCATAATGAATAATGGATCGGAGAAACCGGGTTATCTCATTTCATCTCCTGTGCTGGCCCTGTTGCTCCACTCCACCCTTGGCTCTCATAGTTTCATAAAACTTCCCTGGGTATCTAGCGATGTGACACATGTATATTTACCAGCCTAATTAATTAATTATTTGATGAATGAATGAATGAATGAATGAATGAAGCAAATAATTATTGAGTAGCCACTATTTCCAGACATTGTTCCAGCGGTTAAGGATACTGCAGGGAAGTAAGCTGCCCTTTTGGAGTTCACCTCTGATGGGGGGGTAAGAGAGAGCCATTAAAAACCATATAACCATTAAAAACACGTAGTATGTCCTCTCAGATCTGCCCATGCTGGTTTGCGCCATGCAGTAAGTACATTCATCATGGAATACCCAGCCAGTGGTGCTTAGAATTACTCTCTCAACACTGCTAGTCCTGAAACCCAGACTCCTTTCATACCTGTTCCATTCCCTTCTAGAGTTTGTTCAGTATAACAGCTAAGCTGTGTCCTTGGTTTCCTGCATTGTACTCTAGTTCCCCTGTTGGTCAGGAGCCAGCATGCTTGGTCAGTTCCATAAGAACTCAGGTATTTTTCTTACATAATACCCACCCTAAAGAGGCCTGGCTTCCTGAACTTCTGTCCATCAGAGCCATGGACAGGTCCTTGGATTTCAGAATGCCTGCTGCCTGAGGGCCACGCCTGCCGGGTTTGTGGAGCCCACCCTCTGAGATAATAGCTATTTCCTTAGCCTTGACCCCACACTGTGGTGCCTTCCAGCATTTCTTGGGACAGTGGTTGCCTCTATCCATGTTACAGTTTTCATGCAGGTTATGAAAAATCCAGAAGCAGTTCAAAGTCCTAAATATCTTCCTCAAACAAGTTTTCATCCCTGTTTAACACATTAATTTATTGTTTACTTCTTTTTGGTTTCAATTTTTCTGGATTATCAGCAGTAAGTATGTATTCTTATAATAAGAAAACTTAATTATATCGGTTTATTAAGGTCATGGGATTGTGGGTGATTTATTTTGATTTACCCTTTGTCCTATTTTTAATGTTAAAAAAACTAGAAATGAAAGCATGAAAAAAGAAAACATAATTATAAAAAGCACCCCATCTTTTCTCTTGCTTGTTTATGTGTAAATCAGGATTATTTCCATATCTCTTGGCTAATTAAACCCGATTTTTTGAAAGATAAAAGCAAGATGTATTATTTATGGGGCACTGACCCAGTGCCTCCTGCTCTAGAGCAGCAACCTAACCCATCACCACTCTGTGCTGCTGCAACCCTCCCCTAGAGTTCTGCTCTGCTCCTGACATCTAGGCATTCAGGACTAATTGCCACTCTTAATCGTCTGCAGTTCTTTCCTGTAAGACCTATAAATACAAGCCCAAAGTGCTTTACAGACAGGCGAGGCCCAGCAATCCCAGGACATCATTCAGCTGGAAGTGGCAATTAGACATTTTTAACAAGTTCTTTTAATACAAAATGGAGTAATTAAAACTTGCACATTGTTGGGGAAAACACTTTTGAGATTATGTTCATTTTATTAAGCTATTTCAAATACTAAAGTTTATTGTAATGCATAGTTTTTTTTTTCTTTCCTTTAATTGAATTGCTGGCACTAACAACTCCGTGAAATGAATGTCTGACCCATTGAGAAAGAGATTAAGTTACGTAGGGTGTTTATTTTTAATTGGTATTGACCACAAACCCATTCATTTCCACCAAAAATGGATTGAACTGGAAGATTCCACTCTTTGTTCTAGATATTATGGTTCAGACACTAAATTATTCTAGCTATGGCTTAACCTATGCCAGCTGTACTTTTAGGCTAATACCTCATTTTTGTTTGGGAGGTCAGCAGTTCTATGCATGGCTTACTAATGCCATAAGCAGGCATTGGCTAATAATACGCTTATTCACTATGACTCAATATCGTTAACTCCAAACTTTATTCATTACAAGCCCAGAATAAGGTGTATTTCATTTGATCCAGTGGGTATCTGTTCACATTAAGTTACTACAGTAAGACAGCAGAGAATAGTGAAATCAACTTGGGTCTTCAGGGGCCAGATACTGTCCTATATATGCTGTTCAGAGTCAGCATCCCTAAATGTTTTTAATATATGCAACAAGAACAGATATGCTAATTATCTCTGTACCAATGGCCTTAATTTTTGGTCTTAGCACAGAGAATCTACTTCTATCGTTTCCCTAGATTGAATTCCTTTTATTGCCTGATCCTCAGTCTTTTGCTCGGTGTATCTCTTCCTTCTAGGCTCCTACCACCATCCAGCTTCCCAGCCCACATTCTTGAATCCTCCTTCTGTCTCTCCCTTGATTTCCTTGAAGCTTAACTCTTTTCTGGCATCCTACCTCCTGTTACTGAATTGGCCTCAGAGAGAATAGTGGACTCTTTAGCCACTGGTCCATTACTTGCATCTACTACTGAGAGTCAGCTTTATGTCTCCATGGTTCTGAGCTTCCATCTCAGCTCCTCCCGACATTGTTTCCAGAACAATTATTCTAGAGCAAAGAACTGCCAGTGAGTCATACAACCCCTTGCCAGTTCCTCATCCCTTAGGCTGTGTCAACCTCAGTGTGAGACAGGAATCCATCAAAATCCTAGAGGAGAACATAGGCAGTAACCTCTTTGACACTGGCCACAGCAAGTTCTTTCAAGATACATCTCCAAAGGCTAGTGAAATAAAAGCAAAAATGAACTTTTGGGACTTCATCAAGATAAAAAGCTTCTGCACAGCGAAGAAAACAGTCAACAAAACAAAGAGGCAACCCACAGATTGGGAGAAGATATTTGCAAATGACACTACAGACAAAGCACTGATTTCCAAGATCTATAAAGAACTTTTCAAACTCAACACCCAAAAAACAAATAAGCAAGTCAAAAAATGGGCAGAAGACATGAACAGACACTTCTCCAAAGAAGACATACAAATGGCTAACAGACACATGAAAAAATGTTCATTATCATTAGCCATCAGGGAAATTTAAATCAAAACCACATTGAGATACCACCTTACACCAGTTTGAATGGCAAAAATTGACAAGACAAGAAACAACAAATGTTGGAGAGGTTGTGGAGAAAGGGGAACCCTCTTACACTGCTGGTGGGAATACAAGTTGGTACAGCTACTTTGGAAAACAGTGTGGAGGTGCCTCAAAAAATTAAAAATAGAGCTACCTTATGACCCAGCAATTGCACTACTAGGTATTTACCCCAAAGACACAGATGTAGTGAAAAGAAGGGCCATATGCACCCCAGTGTTCATAGCAGCAATGTCCGCAATAGCCAAACCGTGGAAAGAGCCGAGATGCCTTCCAACAGATGAATGGATAAAGAAGATGTGGTCCAAATATACAATGGAATATTACTCAGCCACCAGAAAGGATGAATACCCAACTTTTACATCCACATGGATGGGACTGGAGGAGATTATGCTAAGTGAAATAAGTCAAGCAGAGAAAGTCAAGTATCATATGGTTTCACTTATTTGTGGAACATAAGGAATAGCGTGGAAGACATTAGGAGAAGGAAGGGGAAGATGAAGGGGGGGAATCGGAACGAGAGATGAACCATGAGAGACGATGGACTCTGAGAAACAAACTGAGGGTTCTAGAGGGGAGGCGGGTTGGAGGATGGGTTAGCCCAATGATGGGTATTAATGAGGGCACGTACTGCATGGAGCACTGGGTGTTACACAAAAACAAGGAATCGTGGAACACTACATCAAAAACTAATGATGTGACTAATTGCATGGTGACTAACATAACATAATAAAATTTTAAAAAAAGCTAAACTGGAAAAAATAAAATACATTAAACCTTTAAAACTAATATAAAGTATGATAAAATGAATACAAAATAAAAGTGATGTGGTAGCTGTGGTACAAGATCACCTGCCAAATAAGTGGTTCCAAAAGCACAGGAGCAGCAATGGAGTAAAAAGCTTGAATGGGAGACGGATGACAGGGCACTGATTCCCTATTGCTGATGAAGCAAAGGAACCCAAACTTGATGGTTTAAACAACACAGATTCATTATCTTCTAATTCCAGGGATCAGAAAATCAAAATCAGCCTCACGGGGCTAAAGTTAAAGTGTCATCCAATTAGTTCCTTCTAGAGACTCTTAGGAAGAATTAATTCCCTTGCCTTTCCTAGCTTCTAGAGGCTACCTTTATCCCTTGGCCCACACCCACTTGCTCTACATTCAAAGCTGCTAGCATAGCATCTTCAAATCTCTCTCTAATTCACTGACCCATGCTTCCATTCTCTGACCCTTTGTCACCCTCTTATTAGTACCCTTTTGTCTACAATGAACTCACATAGATAATCTCTGCATCTCAAGATCCTTAATTTAATAACACCGGCAAAGTCCCTTTTGCTATTCAAGGTAATATATTTACACATTCTAGGGATTATAATATGGATCTCCTTGGGCTTTATGATTCAGCTTACCACAAACATGAGCTCGTGAGCTAAGCCCAAGGAATTAAGAAATATCCAGGTAAGGAAGAGAACTTACATATATATGTCTGGGCAGATGGTTAATCAAAACTATGATCATGAAAACTTAGTCGATGTTCTCTTGAAGTTGTGAGGAGAGAAAATAGAATAGTTCGATATGAAGAAAGGATGCAAATTTTCTATGGTAATGTCTGAGACTCCCTGTCAAAGACACCTGTGGGTGGAACATTCCCCATTGCCCATGCATTCCTACCTGTGCATTCCTATTCAGGTAACATTCTGGCTGTGGTTATATTTATTCCACAATTTTTCCACAATTCCCTCTCTGGGCCCATGTCTTCCATGTTCACAAGCTTTAAACTCATAACCAGCATATTTGTGTGCCAAGGGATAACGAGACAATTCTGGCAACATAGCTTTCCAAGTTCTGACCAGAACATGCCCTGTATTTTGGTTCCAGAGCTCACAGTTGAGAAGGAAGAAATAGTTCAGAGAGTCAAACATCATATTTACACAAGTTGATACAGTGATAGTACTCACTATTTTGGTGGAAAACAGTAAATTGAAATTATCCCTGAACAGCAGTATATTCTATAGCAGGAGCAGGGTATCAACTAGCAATATATCCTGTGGCCCTAAAAACTGGATAATACAAAGTCACTCGAAATCCTCAATTCTTGGCCTTCGTCTTAAGATTCAGTATTGCTTAACTTCCCACGATACTTCTAATAAACTGAAAGACATTCTAGGCCCTTTACAGGCCTCAATGCGCTGGTCTTTGCCTACACCATTTCCTTGTTAAGTTGTGCTCGGCTTGCTTGCTGTAGTTGGCTGCACTAGCTTTCTTTCTACTCGTCACTTGTTCCAAGCACATACCTTCCTCAGTACCTACATCCTCACCCTTCCCTTTCCCTGCAGTCTTTTGCCCCAAGATTTTCCAAGAGTGAACCCGTCTCATCACTGAGGCCTTAGCTCAAGTTTCTCCCCATTGGAGAGCCTTTCTTTGACCACAGTTGATAATTTACCACTCTTCACTCCTACATTCTTCATCCCTAGTGAGTCTAGAGCTTTATTACCCTGTTTTATTTTCTTTGAGATCCTAGAGACCTGGCAAAGCAGTGTAAAGTGCCCTTTGCCACAAATGAGAGACCTGCCATCTAGAAGCCATTAGCAGAAGCAACATCCTAAAAGGGTACCTGGTCAAAGCAAAGAGGTCAGTCTAAAATTTATTTCCACATAAAAATTGGGTTAGACACTGAAAAAGAGTTAATACCAGAGGAAAATGGAGACCAAAAGACTATCCTAAAAGAGATAGCTCAAATGGGCAGCAGAGAAGAGAGAGTATTTCCCAAGTATCTCCCAAGTGCAGAAGGTTAAAATGCTTTTCTTCCTTTCTTTTTTTTATTAAACACATTTCTCAATATGATTGTTTTGGTTACACTAAGACTATTTTAAAAATATAAAACAGAGTGACTGTTGAGCTAGGCATTATCCAAGTCATTTGGTGATATAAATATTTAGAAAACAGTGGCCTCCCCTGACAGAGCTTGTTGTCAATGTTCCCGGTTAAACCCAGAAAATCTCTAAAGGAAGGACATGCCTAAGAAGTAATGAATCTATACAGGACTATATTTTTAAAGTAGTTATTGTTTATCAAATAAAAATAGGTTTTCAGAATTCTACTAGGTTTAAAATAGTAATTTTAATAGCTGATGCAGTGATAGTCAATATCTTATGAATGATGACTAGATGGTAGTGTTGTTACTTTAGAATCATCACTAAATAGAACATTAGTCACATGGCCACAAAGACACCCAGTGAGTACCAAATCCACCTTCCTCATTTTGCAGATGAGAGAACTAATGGATGGAATAATTCTCTCAAGTTCCCACAAGTAGTTCGTAGCAACTCCAGGATGGAGGCCAATGTCCAGTGCCCTTTTCATGTAACCACACTGCCTAATTTGCTGGAACAAATATTGTTTGAAGATTTACTCTGTCATAGTCCAGATGCTTAATGCATAAAAATGTGATCTTGAGACTAATGCTTTTGCATCAACAGTCAATGTGATTATTCTTCCTTAACAAAGCAGATCTGTTAAGGATCAAGCATATGGAGTCAGAACAGAACCTTTCCCGAATGCAATTCCTTTTCATTCATGAAGCCAACATTTAATCTTCTTTTCAAGGTGCCCCTGCTCTAGAGGGAATATGTTAACATTAAGGTAAATAAGAAGATTATTGCTACCTAATGAACTGGGACTAAAATCTACTAGGTCATACTTACATAAAAATATTTTCATTAGTTTTTAAATAATAGAGGACCTGGCCAGAGGAGGCGGAGTCTATGATGGTCAAACCAATTTTAAGAAAAATGCCTGCCTTTTTTCACTTTTTAAGCTTTATAACTGGGATGATTTCCACTATGCCAGGGATTCTCAGAAGAAAGCCAGTCTTCAATAAGTTGTAGATTAAAAATGGCAGAACAAGGATGGTTGGTTCTTTTAACCACAGATGAGAATGTTTCCTTGTATATAAAGTGAAATAATGATGACTTATTTCACAGAGTTGGTGAGCAAATTAAATAAGATAATATATATAAAACTCCTGGCATAGCAGCTTTCCAATAAATGTTAGTACAATGACATAACAGGGTAACAATAGTTTGAAGATCTAATCCTTATTTATTTTTTATTCATCTATACAACAAAATTATGGAACTTCTACTATGTTTAGACTGTTCAATTATGATTAACTTTTAGTGACACTCAAAATTAAAATCCTGACATTGCTTCCAATTGCCTTTGGCGTTAAGAGTAACTTTTGAGGCATATATATCTATCAAGATTTAGACTTTGCCTCAATCTTTTATATTCTTAAAGAGGTTCACACCACACAAACTCACATGATACTGGTTCATTCCAATTGTTACACATACTCCTACCACTAGTAAATTCATCTATCTAGGAAAAGGAGCCTATTTTATAGATTTGGCTTCACTTTTTAGGAGGTAGGTAAATAAGGGATATCCAGCGGCCAATCAGAAATTTTTGGATTGTACACAATGAGGAAAAAGAAAATGCCCTCAGTTACCAAGATCAGAAAACCAAGAGTTTTTTTTTAAATAACATATGAATTCTCCATATCATAGTAGTCAAAAGCATTCTTTCCATAATCAGACTTTCTGAATGTAAATATCTGCAATAAGAGTAGCCTTGGTCAAGGGCATGAATCCTTCCAAGTCTCAGTTTCCTTATCTGCTAATTATGGAAAGAATAATACATTCATAAGATGGCTAATAAAATTAATGTCACATATCTAAAGCACTTAATAGAATATCTTATATACCATTAATATTAAATAAATATTAGCTGTAACTAAATTATTATTATATTTTACATAGGGTATAGAGTAATACATTGAAGGCATCACGGATCCAACTCATTTGCTAACTTTGTTCCCTGGTAGGGACTACCAAGAGACAAGGTAGACCAGAATTTTTATAATGTTTTTAGTTTTGGGTGAAAGAATTGGAGTGAGCAATTAGAAAATATGATAAGAAAACACCCATGAATAAATAATATTATATTTGGCCTTTCTTACTGGGGGAGTTACCCAAATCTGTATGAGAATATGTTCCAGGCACCTCGCATATATGATACCATATAACGGTGAGGTAGATATCCGGGTCACCTTTGTACAGATGGGAAAATAGAAGTGGCATGTGATGAAGCCAAGTTACAAAGGCAGGTCTGTGTTACTTTCAACACCACCAACTTCCTCTTCATATAAGGACAGAGTGTCAAGAGATGCTTAGAAAAGGTGTAGAAAAGCCTAATTGAGGAAGCAATTCTTTCTAGATGGGGCAGTTAATGAAAGGTCTTTATAAAAGACCTAGAATTTGAAGCCTTAAAGACAGAATTGGAGCATTTGACTATATGTCTATATGTCTATATGTAATGAGAGAAGCTCCTGAGGCTCTAAAGTATCAAGTGTGTCCAGTATCATTTCATGGGCATCTGGATATACAGGTTGAAATAATTAGAAAAGAAGGTTGAAGGCGGATCACAATAGGATGTACATGGAATAAAATAATGATAATAATAACAACAAACACGACAATAGCATTTACTGAGTGCATTAACACTTTGCCCATTGGGTTGCGAATTTCAGATAATTAATTCTTCATGGTCCATTGTATCTTTGTGTATTTACAGGAGCAATTCTGTGAAATTGATTAAGAATTGTGTATCTCAATTTCACAGATGTATAAATTAAAGATGTATTTAAGGAACTTTCTTTAAGGTTGTATGGATTGAGTGTCTGTCCTTCAATGGCCTGGAGTTAATTTTGCTTGAGAGACCAGACAGGCAATCTGAAATGAGACCACCTCTTCTACAAGCCAAGGAAAATGAAGCCCATTTCTAATAATCTAACTATTTTACCCTCAATAATGGCATGACCTTGTACAAATAGTTTCCAGTTTGTTCCATTAAATAGGTAACATTTTATTTTCATTTAGTTAAAGTGAAGTTTTACCTTTCTGTAGGATATACTTGCCTGCCTTGACTGAAATTTTGATTTGTTAAGACCTTTCATTCAAGTTGGTATATATTTTGTTGATTATAATAGTTACTATAGTTCTTGACTAGTCTTATTTATCATAGGTTGATTTTGATTTCCTAGGGTGATTTTTCCCCCTGATTGCGTGTCCATTTCTGGTAGCAGCTGACCCCATTGTCTAAATAGTCACAATAGCATATGTCATTTTTACAGAATAAATCTATCTACAGAAAATTGATCTTGTGATATGTATTACATCTGCAAAACGTTTAAACTCTTCATGTAGATTGTATAAATCTGTAAGAATAGAGATATTCAAACTATGTTAATAATGTCTTATATCATACAGTCTTTCTGCTTATAGAGAGCTTTCACAGGTGTTACCACCTTGACCTCAGAGCTGCTCTGTTGTAGGGAGTAGAGAGATTATCATTTGCTATGTTATGTATCAGTAAACTTAGGAAGAAAGGAATTCATACGGTTGAATATATACCATACACAATTTTCATTTGCAGATATTTAGCCTAATGACCTCTACTAACAGGTATATGGATTAGAAATAACAGCTCTACCTATCTTACTCTTTTTTTCCCATTACTTTTACCTTTTTAAAGACCTTATCTTTTTTCATACCTTCCTAAAGCATAGCTCTCTTATGTCACTCCAGTGCATTCCCATTGTCTAAGGAATTAACCCTCAATGTATTAATGTGATATGCAAGGCCCTCCATGATGAGATTCCAACAAAAATGTATCTATTCAATATGGCTATTTCTTATTAACACTAGCTTTAATTAGTAAGCAAATATTGTTTGGCCATCTATATAATGTATCATTTTTGTTGGCTTTGCTCTATATGGTTGGAATATGAAAATTAATCACATAGGAATTCCCCCTTCTGCACTAGGAGAGACACACTTGTTATTTTTTATGTTAATTGAAGTAGAGGTGCATAAGAACTGTCATTAAACCAAACAATTACTTTGATAACAGAGTGAGTTGACAATTTTAATTTCATTTAGCTATTCTAAAAGTAACTTGCTTCACCTAAATTCACTTTAATTTCAATTTCTGGTACCTCAGTAACTCACTGAAACTAGGATAACAACAAGTTCACTGCAAGTTTGCATACATCCTATGGTATTTGGTACCAACTTATAATCTTAATCGTATGTATGCGTGTGTATGTTTATAGACGTATATACAGTGTATACATACATTTTAAAGTCAGCACATGCATTTGCTGAGCTGGTAGGAGTTTATATTTTAGGTCTGAGGAAGAACACAGCATATTATATATTAAAATAGAAGTGGATAATAAAGTGGATAGACATGAATGACCCAGATCTTCCTCAAATAACTCCAAAATATCCTCTACTATTTTTCAGGGTGAAATTTACCCAGCAAAGCTTATATTTTCTCATTGAGGGAAATATTTAAGGAAAATGATTAGACTCAATTCACTCCTTGACTAGGAAAATGACCTGCTGTCCTCAGTAAAATTTTTGTTCAGGGTTTTTCAAGCTTCATTTGTAATCCAAACACGCTGTCAAATATTTATCCTAGAAAAGACAAAATTTTTCCTTTATGAGAAGGTCAGAGATTGCATGTTTCAAGGAAATATTAATATCTTTAACAAGTATAGAGTATTCTCTTCACAGGGGGTGGCTGTCAAGGGGAGCAGAATGAGCTGCTTAATAGAAGTTTGCCTGCGAAAATCACACTTACTAGGTCTTTTGACTGATGTCCCAAAGCTCATCTTTATTAGAACTCAAATGACACTGGAAGAAATGACCCGTGGATTAGCTGTTACTTATAAGCTTCCACTTTTTGTGCATTTTTAACTTTCAAAGTAAATACAGATTTTCTTCCTGTATGCATACATACATTCATTCATTCATAAAATATGCATTGAAACCCTATTTGGGACAGGCATTATGCTAGGTCTAGAATATGTGTCATGGATATGATGGGGCTACAGCCTTCAGATGGGGCTACAGTTTTCAGAGTCTGAAAGGAAAGGTTATTGTGTGAGCAAATTAAGTGCATCTTCACTTCTGTTAATTTCAGTGTATCTTCTGTTCATTGAGACTTTGGGATGCACCAAGCAACATGTTAGAAACTGGGAGTACAATAAGGGATTGAAATTTGTTTTCCTGCTCCTTATGGAACTTAGTCTATTGGGACATAAAGATAAAACATATTGTTTCAGAATAAAAGTGTTAGAAGAAGGGAAGGAGGTCATATTGAGCAGAAGGAACAAAATCAACAAAAAAATATGGCATAGCAAATTTGATGTTCATGTTGGGTGATAAAATTGCTTGACTCACATGGTTGTGGACAGTGAACTCTATCAAGGATGCTATTTGCTTCATAAAGTATCCTTCAGCTGAGAATCATTCCGCGGTTTAAAAATAATCTTCTTCCGATGACATTCCAGTATTGGTTTCCAAAGGCAAACTCTCCCTCTGAGGTGACGTGGCTCTGGACTGCAGAGTAGAGAAAATATTATAGGAGCAGGCTCCTGCCGCTTCTCTCTGAGTCTGAAACAGGAGAAGTGGACACGGGGTAGCAAAAGGTCATCTGCTAGATGGCTGGTTGGCTACAATGCATGAGTGTCTTGGGAGAGACGACAAAAGAGGATCCTACAGACACAGACAGATGGGATCCTAATGAACAAGCTGGTCTTCCACATGAGCATCAGGCGGTCTTAAAAGTGCTGTTGCAAGATGGTGTCATGAAATACCCACATTCTGTCCTCAAAATTAGAAGACCCAACTCTTCCCTAACACTTACTGGGTCATAGTTTGCAAATGGTGGAATACTGCTGGCTGAACGCTGCTTGGTTTCAGTGGAAGGGTAGATGATGTAGTGCTCAGTGTGGACAGCCGGGATGTAAGCTACCTGCCAAAGAGGCATTATGGCTTATAGGAGAACAGGGGCAGTTTTCCCTCCAAAGTGAATCTCACTCACTCTCTGTCCAACTGTTTGAGTATCTATTAAAATCAAATGTGTAGTATACCCAAATAATTTATTTCTTCTTGGTGACTTACTTTTAATCCCCGAACGAATAAATTCACCTGCCTTATAACACAAATCTGTTTGCTAAAGTATTTAGCAAGAGAGAAGGAATGGAGGTGGGGAGGAAGGAGGTATTGAGGGAAAAGTAAGCTTTCATAACAGGGCTTTATATTTGCTTTCTTATTAAACATCTAAATTAATTATATTTTGTAATTAATTAGCTAGTTGTTAAGAATTTTATGTAAATTAATAAGTGTAAAGTTTGTTATAAAAGATATTTCATCTATTAAGCATGCATTTTTTTTAAATCTCTATTAAAAAGCACATGTTTCTATAGCCAATTAATCATAGTTGAACCTGGAAGAAGTGGGTGAGAGTGATCTAGTAAGCTTTGTTATGAACAGGTAGTGAGCTGGCATGGCTTATGTAAGGCCCAACAGCTACTTAAGGAAAGAATCAAGGCCAGGCCCAGTTGTTTGCATTTTTAGTTCCATTTTCCTTACTAGTGAAATAATTTGCACAATGAAAAGCTAGTATAAATTTAAATGCAAAACATCTACCCCAATATTCTTTCTTGCCAAATTCTTTCCAATTTTGTCACCGAGGAGCCTGTGTCAAACAGGAAACGAGACAAGATTAAAAATTGGAAAAGGAGCATGGACATCATTATATGTGAGGCCCCAGGGCAACTCAGGCACAGTGGAGAATAGATAGAGGGCAAGGGATCCTGAGTGGAGGCTAGCATAATGCAAGAGCAGGAGAATCTCACTTTCAGTGAGATGTCTGCTACGTGATGCTGGAGAGGATTAAAATTTAGAAGCACCCCCAAAGCTGTCCATGTACTTTCAAGCGCATTGTTCAAAGAAGCAACAAAGTCTGGATGTATCATGCATAAGTGGAAAAGAAGGTGTGGACATTTGTTGCATGTATTTGAATCAATACTTGTAAATGCATAAACACGTGGTTATGTAATCCACATTAGAGTAGGAGATGAGGGGGAATGACATTTTCACCTCTGGTCATTTCTTGGGTGCTATCCATCTCCCTAGAGGTTGTGAGATTTAAGCCAGGCTTCTAGATTCATGGAACATGTATAATGGGGACCAATGGTGATTCACATCTTTCCAAAATGTCAAGGCTCAGGTGTTTTCATGGAGTGCAGGATGGAATTAGATCTGCAGTTAGTATGCAGTGCACTATCCACAGTAAACACAGTATAATTAAGACTTCACTCATATTTATGGTCAAACATATAAGGTGTCTTCATGAATGTCCTCTCATTTAGTTATCAGAACAACCTGTGAGTTAGACATTATTATTCTCATTGTAGCAGATGGGAAAACAGAAGCTCAGATGTTGAGCATTAAAAATTGACCCAATGGATATATGTAAGCAGAGCCAGAAATCATGCCCAGGTGTTTTGACTTCAAATCTTATGCTTATTTAAAGAATATTAACAACACCAAACATCCTATAACTGAAAACAGTAAAAACAACAATCTTTATATTATAAGACTAGAATTCTGTTTACACGGAAGGCCAAAACCATACATTCTACTTGAGAATCCTTCTGTGGGCAGAAGAGAGGCGTGAGGGGAATGTCACTATTAAGGGAGTGACTGGCGGAGGAGGGATTGAAAATCACTGAAGGCAAAATAGGTGGGACATTTTGCAGAGAACTTTGCATCCTTCCAAAAATGGTATTTAATTTATTAGCAGGTGCAAATATTTGTGGCCAAATATTTAACATTGGCTCTGAGTGAAAATACAAAATTGAGCAGAAGCAAGCAACTGGTGATTTCAGGGAAAAGAGCACACAAATAAGATGGACAGAAACCCCAAATTTCTTCACCACTGCCAAGAAGAAAACGTCAGCAAACACACATATCTTGATCACCTGCTATTTGTCATGAATTTAGCCAAGGAATTTATTGTGCATTTTCTATTTTTCCTCGCACTGATGCTCTGAGGGAGAAATTATAAGTCCACATTTCAGATGAAGAAACCAGGGTTCAAATTAATTTTAAAATGTAGCCAAGACCACATAATTAGTGAGTGACAGAGCCAGCTCCAGTCACTCTGATTCCCAAACTCAAATTCCTTCCACCCCCATTGAGTTAGTCTATGTAAGACACAGTGTGTGTCATGCAAGTCTAATAATAAATGTAGCCCTGCATTTGTATAACATTACATGATGTTTTAAAGCTCTGTGTGTCTTCTTGCAAACTTGCCCTTGAATCTGGCATGACTGAGGCAACTGCAATTTAGGAGGGATATTAAATTCAAAGTTTCAATTACTAGGATTCTAGCCATTCTTCTAACACGCACATGGTAGTTATTTTATTCAAAATTAACTTATTATGCACTTGCTATGTCCTACACACTCGTCTAGAATAGGAATTACTACCATCACAGTTCTCCTGCCCACCCCCAGAAATCAATTACATATTGGAAAAGAGAAACAAGTAAAATGCATATATTGTAATGCAGACAATGAATGTTTCTGAAAGGGTGAATCCATGCTGCCCTAGGAGCAGAAGGAGGGGAAGCTGCATTCCCAAAGGTGGGTGGTGGAGTCAAAGTTTTCTAAAGATAAACAGATTCAATAAGTCAATCAGAGAAAGACAACTACCATATGATTTCCCTCATATGTGGAATTTAAGAAACAAAACAGAGGATCATAGGGGAAGGGAGGGAAAAATAAAACAAGATGAAATCAGAGAGGGAGACAAACCATAAAAGACTCTTAACTATAGGAAACAAACTGAGGGTTACTGGAGGGGAGGGGTGGGGGGATGGGGTACTGGGTGATGGGCATTAAGGAGGGCATGTGATGTGATGAGCACTGGGTGTTATATGCATATAACCATGCATATATGGTTATGATGAATCACTGAACTCTACCTCTGAAACTAATACTATATGTTAATTAATTGAATTTAAATTAAAAAGTATGAAAAAAATAGATTCAAGCTGAGAGTTAAGTGGGCTAAAATTAAGGTATAGAAAGTAATAGGGATTAGGGTCCCTTTTAAGATGAGGTGTTTAGTATGTGACTGCTGAAGGAAATAGAGAAAGGATAATAAAGAACCTTAAGAAGTTTACATACTATTATGAGGGTGGTGGGAAGCCCTTGAAGGATATTCAGTAGTAGAGTGGTAAGACTAGATCTGCAATTAAAAGACAAAACAAAACCCACATTGGTTCCAGTGTGTGGAAGAGGGGAAGAGTAAGCAACAAGCTAGGTCAAGTGTGTCAGTTAGATTTGCTGCATAAAAAAATCACCCCAAGCTTACTGGCTTAAAATAACAATACATTCTCTTTAACGTAGCTTAAGGTCTGATGGAGGACAGCTGATCTAGGCTGGGCTCAGCAGGAGTTACCCTGCTACCTGTGTCTCTCATTCTCTTTAGACCAGCAGGCAAGCTGAGCATGTTCACGTCATTGAGACAGCAGAAATGCTACAGAGCAAACAGAAATTCATGAGATTTCCCAAGGTTGTACCATCTAATATAGTAGCCGCTCACCACCTGTGGCCAGTTAAATTTGTTTTAACTAATTAGAATGATGTAAGATTTAAAAAATATAATTCTTTATCTGTAACACACGCATTTAAAGTGTTCAGTTATCATATGTCGCTAATACTGTATTTGACAGCACAGATAATGAATATTTCTATCATCACAGAAAGTTACATTGAACAGTGGTCTCTTAAGGATACTTCCTTCCATATTGCATAAGTGAAAGCAAGTTCCATGGACAAACACAATGTCAAGGGGGGAAGAAATAAATTCAGCTCATCATAAGACCACGACAAAGGTGTGGACGGGGGAGAGGCAAAGAAATGAGACCATGTAAACCAGAAATCAGTGATTATATTATTGTGAGGGTTAGTGGCAGCTATAACTAAGACAGTGACAATGAAGATGGAGAGAATTTTATTAACAAGAAAGATATTTAAGAGTTATTTTTAGTAGGACTTGATGATTAATGGTTTGGGATCACCGAAAAGAAGAGGTAAGAATGATGCCCAGGTTTTTTGTTTGAATAACTAGGTGGATGGCAGTGCCAAATATTGAGCCAGAAAGATGACAGGTGAAGGCTTAATGAGATCAAGAACACCAATTCCTATCATAGTTTTGAGTACTAAGACTAGTATAGTACCTCCTCCAAATTATAGTATTTATTAATGTGATTTTGTTATTGTCATCATTTCTTATATATTTATTTCTCCCTGCTCCATCCTTCAGGTCTGACTCTCAGAATTTTTTTCTGAGGTATATCTGACACATAACACTGTGTCAATTTAAGATGTACAACATGTTGATTTGCTATATTTATATATTGTAATATGATTGCCATTGTAATGATAGCACCTTTATTACATCACATAATCATCATTTATTTTTTTGTTTGAATAATTATGATCCTGTCTCTCAGCAAGTTTGATGATTATAATACAATATTGTTTCTATATTCACTCTACTGTGCATTAGATCTCTAGGACTTACTACTGATTGCTAGTGTATACCCTTAAACATCTCCTATTCCCCCACACCCCAGCCTCTGAGAACCATTTTTGTCTCTGTTTCTATGAGTTTGACTTTTACAGATTTCACATATGAATGATATCACACAGTATTTGTTTAATATTGTCACCACCCACTCAGGCTCCTAAAGATGTAGCAGACTTTCAATAAATGTTAGTTGTTTTTTGAAAGTACATGGCAAATCAATAAATATATGATTTGTTTTTCTAAAAGCAGAGTAAGAGCTCTCGAAAGTATGAGTTTAAATTCCATCTGAATGTTCACTTTAAAATGCTGTGCTATAGGCGTCAAGAATGCACTCTGTTTGATATAGCTTTGGTGTGGTTTCCAAAAACTTAGCTCATAGGATTCAAGTTCTCACTCTCTCTCTCTCTCTCTCTCTCTCTCTCTCTTTCTTTCCTTCCCTCAGAGCACGCTTCTTTTCTAATCCAAAGCTTACAGGATACTTTAACAGTCCACGCACAATCTTTTTAGCAAAATCCATACCCTTTATGTAGGGTTTGAGAAAAATGAAGCATTGAATCTCTTAGGCATGGTCCTAACCTCTTTGTTTATGTGTTTATGGATTGTTTTGCTTCAAGGGTAGAGGGTTGTAGAGTGAAGGATAACTCAGAGAACAGTCAGTTGCTCTGGGGGAAGCACCAAGGGGCTTTTGATATAGTCCAAGTTGATCCCTGTGTCTGTTTTCAGCCTTTATCATTATTTTTCTTTATAATCGAGAACTTCAAACATGGTGTGGCTTTATGTGGGTTTATGAAGATTCACAGTCATGGACAGACACAAAGTGATGACTTTCCAGGATTTTTGAACCTGGTCACTGTGGAATCAGAGAATCAGTAGATTTTCTAATTCAAAAAAAAAAAATAGATTAAAGGTGACAGATTTTACTTAAAATATAATAAAAATAATAAGTGGTATTATTTCTTATAATCCATGTGCTCATAATGTATCAAGCACATTTTACTCTTCTGCAGACCCTATGATTTAAGAATGACTATTAACTCCAATTTCTACATGAAAGAATGGGGCTTGGATCGGTTCTAAAATGAGCCCAAGATCATGAAGATATTACGTCATGAAACCTAGGTTTGTATTCAATCCTAACTCCCAAGTCCATGTGCTTAATCAACTTGCTAGCCTATAGGACATGGATCTATTATGACAGTACATCCCAGTTTAAAGAGTGTTCATTTACATAATTTACAATAATAATTAAAGTTATAGTTTCTTGAATACCTTCTTGGCTTTATACGCCTTTCTATCTTCCTATTCCCAAGATTCCAGTCACAGTTGCCCGTTCTCCCAAGATCACAGAATCACAAGGCTGTAGGGACTTCTCTGAAATGCAGTCTCCCAAGTTACGGTTTATGCACCCCTCAGCTCTTCTTCTCAGTCATGGTTTTGAATTCAGGGAGGTGGAAGGAGGCATGTTTCCTCTCTTCAAAGAACCAGGACATTAAAAGGAGTGAGGTCCGTTTCTCACTCTTTCGGAAGCAAATGCGGGTTCCAGTTATGCTTTCAGTGACGGGGAAAATTCCTATTTGAGTAACAGGACCGTTCCTTGCCTCTGTCCCTGTCCCTTACAGACTGGTGCCAGGGTTTGTTTTTGTTTTTTGTTTGTTTGCTTGTTTTTTGCGGGGAGGCTGTCTTTCATTGTCTCAGTGAGACTGAAGGCTCCCAGTATCACAGGACGGCTTAGTAGCCACATGACACTGGGAAAAATACTTGGGCTTTTTTAACATCCGTTTCAACATTTTTCAAATAAAACCTACCTCACGATGTTGTTTTGAGCAGAAAATGAGATAAACTCTGCGACTTAAGTTCACATTGAGACATAATGACAAATAACAGATTGTTTTCTAAGATTGGATTTTCATATCAGAAAAGAGAACATTAGGTTAATAATAATAACACAAATTTAAAACTAAGATGTAGTTCTTCCTTCTTTTTCTCCACTTTCTCACCCCATTGCTCCTTCTCCTTGCCCTTGTTTTTTGTTTTGTTTTGTGCTTTTTTCCTGATCATTTCAGTTCAATTAGATATGGCCACGCAAGTAGGCATCTGTGTGCGTGGCAGTGGCAGGGGAGGGAATGAGGGCCAGGGCTATCTGTCAGGGCTTGAACATCCGCGGAGTAGCAATGATGGCCCAACGAGGAGTGTCAGAGACCAAGCACAATGGGCTTGCTGCCCGCGGTGCGTGGGGAGAAGCCAACAAGTGGCATTAAGGTTTCAGGTCCAAGTGGAGTAGATAGCATGTCCTTGGAAGGTGAGGGTGCCATAATGATCATGACATGACCAGATTAGGGTGTGAAAATTCCAGAAAGGTGAAAAGGGTATTTGCATATTGGGAGGATGGGTGACTTAAAATGTTGGAGCCCCAGATGGGATGATGAGGAAGGCATCATTAAGGAACTTCCCTCTGTAAAGTGTTGAAGAATATTCTGGGTAAAGAGAGTGTTTGCAACGGGTAACTGTAAGGGACAGGGGTTTGGGGAAATTAATTAGATAAGTAAGTATAATTAAAAAGTGGGATTCAGTTTCCTTACCACTGGAGAAAATTGTTACATACAGAGAAAGTACATGGGTATGAATTCTGAGGTGTTGGAATGGAATTGGTGGTGCTGGTGTGATCTTTTAAGGTAAATAGATATAAATGGATGAATTTATGAACAAATACAAAATTAAATATATATATATACACACATACATACGTGCATATATCCCCTAGATCTGTCCACCCAGAGGGCTTGAGAACAGCAACAACCTCATAGCAATGAGCACATCTTGTGTCCAGCGCTTCATTTCCAGACACAATTCTCCCCTGAAGGAAATCAAGGCCTCTTAGAAAAATGGCTGATTATAGGGCTGAGTCAGAGAAAGCATAAGAAGAGTTGGAATATCTAGTTGTGTCAAAACATAAGAATTTACTCAAATAAATGATAAGGGTCCATGCCAAAAGGACACAGACTACAGCTTAAAGAGACTCCCACTCACCAAATCTGGGAAACTTTGAACATCATCCATTAGTACAGATGATAATCAATTAAATAAAGTAGAACGGATTCATTTGTCCATAATGTAATAAATAAATGAATAAATTGAGGATGCACTATTTACATTGCCTCGCAGTACCTCCTCACAAAATACTTATCAATTCAAAGGAAATAAAACAGTAACTTTCCAGCGGAGAAGCTAGTCAGAGACCACATTAATCAAACAGTCAAAGTTAACATCCCCAGTAACGGGTCAAATAGAAATTATGCACCACCTAACAGATTGCAATGAGAACGTGACAATAACTCATAATACTCCTGTTAAAGATGCAGGTAAACCGAAGTAGGAGTTACTCTAAAAAACAAACAGTAACAAGAAAACCTCACAAAACTGATCTCTAGTCCTTAGAAGTCCGGAGGTCATTAAAGCCAAGAAAAGGTGAGAAATTGTTTCAGTTGAAGGAAACTTAAAGAAAAAATAACCATTAAAGGCAATGAGTGAACCTGGTCTGCCTCCTATTGCTAGAAAGGATGGGCTAATTGGCAAATCCTGAAGGGGTCTGAGGATGAGATGGTGGTAATGTGTCCAATCAGTAATGTGTCAAAGGTAACAGAATCCTCTGTCAGCTTGCCAGAAATATACAATAAAGTGAGGATGATGGGGCATATCAGCAGCATGTTTACAAATAGTTCAGAGAACAAAAGTTTTTGCTCTGTTCTTGCAAATTTCATAGAATGGCAAGTTTGTTTCAAAATAAAAAGAAGAAAAAAGCATAGTGAGAATTTACTGAATGCCTTGCTTCCTTCAAATTACTTCACATATTTAATTTATTTTTTTTGAAACAAACAATTCAGCTTGGTACTATTATGATTTCTAGTACAGAGAAGATAACTAGGGCACAGATAATTAAATGCTCCATTCTGTTTCTAAGAACAAAGGACTAGAAAAATTGAGACAAGGAGGTCATAGGAAACATCGATGCTGGAGGCATCATGAAATTCTGTTTGATCCAGAGAAATTGTCTTCAGTCCCTGCCCCAGAAGTCTATGATTTGAGGCCAATTACTTAAAGATTCACGCACTGTTTCCTCATCTGTGCACTGAGTATATTTTATATGGATTTGTGAGAAAGAGATGAGCTTAAAAATATGAAATGATAAGCACAGAACCTGTCAGTCACAGGATATGTACCTGCTTCATGTTAGCAATTATCATGAGTTCCAACAAGTGTCTTCCCCTCACAATAAACTGTGACCAAGATACTTTAAGGAGCAACTTGATGTTTTCACAGAGAGAATTATCGTCAAAATTTTCTCCTATTCATAAACAGAGCTTCCCAAAGATCCTGCAGGATTTTCCAGGCAGCTTTAACTCTGGAAACAGTGTTAACAGTGGAAACATTGTTGGACCAATTTCACACAATTGGGATTGAGAATTTTAAGTACAGGGTGCTTTATCTTTACTGAAATAGAATTTAATTTATTTAAGGGGGGACAAAGAAACTGGTAGTACCTGGATCCCAGTTCCTACTTTACTATTTATTAGTACAGAATCGATTTTGCTGAATAAACAAAAGTGTTTGCATCCCAGTAAATTATAATTCTCAGAGTCTGCAAAGCTCTTTCATATCCATCATATCATTTGACTTTATGACCTACCTTTTAAGTTGGGCAAAGCAATCATTGCTATTCATAAGGAATTTAATCTTTGAGAATCTAAAGCAAATAATATAGTTAATATTTATTGAATGTTTACTATATTCTAGGCACCATTTGAAACTTTTAATGGATTGATTTATCTGTCCTACAACCCAGTGAGGTAGGTACTATTGTTATTCCTGGTTTACATATAAGGATCTGGTGAAAATATGAAGCCAGGGTTTGAACACTAGTGATCTGGTTTCCAAGGGCATCTCTTTACCAATACTAGTAACCTTCATTCCTTTTTGGCAGAAGGTGCCTGATTTCCCAAGGTTTCATGGCCTGTGTGTGGCAGAGTTGCTTTCTGATTCCATCTGTTTGTTATTCCACAGCTCTGTAGGTATGTCACGCTTTCTCAGTGACTGAACCAGAGTAAGTGCACCTCTGTGTTCTGGTTTCAGTTGGAACCCTGAATCTGGTCACAATTTAACCTAGTCTTCACCACTTTCTCTTTCAGTCTCCCTCCAACTCTGTCCCTGCCTCCGACCGCCCCCCGCCCATTCTATCCTTGGCTCTCACAGCTGTCTTTCCAAGGAAAGCCAGCAGGAGGAGCCATCACTCAATTTTGCTAGCCTCTCAGCTCCACCCCTGGCCTCCCTAACCTTCTAACTTCTTAATAGTGTCCCAATGACTACCTGATGGCTTCTGGGTTGTGAAGGAAATAAATTGTCAAATAAAAATATTCTTTAAAAATATAGATAGGAGGAGCTTGTGGATCTTATTATTTAAAAAATATACAACAAACAAACAAATAAAAACCCTGCTCCCTTTACAGTTGAATGCAGTTCACAGAAGTCAAGTATCTTGACTCATTCCAAGAGGAACTGAGGTCTCTGGCCACTTTAGGGATCCATTTCACTGAGAGACAAGGGTTGCTCTTTAGTACTATCATCCCCTAATTATATTCTACCGTATCTTCCAAGGAATCTTGCAGTTCCTCATGAAGACAGGACTGTGGAAGCTTCCTTTGAAATCTCAGACTTCTTGGTCCCTCATCTCTTAGGCCTTCCCTTGTCCCAACCCAGCAGGATGTCATATCAGCATCATTTCTAGCAGAGATAATGTTCTAAAGATTAGCCAATGTCTCCTTTATTATCACAATATTTCAGTCTCAAAGCTTAAAATCAGTCAAAAGAAAAAAAAAATGTGAGCAAGCAGGAAATTTGATGCCAGACTATTAGAATACACTGTCACATTGAAGAAAATGATTGATTTCAACGCACTTTTCTATTAAATGTGTACAATTACCTTGCCTTGACATGTTCATTTGTTTCTGTTTATGTGTAAAGCAAGAAAGGGTCATACTCAAATACTTCAACAGGTCATGATTTGGAACTGCCTTACTTAGGACATTGCTCCAGTCCCAGCTACATACAACCTTCTCAGAGAAGTCCATCCATTCTTATATTAAGTTAATGAGTGCCTAAGATCGACCTTGTGAGTTGGTAAAGTCTTGCTTCCACCAGTTTATTATTTTTCTAACTACATGCCTGAAAAATGAGAACCCATTTAATAATTTTTAAATGCATGATAATGCAGTTTACAGCCCAGCTCTATCCTCTAACAATTTAGCTAGGTATTTTATTTACTTAATACTTCATGCCTGATCATTCTCTATCTTAAATCTGTCAACTCTAATGGCTAAAGTCCCAAGGAAACTGTATCTGTTGCTTATTATTTTACTATCTCTTATTCATGAATTAAAAGCTGAATCATATTGTGAACTTGGATGATCTTTCATGGTAAACTCTTATTTACTTGATTTCAATCAATGGAAATCTTGTATGCTGAAATCTAGAATGCTTTTCTTTAGAGTTTCGGTTTGCTCTGTCGGTGTCAAGAGGTTCAACCGATCTGTGACCCTGTGCTGTGCTGTGAAGACCTGGGTCTCATCCGTTGCCCACACCACGGAAAGTTACACTATCTTCTCACTTCCGCTCTCCCCACTTTTAACACAGGGAACATGCTGGGTGCTCATCTTCACTGGCTGAAGAAAGGAGTCCTGGCCTTAGCTCACCCATCTTGCAGCTGGCCCAGAATTGAATTGAGCAATGCATTGCTGTGTGTGTTTGATGCAGGTATGAGTTGCTTTGTGGTGGGATGATCTATCAGGGTATGTAACCAGCCCATCATACTATCAATTTTGGAGGAAGGTAATGCTTTTTTAAGCAAAATACATGAAGCACAAGTACTGGAAACTTTTTTTTTTGTTGTTCTTTTTTTTTTTTTTAAAGATTTTATTTATTTATTTGAGAGAGAGAGAGAATGAGAGATAGAGAGCACGAGAGGGAAGAGGGTCAGAGGGAGAAGCAGACTCCCCGCTGAGCAGGGAGCCCGATGCGGGACTCGATCCCAGGACTCCAGGATCATGACCTGAGCCGAAGGCAGTCGCTCAACCGACTGAGCCACCCAGGCGCCCAAGTACTGGAAACTTTTGATGAATTAAACCACATGAAATAAAGAATTACTCTTTATAGTATCTAGCAATACTATTAACAAAAGAAAATATAAACTACACTCTTGGAGAAAAAATTGTACCACATAAAACTTTCAGTTGAGAAAAATAATTGTCAATTCTATAAATCAATAATATTAATAGAATTTAAGAAACAAAACAGATGAACATAGGGGAAGGGAAGGAAAAATAAAAAGATAAAAACAGAGAGGGAGGCAAACCATAAGAGACTCTTTAGTTAAGAGAACAAACAGCATTGTTGGAGGGGAGGTGAGTAGGGGAATATGGGTGATGGGCATTAAAGAGGGCACTTGCTGGGATGAGCACTGGGTGTTTTATGTAAGTGATGAATCACTAAATTCTACTCCCGAAGGCAATACTATACTATATGTTAACTAACTTGAATTTAAATAAAATTTTTAAAATAATAATAGTAAAACAACAGAATCAAAGAGAAAAATGAGCAAAGCACTATACAAGGTTATCATGAAAAAGGAAACTAAAAGTGTAATAAACACTTGGAACATTCTTCAGTCCTTTATTAATCAGAAAAAAAATGAGAATTAAAATGCCCCTCAGGAAGGGTGTTACTTTTCGACATTTTGATAGCAGGTTTCCCCAAGTGATTAACTTTGACCAAAAGAATATGAGCTGAATGGCCATGTGTCATTTCCAAATAGAAGCTTTAAATACCAGCACATGGGTTTTTGTTTTTGTTGTTTTGTTTTTTGTTTTTTTTTTTTCCTCTGCTAAGAGAGTGGCAATGTTTTTAACCAGGTGCTACTCTATCTGTCTAGGTCCTGGAATAAAGCCGATTTGGAACAGTCCCAGCCAACCTGGGATGGACATACAGTGTTAGAACTAAAGGGAATCCAGAGACTTTTTGATGTAAGCTGTTGAGATTTGGGTGTTATTTATTATTGCCTCATAAACTAGCATTAACTGACTGGTTTAATACACTAGGTAAACACTTAGGTGTAAGTATGATAAAACATTTATTAGAAACTTATCGAAACATTTATAAGATATTTCTAACAAGGCGGTTAATAATGGTACAAAATAAATTAATCAATAAAATAGAAACAACCCACAGGCCCATCAATGGAAAAATACATTGTGGTATATTCATTCAAGGTAATTTTCTGTGAAAATAAAAATAATACACACAATGGCATTGATAATTTTCAAGAGCACAATGTTCAACAATGAAGCTGGAGCCACCTACGTGGCTCTGTCGGCTAAGCATCTGCCTTCAGCTCAGGTCATGGTTCCAGGGTCCTGGGATCAAATCCCGCATTGGGCTCCTAGCTCAGCGGGGAGCCTGCATCTCCCTCTGCCTGCTGCTCTCTCTGCTTGTGCTCTTTCCCTCTCTTTCTGACAAATAAATAAACAAAATCTGAAGAAAAACAACGAAGCTGCATACAATAGAATATATAATGTATAATTTCATTTATATAAAGTTCAAAAACATGAAACAATAAATGTATTGAGTATAAACATATATGATAAAATCTTAAAGAAATCAGAGGACTTGAAGACATAATAATAAGGGTAATGTCTTTATTGGATGCTGTTTTTGCCCCTAAAATCTCCTTGCTGACAGCATTGACTACTGTTAATAAAGAGTCTAACAAACCCTGAGACAAAGAAACAAATGTTATTAGTTTAGTTGCGAGGTAAGGAAAACCCTAGTAGCAAAGTGGGATAGTGAACCAAAGGAGGAAAAGGAACCACTAAGTGGGCACCTGGAGCCTCCCTGGCTTCTCCAGCTTTGGAAACTGGGGTAGTACACACATCTTTGAGTTGCTGCCCCATGTGTCTGAGAGACACAAAGGAGCTGGAGTATTTGTACACCAATTACTCTCAGTCATTGGTTTAGAGCTGGTCTCAAAAGGTGATCATTCTTTAGTATTTCTGGCTGATAAAGCAGATAGCAAGGCAGGCTACAGAGGTCAGATAAAATCATTAGCTAAAGAAATGAATATCTAGCATATGGCAGTCAGGGCAGTATCTGGTAGCGTGCTTCCTTGGGGGACACATAGAGTAAGCTAATTAAGATAATAATTTATGAATATGCAATATTAGAAACAAAAATAGAGACATAAACACAGCTATAGAAGAAAGCATATGGCTAGTTTAATCACATCTATGCGAATTAAGGAGAAAACATGAGTAAAGAGATAATTTTCCGAAAAAATATAAATTATAAGATTCATATAAGGAAAAAGAAAATCTAAGCAGACCTACTACCATTGAATAAATTGGAAAGTTCTTTAAAAAACAAGAGTCTAAGGGCACCTGGGTGGCTCACATGGTTAAGCGTTTACCTTCAGCTCAGAGCATAATCCCAGTGTCCTGGGATCGAGCCCCGTGTTGGGCTTCCTGCTGAGCAGGAAGCCTGCTTCTTCTCCTTCTCCTGCTCCCTCTGCTTGTGCTCTCTCTCTTTCTCTGTCAAATAAATAAAATCTTTAAAAAAAAAAAAGAGTCTAAAAAAAGGACTAAACCCAGGCAGTACAATAAGCTAACCTATCAAACTTCTGAAGAAATAGAGCCAATACAATTGAAAGTGTTAAAGAAAAAAAAAGTTTAATTGGAGTATAGTTCTAAAACATAGTGAAACATATAATAAGTACATAAAATGGTACTTGAGTGCAAATTGAACAACTCAATGTAAAAAAAAAAAAGAGGACCCAGATATAAACTCATAAAATCTGCATATTTATTATAAGACAAAAGTAGAATTGTTAATAAATAGGGAAAAGACAGAGTATTCAATAAATCAGTTGGTTGAGTTCCCATTTAGAATACTAGTAACAGGGGCACCTGGATGGCTCAGTCGGTTAGTGTCTGCCTTCAGCTCAGGTCGTGCTCCCAGGGTCCTGGGATCGAGCCCACATCAGGCTCCCTGCTCAGCGGGGAGTCTGCTTCTCCCTCTCCCTTTGCTGCTCCCGCCTGTTTGTGCTCTCTCTCTGTCAAATAAATAAATAAATCTTAAATAAAATAAAATACTAGTAACAGAAGAAAATTTGTAATACAAAAGAAAGCTGAGATACTAGTCATAAAATCCAGAAATCACAAAGCAAATGTTACAACTGTTTAAATAAGTTGATCTATTAAAAAAAATTGAATTATGAAAATAACATCAAAGGACAAAAAACAATTTGAAAATTTGTTTTTGCCACACCTAGAACATGTGTTGGGACGATTTCCTTACCAAATAAAGAATTTACATGTCAATTAATGAAATATTGATAACCCAAAAGAAAGATGTATAAAATAAAGGCCAGGCAATAAGAAAAAAACAAAGTACACATACATAATTTTTTTCCAATCCTTTCATTAAACAAACATAAAACAAAAGTAAGGAAAACTAAAATAATAATGATATACCAGACTATTACAGATAATAGTTTAATAACACATAGTGCTGGTGATGATGAAAGGCCCCAGGAATTTCCTTACACTTTCAGCAGATGTGCCTATTGGGGTCATTCTATATTTTGGTAATATCTATGAAAAGTTATCAAAAGCTTTTTTTTTTAATTTTATCAAAATTTAAACTCCATATAGTTTTCCCCCAGACAGTCCAATTTTTAGAATTTTCTGCTACTTTTATTCCCACATGCCCCACAGAAGATACAGCATTGTTGCAGTAACACGTACTAGAAAGATCCTAAATAGTCACTGGTAACAGACCAATCAAATAACAGAAAGGGCATCCATGTATAGAATATTATTCAGCTGTACAAAATAGTAAGTGAAGTCTATATGGACTGATAAGGAGTCATGTCCAAAATATATTATTATTAGAAAGAAGCAATGAATAGAATAATGGGTAAGCTTCTGATATTTTTTTTTTTAAAGTTTGTGACTGTGCATATAAATATTTATTGGGCAATTTATGTTAGCTTCCCACTCTTGCGATGCTGTGTCAGGCCAAAAATCATTGACACCTCCATTAAAGCACATGATGGGGAAATTCATAATTGGAAGGGAGCCTGAAAATCCAAAGCATTTCGGCAATGAGTAGTCACCAAAACTGGACAAGGTCAGCGAAAAATTCTCTAACCACCCTCTGAGTCTCTCATCCCTGTCCCTCTGGCTACAGGAAGAAAGTTCCGGAAAGGAACGGCAATTGAAGAAAGCCAGGACACCTGCCCTGCCCGACTGCTAAGGGCTTTACGTGAAAAGGATAACGCCCTTTCTGTTTTCATACCTGAAGGCTGAGCACTGTGTTCCCCTAACACCACACCACGGTTGGAGATCCCACTAAAAAAGTTGACAGGATATGCTAAGAGAAATAAAACTCAATCACTACAATTATTTTTCTCAAGTAAAAAAATAAAATTCTGTTAAAAATAGCTTTGGCAATTAATGAAACGCCATTCAGTTTTCTGCAAAATGGTCTTACATGCTAGCTTCGTGGACATCTGTATTTCTGAGTTATTTCTACATAAGAATATCCTATAGACAGCAGGGATCACATTGATGTAGTCAGAGAATTCATTTTACTCAGTTCTCTTCGAGATGTTATTTTCTCTGTCCCACAGAGATAATCTTTTAGAATAATGTCTGGTGTGATTTTTACTCTTTTTAGTTTCATGCTGTTCTGAATGTTTAAAAAATCGTTTTAAGCAATAGAAGCTGCCATACTCACTTAATCTTCTTTGGCATCATATACGTTACCTATTTTAGAGAATTATCTTCACTGTTTCAGTGTGTGTTTGTCAGACTTGTATGTGTTACGTTAATTCAGCAAGCCATTACTTCTCTTCTGATTTCCTGTGGAGCCTGTTTCCTTCAGTGGGGCCTTTCAGCCCCCTGGCTGATCTCCTGGGGCACTTGCATTTCCAAGCACAGAAATGTTCCCTTTGCACATGAAATAGAGTCCGCTTTTACTTTGAGCCTGACGTTTTTGCCACCTGAAGGCCATATATTGGATTCAAATGTTTCCCATTCTCTGCCCCAAGGCAGGAGTCTCAAAACTGCATTTGTTTGTCTGTCTGTTTTATTCTGATGGCCAGAATGATTCAGAGAGAGGAGAGGATGAAACACAAGCTGACACTGCCTTCAAGCCCGTCCCTCTCCAGTGTCCTAGTATCACGAACCTAGAAAAGTTGCTCAGCCTCCCCAAGCCGCAGAGTACACATCTGTTCATCAGATTGCTGTGAGAAGGAAATGGGGTTGCTACACTAAAAAACAAACAAATTTGACAACATTTGCCTCATGATCAGTCTCCAATAAATACTCGATATAACTGTTATTGATTCAAGTATTACGATTAGTGCAGGGTGCTGGACGAGGTAGCTACAGGGCATTTGTGCGGCGCGGGGGAGGAAGTACAAACAGCATGGGCCGAGGGGTGAGGAATGATGGTGGGTGGGGTGTAGCCATCAAGAGGAAGGAAGGGCAGAGAGGGGTCTGTATTACCACATACACTCAAATTTAGAGCTGGTCTGAGTTTAGGGATGAAACTTGCCAGTAATAGTGATAAATACGATAAAAATAAAAATACAGGGTTTGACTTTGGCAACAACTATGAAAGTTTGGAAACTGAAGTTGTGTGTGGAAGCACGCTGCTCTACCACCACCCCCAAGCTCGCCTCTTCCAGCCCTCACTGCCCCGCAGTGGATGGAAAGGACATTATTGGGGCGTGCTTACCTGGGCAGGTACCCTGTGACTTGAAGGTGAAACTTAATCTGTGGTCTTTGCGTTGTGTGTCTCCTCCCACCGTGTGGTAAGCAGGAACACTAAAGGATTGCATGTCAGACAGGCAAACCCACCAGGTCTTTCTTTCTCTCTCTCTCTCTCTCTTTTTTTTTTTTTTTTTGCCATTCTATTCTTTTTCTTAGAATGTTATAAAATTCTCCATCTTAAAAGTATTTCCTTGAGCCTATTATTGGCAGTTATTTTAAAGTCTACGTGCAATATCTTCAATGCCTCAATTGACGAAGACTTTTTTGTATTGTCTTTTGTTTTGGTTTTGGATTTGGCTATTTGGTCCCGTCTCTTGTCACACCTGGGGATTTTACTGAATGCTTGATATTGGAGATGCAGCACTGTTAGAGACTCAGGATGGTGTCTTAACCCACAGAGGATTCAGTGTTCTCTGACGGAGTGTGAGTCTACAGAGCAGATCATCGTGACCCAATCTGACATTGAGATGATTTTTTGGATGAATTTCAGTGTTGCAGAGGCTTGGTCTATTTTGTGTACCTTAACTGAAATCCTGGGGTTTGTAATAGCACCCTCCCCTGCACAGTGAGAATACAGAGAGTTCTGATGGGTGTTTAAACTGTCATATTCTACCAATTTCACTTCTTGGCCTTTTATCCAATGTCATTAAGGAAGTAGCAAAAGTCTTGAGGGTATAAACAATGCAGCATGGGGGTTCACCTCTCCACTTTGCTCTGGGATCTTGACTCTTCAAGCCTTTGTTCTCTTAAGAGATAAGAAGGCCACTTTTTGCCTCTCTGGCCTCATGGCTGCCGTGCTTACAACTCAGAGCCTCCCCTTTCTGGAGGCTGTATTGTCCTGTGGCTCAAGGAACCGTAAATACCTCTAGAGAAAAAAAAAAAAATGTGTGGAACAAGGGGCCCACCTCACTCTGTTACGCTTCTGTCCAGGATCACTCATGTCCTGTTTGCTTGGCTGGTCTCGTTTGCACCACCTCTCCCCTTCAGGTGGACTTATCCAACTTTTAGAGTCATTCTCCAGGTGATAGTTGGTGTAATAATATATGCTCATTCATTGACAACATGGAAATCTTTTTCAACCTCCTCTGTTTCACTACTTTTTCTTTGGGCTGGAGCAGTGGGAAGAGGGGATCAGGTTAGGATTGTCACTTCTTTTTATTTCTCCATCAACCTTCCTGTATTGTCTCTTACTTTTTCTCTTCCCTATATCAGCATTGGGCAGCCTCAAGATTCCTCTGAGGTATGTGCATGACATTCATCAATACAGAGGGAGATAAATAAGATCTCTCAACCTAAGCATTTGCCCCAAAACAATCTGTTTCCAGAACTCTGCTCTAAAATATCCAGTACACATAATGAAAGGAAATAGTCATCCCTTGAGCCTAAATCTATAATATTTCTTAACATTAAATTTATCAGAAAGAAGGAGTTAAGAGTAATTGTCAAGTAGGATACAATCATTACTGAGTTCTTTGCTTCAATGCTATTTAAAAGTCCCCAAAACTTTAGCCACAAATTAAAATATATAGATATATTAACATATGTGTATTTCCTGTTTCCTATAAGCCAAGAAATAGATATATTTAATATTTTATATAATTACATGTAATATTTAATTTTTTTCATGGGATTCTCAGGATAATCCTGTGTACCATTCCCATTTCAGATACAGGGGAAAAAAGTCTCAGGAATATGATCTACCCAAGTCACTCAACTACGTGTGTGCTTCAAATCTACACCTGATTACAATGGCTGTGAAATACCGGCCATAACAATATTTTTAAAAATTTTCAGGGAACCCAAATACACTGTGAGATGTTAAGAGGTTTTCTGCTCAAAGACTTGTTTTTATAATCAAATAATTTTGCAGTTGTACAACCACATACTTCTTGTATTATGCATAAAGCTCATCAGTATATTCTCAGCTTTGAAAATCTCCCTTTAAATACCCACCATTTTTTAGACCTACTTGACCACAAAACCATTTTCTCATAAGATACGAGACAAAAATGTTTCCAGGCCTTGCTGTGTGTCTTTTAAGGAACAAAATTAGCTCCCATTGAGAACCACTGGCATAGATAGCCATGTTTCAGGTGGCAGTCATTATTGGAAGGTTTATATGGTTTTCTAAGATGAAACTGGTGTTATTTGCAGGGACAGAATAAAGCAGATCCCTGTATCTTTAAAAGTGGCATCTCTCCCTCTGTGGGAGACTATCTACAGTAGAATTGAAATATCTTGAGTGTTTGGTACCTGCTAAGCCCTCTCACAGAGAAACTAGCATATAGGGGGAAAGAGAGGTATGTGGCAAACCAGGACATCTTTTCTTGGGGTAGGGAACATCAATAGTGGAACTGTATAGATAACAAGCTGGGGCAGCAGTGGGGTCAGTGTGAGGACAGGTCAAAGGAAGAACACAGAGAGAAGATCTTAACAGAAAGCAACATAACCAAAAATAGGTCATTGGGGGGTGCAAAGGTTCACAGAGGGAAGAGGCCAATTACAAAGGCTAGGTATAGCGATCTGGGCAGGGTCGAGTTCACAGGTAGGGGTGCTGTTCATTTGTATTTGGAGAACTGTGTGTCCATTAAAACTATCATGTAGGGGAATGAATACATGTTCAGGAAAATATAATTGACATTGATAAATGAAAAAAGTCACTGATCAAAAAATATTCCCCATGAGCTTACATTTTGCAAAAAAAAAAAAATATTATATACATAAGAAACAACAGCTACATACACAGAAATATACAATAATGTAGAGTGATGATTTCTGAATACGGGTTCCTACCGAATTTTATTTCTTCGGGTTCTCTATATTTTCCCAATACTTCTACATCTGGTCATTTTCTTTTAATTAAGAATATACTTTAAGAGATACAAAAATATTAGTCAGGATTGAGTTGTAAGCTGAAACAGTATTTGAAATAGTCAAAAAAATGTCACAGGATGACCAAGAACGATGTGTGCCTGTGTGACAATCAGGGATTTTTTTAAAAAAAAGAATATACAATTCCAGAGGTCCTTGACCCCTGCTTATCTTCTCTGTTGGAAAGTTTCTCTGTCCTTTGAGTTGTGCATAGTTGCTGAATAGGAACTCAATGCAAAGTGATGATCAAATTAATAAAAAATTGGCTAAATTTAAAAAGTGGCTATATTTCTCTTTTTTAAATATATAAAATTCTTTCTTTCTTTCTTTCTTTCTTTCTTTCTTTCTTTCTTTCTTTCTTTCTTTCTTTCTTTCTTTCTTTCTTTCTTTCAACTAACCATGCTTGAGGAGAAAAAAGAAACAGATGAGCTAGCTAAGTGTCTAGAAATAATAAGCCTCAGTGTAAGTAGGTACTGAATGACTTCTGGGTGATTGAATAAACTCTACAATGCTAGAGAAATGGGCTTTCTTATTTAATCCTCACATCCTTGGAGTGGGCTCTTGTATCACCTTTTGCAAAATAGGAAATCTGTTGAAACAGTTTAAATAACTTGTTTTAGTTACACTCCTAGTAAGTGCCAGAATCAAGATTTGAACCAAAAATCTTGATCTTTCTCTGCCGCATCATGCTGCCTCCTAAGTGGAAAATTGTATCTTGAATGTGTGTATTCATTTCAACCTCTTCTAGGGAGGAAAAAAAAATCTTTATTTTATATGCTGTCCTTAAAGCCCAAAGACATGCTTCATACTTCACTTCTTTTTCTCTAGGCCCTTAAAGAGCCAACTGAAGTGAGCCTAAGATCAGTGGGACTTCAGCTTTAATGTTTCAGCACAGCTCACTCATTGGATCTGCAAACCCCATTGCTGGAGTGAAAGTCATCAAATTTCATTTCTTGTAACATTAGTTTAGAAACATGTTTTCCCCTCTTACCAGTTAAATTGTCTTTTACTTTGTAAACTGTTTCTATTTTTCAACAATTACATTACAATGTGTTCAATTTTAACCACCCTGCTGCTCAATCCTTTATAAACCCAAATAAAGAAATAGTTACATAACCAAGAAACATCAAAAAGTGAATAAAAAGAAGCTATTGTTTCAGATAGCTCTCCATTTGCTGAGGATGAAAAAGCAATTTAACATTTTTTTATATGTATTATTGCATTATTCTTTTGTTTACCTTGTCACAAGTGGGAGCCTGATAGCATCTGTCACCCTCCCACAATTTAATTACATATTCCATGTCTTTATTCTCACTTGGCAGTGTCTTTGCTTGCCTAGATCTACCTTCACCACTTCCAAGTTCCCATCGCATGATTTTTGTAATTAAGTGAGCGGCAAGTTAGCTACGTCCATCCTTAAATTGAACATTTTATCGTTTTAAAGCACTTCTAACAAACTTCCTTGAATCTGAATCCCCATTACTTCCCCATCTTGCCCTGATGATTCAATTATCTCCTCAGGGGAGACTCTGGTCAATACCAAGAATTACCTTTTCTCCACAGAGGGGGGACGTGAAACAATGACTCTAAAACCCTCTTTCTTTCACTCTATGTCTTCAATGAATAATTTATATTTGTTCCAATCTGTTTTCTTTCTTTCCTGACTCCTAGTTTTGAAAACCGCAGAAAGGATACATTCACCCAATTTCATTACTTACCACACTGAATAGAGAAAGCTGCTTCTATCCCATCTACCCCTTGGATTGACCTTTATTCACAGTCAAAAGGAAGGAACTCGCAGGGGCGGAGCAAGACGGCGGAGGAGTAGGAGACCTAGATTTCGTCTGGTCTCAGGAATTCAGCTGAATAGGGATCAAACCATTCTGAACACCTACGAACTCAACAGGAGATCGAAGAGGAGAGTAGCAACAACTCTCTGAACAGAGAAGCGACCACTTACTGGAAGTCGGGCCACTGCTCCTCCAGCAGGGACCCAACAAGCAGCAGAGCCGGGGAGACTCCCCTTCCTCCCCTGGGGAGGAGCGGCGCGGGAGCGCACCGCAGGGATCTGCTGGGTTTGGAGACTCCACACGGGGTCAGGTGCCAGAGATAGAAACACTCGGTCACAGGCCGGGTGAGCACGGAGTGCGGCCGGGGACCGGGGAGACAGGAGTGACTGCTTTTCTCTGGGGCGCACTGAGGAGCGGGGCCCTGAGTTCTCAGTTCCTCCGGGCGGAGATTGGGAGGCCACCATTTTCACCCTGGTCCTCCAAAGCTGTACTGAGAGTTTGCAGGGAACAAAAGCTCCCGAGAGCAAACCCGAGCAGCTTGCTTAGCCCGGACCGACAAGGGCGGGGCAATTCCGCCTCCGGCAAAGACACTTGGAAACCACAGCAACAGCCTCTCCCCCAGAAGATCAGCACGAACAGCCAGCAAGCCAAGACCAAGTTTACCGATTAAGGACAACGGGAGAACTCCAGCGCTAGGGGAATACTGCACATAGAACTCATGGCTTTTTTTTACCATGATTTATTAGTTCATCAAAGTTAATTTTTAACTGTTTTTTTTAATTTTTCTTTTTCCCTTTTTCAACCAACATCTTATCAATCCCTTTTAAAAAAAAAACATTTTTATTTTTCATTTTTAGAGTCATATTCTATCCCTTCATAGTAGTTACCCTTGTTTTTGGCATATATATATATATATATATATATATATATATATATATATATAAGTTGTTCTCTCTTTAAAATTTTGAGATACAGTTTCTTCTAACAGATCAAAATATACCCTAGATCACTAGTGTATGGCTTTGTTCTAGTCTCCTGACTGATCACATTCTCTCCCTTTTTTCTTTTTTTTTTCAAATCTTCTTTCTTTTTTCAAACAACTTATCTTCTCAATTCCTTTTATAAAATCTTTTATGATTTTCATCTTTACAGTCATCTTCCATCCCTTCATTGTATCAACCCTTATTTTGTACATATATGTCTTTCTTCCTTTAAAATTGTAGGAGGCACTTTTTTCTAACAGACCAAAAATATGCCCAAAATCTAGTGTGTGGCACTGATCTATGCACTAGCCTGATCATATTTGATCATATTCTGCTTTTTTTGTATTGTTCTATTTTTGTTTTTATCTTTTTTTTTCTCTTTCTTTTTTCTTTCCTTCCCTTTCTTTTCCCCTGGTTTCAGGTCTTTTCTGATTTGTATACAGTATATTTGCTGGGGACGTTGTAAACCTGTTAGCATTTTGTTCTCTCATTCATCTATTCTCCTCTGGACAAAATGACAAGAAAAAAATCACCTCAGCAAAAAGAATAAGAGGTAGTCCCATCAGCCAGGGACCTACTCAATACGGACATTAGTACGATGTTGGACCTAGAGTTCAGAATCATGACTTTAAAGATACTAGCTGGGCTTGATAAAAGCGTGGAAGTTATTAGAGAAACCCTTTCTGGAGAAATAAAAGAACTAAAATCTAACCAAGTCGAAATCAAAAAGGCTATTGATGAGGTGCAATCAAAAATGGGGGCACTAAATGCTAGGATAAATGAGGCAGAAGAGAGAATCAGTGATATAGAAGACCAAATGATGGAAAATAAAGAGGCTGAGAAAAAGAAAGAGAAACAACTACAGGATCAGGAGGGCAGAATTCGAGAGATAAGTGATACGATAAGACGAAACAACATCAGAATAATTGGGATCCCAGAAGAAGAAGAAAGAGAGAGAGGGGCAGAAGGTATTATTGGAGCAAATAATAGCAGAGAACTTCCTAATGTGAGGAAGGAAACAGGCATCAAAATCCAGGAGGCACAGAGAACCCCTCTCAAAATCAATAATAATAGGTCAACACCCCGACATCTAATAGTAAAACTTACGAGTCTCAGAGACAAAGAGAAAATCCTGAAAGCAGCTCAGGAGAAGAGATATGTAACCTACAAAGGTAGAAATATTAGATTGGCAACAGACCTATCCACAGAGACCTGGCAGGCCAGAAAGGACTGGCAAGATATCTTCAGAGGACTAAACGAGAAAAATATGCAGCCAAGAATACTATATCCAGCTAGGCTGTCATTGAAAATAGAAGGAGAGATAAAAAGCTTCCAGGACAAACAAAAGCTAAAGGCATTTGCAAACACGAAACCAGCCCTCCAAGAAATCTTGAAAGGGGTCCTCTAAGCAAAGAGAGAGCCTAAAAGCAGCAATAGATCGGAAAGGAACATGGACAATATACAGTAACAGTCACCTTACAGGCAATACAATGGCACTAAATTCATACCTTTCAGTAGTTACCCTGAATGTAAATGGGCTAAATGCCCCAATCAAAAGACAAAGGCTATCAGATTGGATTAAAAAACAAGACGCATCAATATGCTGTCTGCAAGAGACTCATTTTAGACCCAAAGACACCCCCAGACTGAAAGTGAGGGGGTGGAAAACCATTTACCATGCTAATGGACACCAAAAGAAAGCTGGGGTGACAATCCTTATATCAGACAAATTAGATTTTAAAACAAAGACGGTAATAAGAGATGAGGAAGGACACTATATCCTACTTAAAGGGTCTATCCAACAAGAAGATCTAACAATTGTAAATATCTATGCCCCTCACATGGGAGCAGCCAATTATATAAGGCAATTAATAACAAAAGCAAAGAAACACATTGACAACAATACAATAATAGTGGGGGACTTTAACACCCCCCTGATTGAAATGGACAGATCATCTAAGCAAAAGATCAACAAGGAAATAAACACTTTAAATGACACACTGGACCAAATGGACTTCACAGACATATTCAGAACATTCCATCCCAAAGCAACAGAATACACATTCTTCTCTAGTGCCCATGGAACATTCTCCAGAATTGATCACATCCTAGGTCACAAATCAGATCTCAACTGGTACCAAAAGATTGGGATTATTCCCTGCATATTTTCAGACCACAATGCTTTGAAACTAGAACTCAATCACAAGAGGAAAGTCGGAAAGAACTCAAATACATGGAGGCTAAAGAGCATCCTACTAAAGAATGAATGGGTCAACCAGGAAATTAAAGAAAATTAAAAAAATTCATGGAAACCAATGAAAATGAAAACACAACGTTTCAAAATCTTTGGGATACAGCAAAGGCAGTCCTGGGAGGAAAGTATATAGCAATACAAGCCTTTCTCAAGAAACAAGAAAGGTCTCAAATACACAAACTAACCCTACACCTAAAGGAGCTGGAGAAAAAACAGCAAATAAAGCCTAAACCCAGCAGGAGAAGAAAAATAATAAAGATCAGAGCAGAAATCAATGAACTAGAAACCAAAAGAACAGTAGAACAGATCAACGAAACTAGGAGCTGGTTCTTTGAAAGAATTAACAAGATTGATAAACCCCTGGCCAGACTTCTCAAAAAGAAAAGAGAAGTCACCCAAATCCACAAAATCATGAATGAAAGAGGAGAGATCACAATCAACACCAAAGAAATACAAACAATTATAAGAACATATTATGAGCAACTCTATGCCAGCAAATTAGATAACCTGGAAGAAATGGGTGCATTCCTAGAGAT
>NW_027397066.1:8389303-8465942 GCF_003265705.2 Callorhinus ursinus | reverse complement strand
CCAGCAACCCTCAGTTTGTTTCCTGAGATTAAGAATTCCTCATATCAGGAATATCATATCAGTGAGGTTATATGATATATGTCTTTCTCTGATTGACTTATTTCGCTCAGCATAATACCCCCCAGTTCTAACCACATCATTGTAAATGGCAAGATTTCATTCCTTTGATGGCTGCATAATATTCCATTGCATATATATATATATACCACTTCTTCTTTATCCATTCGTCTGTTGATGGACATCTTGGCTCTTTCCATAGTTTGGCTATTGTGGACATTGCTGCTATAAACATCAGGATGCATGTACCCCTTTGGATCACTACATTTGTATCTTTGGGGTAAATACCCAGGAGTGCAATTGCTGGGTCATGTGGTAGCTCTATTTTCAACTGTTTGAGGAACCTCTGTACTGTTTTCCAGAGTGGCTGCACCAGCTTGCATTCCCACCAACAGTGTAGGAGGGTTCCCCTTTCTCCACATCCCCGCCAACATCTGTCGTTTCCTGACTTGTTAATTTTACCCATTCTGACGGGTGTGAGGTGGTATCTCATTGAGGTTTTGATTTGGATTTCCCTGATGCTGAGTGATGTTGAGCACTTTTTCATGTGTCTGTTGGCCATTTGGATGTCTTCTTTGGAAAAATGTCTGTTCGTGTCTTCTGCCCACTTCTTGATTGGATCATTTATTCTTTGGGTATTGAGTTTGATAAATTCTTTATAGATTTTGGATACTAGCCCTTTATCTGATATGTCATTTGAAAATATCTTCTCCCATTCTGTCCGTTCTCTTTTGGTTTTGTGGACTGTTTCTTTTGCTGTGCAAAAGCTTCTTATCTTGATGAAATCCCAATAGTTCATTTTTGCCCTGGCTTCCCTTGCCTTTGGCGATGTTTCTAGGAAGCAGTTGCTGTGGTTGAGGTCGAAGAGGTTGCTGCCTGTGTTCTCCTTTAGGATTTTGATGAACTCCTGTCTCACATTTAGGTCTTTCATCAATTTTGAGTGTATTTTTGTGTGTGGTGTAAGGAAATGGTCCAGTTTCATTCTTCTGCATGTGGCTGTCCAATTTTCCCAACACCATTTGTTGAAGAGACTGTCTTTTTTTCCATTGGACATTCTTTCCTGCTTTGTCGAAGATTAGTTGGCCATAGAGTTGAGGGTCGATTTCTGGGCTCTCGATTCTGTTCCATTGATCTATGTGTCTGTTTTTGTGCCAGGACCATACTGTCTTGATGATGACAGCTTTGTAATAGAGCTTGAAGTGCGGAATTGTGATGCCACCAGCTTTGCTTTTCTTTTTCAACATTCCTCTGGCTATTCCGGGTCTTTTCTGGGGGAAATCGGAGGGGGAGGTGAATCATGAGAGACTATGAACTCTGAAAAACAAACTGAGGGTTCTAGAGGGGAGGGGGTGGGGGGATGGGTTAGCTTCGTGATGGGTATTAAAGAGGGCACATGCTGAATGGAGCACTGGGTGTTATATGGAAACAATGAATCATGAAACACTATATCAAAAACAAATGATGTAATGCATGGTGACTAACATAACATAATAAAAAAAATAAATAAAAGGGTTGGAAATTACACAGCACACCTGGGACCACAAGGCAAGGTTGGAGGTAGAGAGAGACTGAGAGCACATTCTGTTTCTTTCTATTGGGGTTGAGGGTTGGGGGGCTAAGTTTTCATGGGCTCACTCTTTATGGATTAATTTAAAATATAAGAGTGGGAATTTAAAGCATAGGAAGAGAAAAAACAATGATCCAGTCAGTAACTAAAATCAATCAAGATCTCTAAAACAGGGCGCCTGGGTGGCTCAGATGGTTAAGTGTCTGCCTTCGGCTCAGGTCATGATCACAGGGTCCTGGGATTGAGTCCCGAGCCCGCTTCTCCCTCTGCCTCTGTCTCTCTCTCTCTCTCTCTTTCTCTGATTCTCATGAATAAATAAATAAAACATTTAAAAAAAATGATCTCTAAAACAAAAGAGCCTCAGTTGGGGAGGCAGCCTGGCTCTTTATCTGGTCACATGGCTGGTGATGGGTTTATTGGAGACAGGGGTCTTTGAAGTGGATGTCTAGACAATCAATGCTTAAGTCAGGCACTTGCGTTACCAAAACTAAAACCAAGATACACACACACACACACACACACACACACACCAAAAGTGTCAGGGCTTACACTACAGAAGTATATGAGAAATGTCTGTACCTTTCCCTCAATTTCTCCATGAACCTTAAATTGCCTTAAAAAGAAAAAAAAGTCTCTAAAAAATCCATGGTAGAACGTACATGCAGCACCGTTCAAAACTCCAAAGTGATAAAAAAGTGAAATAAAATGGTATTCAAAAGAAATTTAGAAAAAATCATATAAATACCCAATAAATTTGAAGTCATCTCTATAAAAAATAGTATACTGTCTTTCTTACCCATTTTATTATATACTTTTAAAATCTGATTGATTATATACATTATCGAAGCTCTTAATTTACTCTAAACACACCTGGGTTATTCAGAAATTCTTCTTATTTGGGGGCATCAAACAGCTTTAAAAGAGCAGAATTGTAGTGACAGATGTTCATTATTTAATGAGCACGTACCACATGCCAACACCGGGTTAGTGCAGGGGCAACAAAGACTTATATGATGCGCTTCCTCCTCTAACTGAGGTAAGGCAGGAAGACAATACATATAGCACAAAGAAATAGGTCTTATAATAACACGCGTACAAAATACGTTTTAGATTCAAAAAGAGCTTTTGTTGAAACACCTTTTTCTCAAGCAAGTATTGTTGGCTCATGTCTATGTGCATACAGAGAATTGAAAATTATCACATATCCTTATTGTATCATTTAAAGGAAAGTGTTTATTAGAATATACTATTGTTTCTCCAGAATGAACTCTGGATTTGGAGTCTCATTCATGCACCCCAAACCTTCTCTGATGATAAACAATTCTGTAAAGTTGGGTGTTTATTCTTGAGATCCTTGATGATTATTGCATCCTTCTCAAAGACCCCCACTAGTTCCTTATCGCTGACAAAATATGCATGCCTTAGGCAGGCATTCAATTCCTCTAAAATTCAGGCCATTTTCAAACATATGTTTTACTCCCACCTCCCAAGCCCTATGGGTCCCATTAAAGAGCTTTTGTTGCATCCTGTTCATGTTCAGTTCTCTCCTTGTCTTTTCTATCCTGTGTCCTCTGTCTGGAACGGATCACCCTATGCCCACATGTCCATATGGCTCCCACCCTTGGCTTGACCAACCCAGGTGCCCAGTCCTCTTGGCTGAGAGTAATTGCTCCTGCTGAAATCTCATGGCACCTGAATGGTGTCCCCTTCCGTGGAACATGCACCTCACCTCCCGTGATAGACGGAGAGATTCTTGAAAGGAAACCCTGACAGCCACATACCTCTTCCTCACTGCAGCACATAAAATTGGGACATAGCTGTTGAATGAGTGAATGAATTAATTTCATTTCCCTTTGAAAACATTGCACTACTATATTGATTTTGTTGGGCTTTCAAATAGAAAATCATATAGGTTATGAAGCAGACTGAAACATGAATTAAAACTCAGAATATAAAGAATGAAATGTGTGATATAACCTGTGCAAATAACAAAAGAGGCCACAAAATAATCCTTTCAATTTTTTGATAGGAAGCACAGAAATGAGAGGGGTATACTAGATGAGGACAAAGATTCAATATTAGAATGTGTCGGAGGGAAAAAGAGCTACTTGTTCATCTCTGTCCAAACGAATTATCTTTAACTGGCAAAGCAGAAACACTATCGCTCGTGTGCTTTTAGAGCTAAGGTTTTGAGGCTGTCTAGCATGGTGAGGACAGCACCAGAGTTAATAGAGACTTACGTTCCCATCTGACTCTGGTATATACCATCTGGAGACCTTGTACAATTCACCTGACCTGTGCATGTCGATTTCCTCACAGATAACACAGCGATGGTTTCAAGCTTTCTTGGAGGGTATCAATAAAGGTTAATACTGGTAAATGTCCCTAATAAGTTACAAAACCCCTAATGCAAGAGTAATTCTTATTGAAACAAGGGTTGCATTAAAATCATTTATGGGTTGGAAATATTTTTTTAACAGAACGAAAAATATATCTGGATAAACACATCTAGAGAGCTGATAATACACAGCTTGATGACTATAGTTAATAATACTATATTGTATACTAGAAAATTTGCTAAGAGTAGATTTCAGGTGCCCTCACCACACACATACATAGTAACTATGTGAGCAGATGGATATGTTAATGAGTTTGACTGTAGTAATCACTTGTGATTTTTTATATGCATATCAAAACATCATGTTGGGTAAATACCTAGTGGTGCAATTGCTGGATCCTAGGGTAGTTCTATTTTTAACTTTTTGGGGAACAAACAGAAGGGTTACTGGAAGGGACATGGGTGAGGGATGGGCTAGATGGGTGAAGAGCATTAAGGTGTGTCCTTGTCATGATGAGCACTGGGTGTTGTATGTAAGTGGTGAATCCCTAAATTCTACTCCTGAAAATAATATTACACTGTATGTTAACTAACTGGAATTTAAATAAAAACTTGTAAAAAAATCACATTGTACACCTAAATGTATACAATTTTCATTTAAGAAACACTGAAAGAAAGAACATGTGGCCTACAGTAGCAACAACATGGGGTAGAGGAACATAAAAACAATAAGAACGATAGATGATAGTAGTCATAATCACAACAACACAAGTAATGACTGCACATATAGGCATGTAATATATATTTTAAGAGCTTTATGTGTATTAATGTATATATCTTTTTTATTTTCATGAGTGTTTTTATCTTTATTTCAAAATCTTTAAACAGGTTTTTATTCTTAATCCAACATAATTCCTGATTTGCAGAGATCTTCTAGAAAATAAAAAATCATAGTCCTAGGAGAAATCACAGACATGAAACTTAACATCACACAGACTTTAAAATATTAACTTTACGTTCCATGTGTACAGTTTAGTGGGAAAGTAAATGACTACCAGACCTGTTTCAAATAGAGATCTTGTCTCCCAGATGGAAAATTGCCAGATGTGATTTTGGGATTGTCTTTTCCCATATTAATTTAAAATGAGAACACAGTTGATACTGAAACAAAAATATAAACAAACAAATAAATCTGGGAACTAAAAGTATACATTTCTTTAAAACAAGAAAGGGAACATCAAAAACTCTGAGACTCATCTTTGTGTCAAAAGCGTTCATTCAGCTGCAGCCCTGATTGGCAGACAGGCACACTGTCCTCCTGTTTGAACCCAAGCATCAGTTTGTGTTTGCCCATGATTGTGTGTGTTGGTTTTGATTACTGTTATTTCTCCTGAACAATTCTGACTTCACAGTGATGGTCCTGCCTCAGCTGAAGACTGCAGCTGTCTAAGAGAGGATTGTCTACACTGCCCTTTGCTTTCGACCCCTACAATAACTCTCTTTATGCCACCTTTCTCTCATGAAAACCCTCAGATGAATACCAGAGCCTTTCACCTTTTAAAAAAGATAATAATAGTCTTTCCATCATTGAACAACTGGCTTGCAAGTTGTAGCACTCTGTGCATAACAGAAATGGCAGGGAATGGAGGGGAAATTGCACAGAGCAAAAGCTTGGAAACAGGGAGACACAATCTTCGATCTTAGTGTCACCTCATTGACCTTGAAAGAATTACCCTTACAGTGTTCAATTTCACTTTCTTTATCTGCGATATGGAAATAGATGGGAGCCATGATGACTGCAACAGGTTGTTGCCAATATCTTAAAGTCTGTGAGATGTTAAGTTTCATGTTTGTGATTTCTCTGTTTCTTAAAGGTCTATATGATCTATGCCAATCAGGAATTCTGTTGGATTAAAAAAAGAATAAAATCCTGTTTAGAATAAATAAATATTATATATTTATTTGCAACTGTAAAATTATACACAAATACAATTTATTACATTACAAAAATGCTTTTTTTCCAAAAAGATTTTTAAGTCTAAGTTTGGGGGTGAGATTTTTTAAATCATCAGATGGCAAATAATTTGGAATTTCTGTGGCTAGTGACAATGAACAAGGTTGAGGAACCTGGTATCATCAACTGAGGAGAGCAAAGAAGTGTCACTGATGTCATAAGGAAGCAGATCAGGAGGAGATGCCTGACTCCACCTGGCTCTGGAACAAAACAGTTCATCTTCAGTCCTAACTGCTTACAGAAGTCTCTATGTAATCATTGGCTTCTGCATGACTTCCTAACACGGGACTCATAGCAGACAGTCCCACATCTGGGAAATGACCCACATGTAACATCCCATCCGCTGCATTAAAGAGAGCGTTAGGGAAGAAAATTTTTTTCTCTATCCATCAGTTTTTTGGGGATGGTCGTGCGAATTAAATTGACATGAGACAGAGTAAAAGGAGAAAATCAAATTTATTCACATACCTACTGAGCATCCACATAAATACATAAACAACAAGACATTCCAAAGACAAGCAATATGAAGTATAAATGTCATCCTGAACTCAGGAGAAGGCTGTCAAGGTCTGGGACACCAAAGGGAAAGAAAGCAATTCATAGGAGGATCGAAAAGAGTAAATGTTTGGTAAAAAAAAGTTTGTTGGGCCATCCAGAAACATGGGTCACAGAGAGGAATTTAACGAGCAGACGTTGCGAGATTCCTGCCTGTCTGCTCTCCCCAGTTGACATTATAATGTAGTTATCTGTGGCCACAGCGTCCCTCCTGGAGCAGATCTTCTACCCAAATTCTCTTTGACAGTTAGTGGGGGAGGAAAACACCACCAACAGCAACTTCTTGATTCTTCTGTTTCCTAAAATAATCAGCCTAAAATAATCCTTATGCAAAAAAGACACATTTTGGGGTGGCAAATTTTGCTCCCCGACAAGCACACATCTTGGATTTGGGTCTAGAAGTCTCAAGTTGAGCTCTGCCCTGACATTCGCTAGTTTGTGCATTTGGCAGAGTGACTCCATCTTCCTCAAGCTCACTTTTCTCATTTGCAAAAATAGAAATAAAACACCACAAAGGATTGAAATAATGATCAAGTGTGATAGCACAAGTAAAAGTGCAAAATAATTGCCTGATAACACACACTGAAACAAGAGTTAGTCCCTTCAAAAGATGCTGCCACTTCCAAAACTCTGTGGGACTTCCCATCTGGTATTGTCTTCAGAGGACTGAAAAAAACAAAAACAAAAACAAAAACACAAATTTCATAGTGCTGGGTAGAATTTTCAGTAGTGGCTTTGGAAATATTTCTGATAATCTCCAGCACTGTCTTGTTGGTGAATGCTATCTTCACTCTAACTACTGGGGTTAAGAGCAAATGCCAGCATGCAAATAGGTGGCAAGCCCTAAGGCTCTTTACTTAAGGTTGAGGCAGGTTGATTGTTAGACTTTTGGAAATAGAATCAAAGCAAAAACTACTTCTTTCTCACTAAACTTGGAGTGAGGTTTAGAGAACTCTAGCGTTTGAATTCATATAGGGCTTGTTTCCAAATTGCAAAGATTCTGTTTCAGTCATTCTGTGTTTGGCTCATGAATCTGTATGTTCAGCAAGCTTCCTGAATGTGGCTGATGCTGGTTGTCCAAAACCCATGGGCTACATTTGAAGAACAGATGCTTTATGGCATTTGTTCATGGGAACGATGGCTGTACCCCTATGACATCAAGATGGTGAATTAAGTCTGCCCAAGTAGGAATCATGTTAACTATACAGGGTAGTGGAATCAAAAATATACGAAAATGGTACAATCTGCTGAGGCATCTGGGATTGCTCATTTCATCATCTTGTGCTTTTTTCGGGTCCTGAAAGAATAGAAACAAAGTTTGATGATGAAACAGCTTTTAAAGCACAACCAAACCCTGGCATTTTATCCCAGCTGGTGAAATAAGTCCTTCAATGCATTTTAAAATTCTTATGCATTATTATCATGGCCTCCAAATTGTACAACAAAATGAATTTAAAATGGAGTAAAGAGCTAATGCACAAAAGGAAAATAAAAGAATTTCAAAATTTAATGTATATATGTATATGTAGTAGAGAAATATATATAGTGGAGAAATTGTATAGATAGTAGAGAAATATATATATAGTAGAGAAATTATATATATATAATTTTTATAGATATGTAGTTTTTCTCTACTATATGTATATATAGTTTCTACCATATTAAATTTTTCTACACAATAAAAATTTCATAAATATATTAAATGACAAAACACAAACTTGGAAAAGATGTGTTATATATGGAAGATTACCTAAGATATGATTTCATAGAAATTAGTGTGTAAGACAAAAGAAAAAAATGGGCAAAATATAAGGACAGAAATAGCAAAATGTTACTAAGCATAAGGAAACTGTTCAATCTCTTTATTAGTAACAACTGATCTGAGAGATGCTACGGGAGCATAATAAAATCAATACTGGTGTCTTCAATATTTTTCCTCTTCTCTGTTACGCTTGGCACAATTTGGAGCTGAGAAGCAAGCAAGCTTTCAGGAGGTGATAGCACCTGAGTTGAGTCCTGAGGATCGATAGAAGTCAGTGAGATGACACACTTTGCAGGCAAAAGCAAATGCCCCGCCGAATGAAAGTCTGTGAAACGAGCTTATAAATGTACGCAGTTTTGGGTTGCTGGAGTTTGAAGTGCAAGGTAGAAGTGCCTGAAGATGAAGCTGAGAGGTTAGTCAGGTTATTAGAGTCCCGAATGGCATACTAAGGGTTTGGACTTACAGAGTGGGTGGGGAGATAATAAAACAAAAAGACAAGGGGAAAACAAAACAAAACAAAACAAAACAAAAAAAGCACACACATACACACACACACAGAACAAAACAAAAGCAAGGAACTGGAAAGATCAGGCCATCTATGAACACTTCTTTACTTCTTTATGCCTGCATCTGTTTGTGTAATACAAGTTCATTGAGCATTGACCATGTAGCCCTTGATTTTCATCATCTGTTGGTCAAATGATGTCATTCCTCTGTTCGATATCCTTCCTTGTATGTGTTTCCTTGTTTGCTTATTTTCCCACCTCCCTCAGTAAAAATCATCATTGTGGAGTAGCCCCCACAAGGCCACTCAAACTTATATGGAAAGGGATATCAGATGAAATTGAATTTGGGATAAATGGAAGATGAAAGGTTATTGATATAACTTTTGCTTTCGTTTCAGTCTTGGGAGGTGGATCACCAGGATGAAATGAAAGGTATCTCCCCACACACAAAGCCCTGACTGGACCAGACATCTCCCTCCCACTCCCTCTCTCAAATTTCTGTCCTGTGAATTTTTATCATCCAGGAAGGATTTAGTTATGAACTCATTGCTTTTAAGGACAAAGGGGAAACTTGCTCAAGAAGGTGGCAGCTCCTAAGTTCTGTAGTTGAGAATTCTATTTCCAGTGAACAGTGGTATGAGTGCCTCTTGCCTTACCCACACCTTAAAGGAAAATGTTTGCATTTGAACCTGAAATTGTTGAGGAATGCAATTGCCACCCCTGGGAAGGGGCGCTGTGCACCCAAGCTAAGCATGGAGAGTGTGCAGTCAGTTCCCCACAGGCACTGAGGAAAGACCTGAGCCCCTAAGAGAACTGAGCTTGTGAGTATTTAGGAGGGACGTTCTGCCACAGCCAGGAGCAACCCAATCACAAAATGGGATGTGTGGATGATCCAACACTTCTGGTTTGTTAATTTCCTAGGACTGCCATAAAAAATTTGCACAAACAGGAATTTAGTCTCTCATAGTTCTGGAGGCTGGAAGTCTTAACACCTAGGTGTTGGCAAGTCCAGGTTCTTCCTCAAGACTGCAGAGGAGAATCTGTCCAATGCCTTTCTTTTACCTTCAGGGGGTTCCTGGCAACCCTTGAAGTTCCTTGGTTTGTACCCATCACCTCTCCAATCTTGACCCTCATCTTCACATCACGTGGCATTCTCCCTGTGTGTCTCTGTCCCTGTGTCTCTTCTCTTCATATAAGGACATCAGTCATATTGGATTAAAAGCCTACACTACTCCAGTACGACCTCATCTTAACCTGATTGCATCCGTAGAAACCATTTTTTTCTGAATAAAATCACATTCACAGGTACCAGGGGTTAGACTTCAACATATTTTGGGAGGATACAATTCAACCCACAACATCAGAAATGTCTCATTTTCTGGATGAAAGTCAATGTGCTGTTCTTTTGACCTGTACATACTTCATGGGTTCCTTGGTAATCCCTGGTAGGGGGGTTCTGAGGGAGGGAGACTAAGACACAGAGTCAATATGGCAGCTAGGGGTCTAGGCCAGATCTAATGCCACTAAACTAAGAAAAGAGATTGTATTTTTACTGTACGTTATAAAGAAGTAGTCCTAGTGATTGCAAGGAAAGGCGAAGTGAAGGGGATACTCTCCAGCACTATAGATGATAAACTCTGTCCTTTTAATGTGCAGTATTGACTCCTGACATCCGAAGAGGAATGTAATGGTGTGGCCATCGATGGGCGCCCCATCTCGAGTTTTCTCAGATCCAGACAAGGGCTCAGAAGGCCTGGATTCCAGTTCTTGTCTTGCCACTTACTAGACGTGCTACCTGAGAGCAGTCTCTTAAAATACTCCATGTCCTGATTTCCTCAGCTGAACTCTGGGTCTAAAAATGCCTAATCCCTGTACCCATCGAATCACCGTGAAGCTCAGTAGAGACAATCCATGCTAACTTCAGTATGAGGCTTACAGCACTACCAGACTGCTAAGAAATTATCCACAGTTTTTTCTTGCCTTGTTCCAAAAATAATTTGAGACCACTCTAAGTATCTTTTCTCACATAACAATATGACTTATTTTGAAATGTTATTGCCATTCCAGCTAAATTATCATTAAGTCATTAAGCCTAAATGCTGTCCCTTAGCTCTCAACCCACGATAATGGTCAGAAAACCTGTGGCACAGTAATAACAATTTTTAAAATATAATTAAAAACTGTAATGATAATAATATATCCATGTGAGACGCACCTCTATGTCCTTGAGTTCATCAATACGCTTCAATAAAATACTATAAACACCTTTTGACAAGGTTAAACATTTTTTTATCTGTTGGTTTTTTTTAAAGATTTTATTTATTTATTTATTTGAGAGAGAGAGAATGAGACAGAGAGAGCACAAGAGGGGGAAGGGTCAGAGGGAGAACAGACTCCCCGCTGAGCAGGGAGCCCGATGCGGGACTCGATCCTAGGACTCCAGGATCATGACCTGAGCCGAAGGCAGTCGCTTAACCAACTGAGCCACACAGGTGCCCTGAAAAGGTTAAACATTTTAAAACACAGATAAATACCTAGTTTATTTAAACATAGTCACAATTAACAAATCTCACCCAGTGCCAGGAAAGAGAGAAACCTGCCTTTGGTCTCCTAGAGGGTTAGTAAGAGTCCAAAGACATGAAGATGGATGCTCCAGAGCCAGGTTTTGTACCATATGTCTTTGATTTCCAATCCCATGCATAAATTCAAGCTTTAAAATTCTGAAGTCCTAGAATTTTGTTTTCTTCTAACTTCACTGCACATAGAAAGCTTGCTCGCATCCCATTTTTTAGCATCTACCTTTTTAAATTATGGACTATGGTGGGTCATGATTATGGATCATGGAATGGATGGGTTATATTATAAAACACCATTTCAGAATTTTTCTAAATAATTATTTGACTTTTTGTTTTCTTATTTGACCAAATGAAATAATATCTTAAAGTAATGAATTCCAAATGTTAAACATCTCTTTATTCTTGCAATGTCCTACTAAGCTCTGCCATGGAGCTTTATTTTGAAAATGTACTACCAGTTGTGTTTTGCTCATTTTTATTTAAAGTTTACCCATTTATTATTTATTTATTTATTTATTTATTTATTTTGGTTCAAGTCCCATTTCTTTTTTTAATAGTAAAATATACATAACATAAAATTTAACACTGTAGCCATTTCAGGTGTACAATTCAGTGACATTAAATACATTCACACTGTTGCACACAACACCACCATCCATTTCCAGAACTTCCCCATCATCCTAAGCAGAAGCCCTATACCCATGAGACTAACTCCCTTTCCCACACCTGTATCTTGGTAACTGTTCTGTTTTAGTCTCTATCAGTGTGCCTGTTCTAGGTACCTCATATAACTGGAATCACACACTCTTTTTCCTTTTGTGTCTGGCTTATTTTGCTTAGCATAATGTTTTAAAGTTTACCCATTTAAAGTCATAAGTGGGAATAGAGTGAAGTTTTCTTTTCTTATGCCATCCTTGTCAGTTCAGCTACAATGATTGAGCTAGTCTCAAACATGTACTTGCAAGCTTCCCCCATCCCATTTTTTTTGTATGATTGGCAACAATTTGTGTAGCATGTAAATAATTTGTTACTTGAATGTTTGAAAGCACTTGGCTGTGCTTGCCTAAAGCAGACATATTTTGAGATACTTTTTTGACAGTCTTAAATTGTCTCCTTTTCATTGATCTATTCAATTTTTCTACGTTCTTGAGTCAATTTACATAATTAATATCTTGTTGAAAATTATTCATTTTCTTGAGATTTTCAAATATATTAGCATAGATTTGAATCCGCTTATACTTCAGACACCTTCTGTGTCTGTGGTTGTATTCATTTTCCCTCTTCTAATGTTTAAGTACTCTTTCATTGTTCTTGATTAAATTCTCTATAAACCATATCCTGGATCAGATTCATGTTTTTATCTTTTCTTTTTTTTTAAGATTTTATTTATTTATTTGAGAGAGAGAGAGCATGAGTGGGGGAAAAGCAAAGGAAGAAGCAGACTACTCGCTGAATGGGGAGCCCAGCGCAGGACTCAATCTCAGGACCCTGAGAGCATGACCTGAGCTGAAGGCAGATGCTTAACTGACTGAGCCACCCAGGCACCCTGTTTTTATCTTTTCTTAATTTTTATTTTTTCCATTCTTTTCCTAGAATTCTGAGAAAATTTCTCATTTTCCCCCTTTACTCTTTCACTATTCTTAACTCTTCAATCTGTTCCACTATAGCAATTACCATCTTTCGTGAGTTTAAAATCACTTTGACAAAAATGGTTTCCTTTCTATGTAGCGTTTCCCAATTTCACACTATGCCTTCTCTGTAACTACTTCTTTTAGTTTCACAGATGAGTTAAAAAAAAAAAAAGCATACGTTTCCTCATGTTATAACACAGATGAGTATAGGAAATAGAGTTTCTTCATATTCTTCAAAACATCTGAATCTCTTCATGAACCTTCAACTTGTAACAAAGGAAATAAAATTACTAAACTCAGTCTAATCCAAAAGAATATAGTGTGACTTATAATAACTGGGCCCTTAGGTAAAATGACTAGTCTTTCAGTTTCTAACCATTTTCTCTTCTCCAAGATGGGATCTGAATTATGAGTTTATGTGTTTAGAATAGTGAACATAGTATCCACACCGTTCCTCCACTTTCCCCTAATCTTTGTGGGGAGGATCTGTTTCCTGCTCAGGTGACCTCTGAGCTGCAACCGCCCAGCCCCTGCAGTTCTGCTCCAGAAGATGGTGCCTGGTTTCGCTCAACCTGGGGTTCTACTCTCTGTGTAGTAACAGTGGCTTACACTAAGATGATCTAAAGTGAAAGTTATTTCCAAAAATAGTAGGTATTCACATCTTGCTGAATTAGAAATTTTCTATACTATTTTTTCTTATTTTTTTCAGAACATCTATTTTATAGGAAGATCATGGTTATTATATCTTAAATATGTGTGTCCATGGTTTTTCTCTCCTATCTTATCTTTTTTTTTAAAGATTTTATTTATTTATTTGACAGAGAGACACAATGAGAAAGGGAACACAAGCGGTGGGAGTGGGAGAGGGAGAAGCAGGCTTCCCACCAAGCAGGGAGCCCGATGTGGGGCTTGATCCCAGGACTTGGAATCATGACCTGAGCCAAAGGCAGATGCTTAACAACTGAACCACCCAGGCGCCCCTCTCCTATCTTATCTTTGTACAGCTTCATTTATGCCTTCTTCAAAAAATGGTTGGGTTATGACAATAATGATAGCCTATTAATAATAGAGATATTTATTTTCTCCACCCACACACTACCTTCTTACTTCTAATAGTACAACTTTTTCTGGGGGAGATCTCATTCTATGTTGTGAGGGAAGCATATGGTCACTACTCTTCCCTTGCCTACCATGAGCATGGGGAGTTGATCACAACTGACCGATAATAAGTTTGCCCCATCCTCTTACCCAGACCAGTTTGTACAGGAATGGATCTGTAACCTGTTGTTGGCTGATGCTAAGAAGCATTATAATGTCTAAGAAAGACATAAACTGGAGTTTGTTGAAGTCATTTCCTCAGCCAAATGGAGAAATCTATCTGCAGAAGATAAAAGGCAACCACAAAGAAAACAAAGTTGCACGGAGTTGAAAGACAAATGGGGGAGCTTGGTGCTATTATTTGAGCTTCCATCCCCACAACATCACACCTTAGGTTTGGTACTAAACCCAAATCTGCCCATGTTCTTTTCAAGTATATACCAAGAGCACCATCTCTTGTTTGCAGTAAGGTAGTTTTAACTGACTTTTCAACACTATTAACCAAAAGAGTTCTCACAAATGAAGTTCTTCTATCTAAGTCTTATAGAATAATGTAGGAAGAGAAGTTAGGATCAAATCTAATGCCCTTGGCAAATATTTCACTCAACTGGTTGTAAAATCTGGAAATGAAGTTAAATTGAGGAGGCGGGGCAAGTTGGAACACAGACCTTCAGCTCTTTGTTTACGTATTTTTTTTTTTTTTTGTCTGCTTTGTGGAATGGCCAAGAATTGGTATGCCTCTACCATTTGCCCGGTATGACCGACCTCATTAAGGAGCCAGCAAAAAAGTTGCCTTTGCTGGAGGCCACCTAAGAAAGTGTGCCCACGTCAGTTAGAACTGGTAAGGAGGTCCCAGTGCAAACTCATTATCCATATGGTTTCAGCACTACGATGACTTCTCAGTACAATTAATGACATCAAAATACGCACCCCACAGTTTGCCATGTCCCTGGTCCTCCCTTTGGGTTATTTCCAGATAGTAGGACTCTGCTTGTTGCCAGCACACAGATCTTTTTATATGTTCACAGTACTGATACAGATTTCTGACTATTTTTATATTCCATAATTCGTTTCCGTGAGCAATTGGGAGAAAAAGATGAAGACCAAATCAATTGTATCCACTTCTTTGCTTTGCTTGGGATTTCCCTAGAACATTTTTCAGAAGAAAGTCTTGGAAAACATTTATAGCTTCTTTCATAACTATTTGTTTATTCAGCTTTTCTACTACTTATTGTGACAATTTGGGCCGTTTATATCTTCTGGAAAAGAAAGGGTCTTTTTCATTAGGATTTTCAAATTTAACAGTACAAGGTTATACATTTTATTTGCCAATGATTTTCAAATTTCTACACTCTTTGCTGTTAGAGATAGATAGGTAGATAGATAATCTGTCTATCTTTGATCAGTTGATCGAGCTATCTTATTTCTTATTTTCTGAAAATCTCTTGTTTCACTTTTATGAACCCAAGTAGTCAACATGGCATCTAATTCATGAAGTTCTACTAAAACTCTGATCTTGAGGCACCAGGGTGACTCAGTCGGTTAAGCAGCTGCCTTCAGCTCAGCTCATGATCCCAGGGTCCTGGGATCAAGTCCTGCATTGGGATCCCTGCTCAGAGGGGAGTCTGCTTCTCCCTCAACCTTTGCCCCTCCCCCTGCTTGTACTCTCTCTCTCGCTCTCTCAGATAAATAAATAAAAATCCTTAAAGCCCTGATCTTGAATTTATTTTTGATTTACATAAGTTTGCAAATTACATTATTATTTCCTTTGATTAACTTTACTTTGTTTATTTTTAATTTTCTAAGTCTAAAATTAAGTTCCAAACTCCTCCATTTTTATTCATTGTATAATTACAACTTTTAGAGTCAGCTTTTTTTGCCTGGCACCAGCATGAATCCAATTTATTCAACTGATCAGCAAATACTTGATCACCTACATCATGCCAACCACTCTGCTAGATGTTGGAATTACAATGACAATAAAATGAAATATAATGAAATAAAATAAAATAATAAAATGCCCTCTTTTTAACATGATGTTTCAGTTTATGTGAAAGACAGAAATAAAATGATAAAGGACTAGTTACATATTGTTAGACATGTGAAAGGAATAAAGAACACTACGGTGGGAATAGAGGGCTGGTTCCTACCTTATATAGAATAGTCTTCACATTATGTCAGGCAGAGGAAAATTGCTGGACTTCCACAACCAGGAACTTAAGATTGGCGTAGCTGGAGATGATGGGCAAAGGGTGGGTTTGCATGGGCAAAGGATGAGATTGATAACATCAGCCAATCCACCTGGACCCCCTAGTCCCTCCATGAAAATCCCCACTTTCCTCTTCCTCATCCCTGATATTCAACTCCAACATGGTGTCTTCCAACATTGTCAAAAGAGGAACATCACCTCTTATATTCCCAGAAACACAGAGATAGCAGACAGGACTTCTGCAAATTCCAATGAGCACACCTGCCAAATGAATACCTTTATCACTCTTTCTTTCGCAAAGGAGGAAATAGCATCTTGTGTGCAGTGTTCATTCCACGTTTGTACACCCACCTTCCTAGGAAGTCATTTCATCATTTTAGATCCATTTTCTCTTACTTTCAGTAGCTCCTCTCTACTTGCTCTTTTCCTTCTTAGTTAAGTATACTAAAGTCTCATATAAATAAAATGTTATTTCAGGTTCTCATTTCTCTCCCACTATTGCCTTACTTCTATCCTCTTCTTCAGAGCTAAGCTTGTTTAAATATATATCTTGAGTACTTTATTAAAACTCTCTTTTACATATTTCCAATATCCCTCTTGTAGCTAAAACCATTAGAAAATTTTAATGCCTTAACAATTACTTGATATGTCCCCAGCATTTGGCCAACAACTTTCTTCAAACACCCCCTCTGCTCAGCATCGAGAATACTGAGGATGTTCTACCAACTGTCTGATCTCTTTTAATTTATCTTCATTGTAATTTCTTCCTTGCTCACTTTGCCCCTTAAATGTTTGTGTTTCTCATGGTTCTATCCTAGGGTTGGTTCTCTTCATTCTTTCAACTATTCTTTCCTGTGCACTCTTCTCTCCACTGGATGATTTTTCTTCTCCACCGGCTTCAATTTCCAGCCTTTTATAAGCACATCCTGCCATCTACTCCTGGACCACTCTTTCCATACCTCTCTCCTGGCATTAAGTTTCACATAAAGACCTACTTGTATACATTTGAACTGGGTGCCTCCTGGGTACATTTCTCTGGGTGTTTCTAATTTTGATGGATCACTGTCTTTCCACTGCTATTTGCTTGTGCTCAGGCACCCTGTCTCTCATCTAAGCTGCTCATTGAACCAGAACCCTGGATGTTATCTATATGTGCTCTTGCTTCCCTAACCCACACAGTATACTACAAAGCCACTGATTCTATTCCCCAACTGCGTGCCACATTACTTTGCTTTAACCCTTTGTTATACCATTCTCCATGTCCTTCCCCTCCTTTTCCATTTACTGACTCCAAAATTTTTGTTGAGAGACAATTATGTTCTAAACATTATTCAAGTTGCTAGGGATATCAGAATAAACAAAACAGGTGATCTCTCTGCCCTTGTGGATTCACACTTTAGATGGGAGAAGGGACAATAAGCAGTAGGTATAGTACATTATTTAGCGGTACCATAGCACCTGCTAAGTGTTACAGAAAATGAAGAACAAGGTGGTCAGAGTAGGTCTTGGTGAGTAGGGGACATTTGAACAAAAACTTGAAGGGGGCAATAGAGTTTAACTAGGGAAATAGTGTAGTGGACAAAGAAGAGCCCATTAAAAGTCCTCAGGTAGAGTGTCCCTGTTCCACCAAACCCTGTGGAGATGTGCTGGGTGCAGAAAGGGAATTGAGGAGAGCGGGAGACACAGTTGAGAAGTCACAACTGTGGAAATAATGGTATTTATAGCTTTTAGGCATCATGAGAGCATTGACTTTTACCTTGTGAATTATGGGGTCATTTCAGGGTTTGAGCAGAAGAGTGACACCATTGTACTTATGTTTTAAAACAATTATGCCTGTTGCCATGCTGAAGATAGATGCAAGGCAGGCAGGGATGGAGTCAAGACTTATTGTCTTAAATCTTCAGTCATCTTCTGACCCTCTTTTACTGGATACCAATGGTGAGACAAGTTCTGGAGACAATGCATATATTTTAGAATTCAAATCATCAATTTTAATGGCCTGCATTGGTTTGATTTTCAACCTTGTTTAGAAGTTCTAAGTAAATGTATTTTCAGGAATGCTCACTTGGTATTGCATTAACAAGATTATATTCCACAGGGCCTCACTACTCCAAAGATGCAAATGGAAAACCAATAAAATTTGAAACCCACTTTGAACTAAAAGGCAATGTACTTTCACAGACTGGTAGTAATACTGCCTTAACAATGTTTTTCTGCATGTTTGGTGGACCAGGCAAAGTATATTTTTACAATTTTAATTCTGTAAGGAAAGTCTTACCTCCAATCCCAATGCAGAACATGTCAGTGTGAAATTTTTCAGATGCTAAATTAGGCAAGGCTTCCTCACTATCATTTCTTTGGACTTTTAGAGACTGCCAATAACCTGGGCTTGATTTAATCTTCAAATTCCCCATAAACACACACTCACCTTCTCTGCCATGTTCACATGTGAAGTTTCTTCTCTTGGTCCAGGAATTTATAATAGCCTGTCCTCAACTTCTGTTTTGAAAAGTAACAACATTTAATTTTAAAATTCTAATGACTTATTAGTACTGTAGTGAACAATAGTTAATATATATTAATTAGGATTGAAAATATCCGAACAAATTTCCTAAGATGATCCTTATAGCTGACCATGAAAAAATACTGAAAGAAATTCTTGATTCACTGATTTCTTTTTACCTTCTTTCTTTATTCTCCAATATTTTAGATTATCTTTAAAAACTGTTTTTTAAAATTAATTAATTAGAAAAACGTTTTTTCCTAAAGAAGTTAATTCTTATCAGATCCTGGAGAAATGGAAAAGAGAGACAAAATGACCAAAGAGAAACATCCTAAATTTATCTTTAATATTTTTACCTGGTGTGATGTTTAGTTTTATGTCCTAACTTAGATCGTAGTCCAGATATTTGCTCAAACTTCAGTCTCGATATTTCTGAGGAGGCATTTTTTTAATGAGCTTTAACATTTAAATCAGTAGACTTTGAGTAAAGCCTTTTATTTTCCATAATGTGGGTGGGCCTCATGTAATCAGTTGAAGGCCAGAATAGAAAAAGACTGATATCCTAAAAGAAAAGGAGATTCTGCCTGTAGACTGTCTTCAGATTCAAAGTGCTGCATCAACTCTTCCTTGGGTTTCCAGCCTGCTGATTTTGGACTTGCCAGTTTTCCCAATTGCATGAGAAGTTTCTTAAAATCTCTCCCTGTGTCTACACACACACACACACACACACAATAATTACCTGAGGTCATGAATATTAATTAGGTTGATGGTGGTAATCATTACACAAGTTATACTCATATCAAAAATGACATATTGCACACCTGAAATATATATAATTTTTATTTGTCAATCATACCTCAATAAAGCTAGAAACATAAAAACAAAAAATAGAACAGAAATCAAAACCCTGTCTGGTTTGGTAATTACAAAAAGAGGCTCTATGAAATATCTTTGTCCTCCTGTTAACCTTTGTACCCAGTGGTCCCCATTTTAGAGATCCCTATTTCACTGATCTGCTAAATCAGCCAACTGTTCAATCATTCATTAAATGACCATTTATAGAGTACCTCTTACTCTCGTGTACAGGCTCTATTCTTGGGGGTAGTAATATCATGAGATGAGGTCAGTCATATCCTTGTGGAACTTATATTCTACTTACAAAAATAGACATTATCAAATAAAGAAATAAATAAAAAAGTAATTAAAAATGACGGCATTTAAAAATAAATAAGCAAAATCCTGGGAGAGAGAATAACTTGAAAATACTTTTTTTTTTTAGAGAGAGATAGCACGCATAAGTGGGGAGTGAGGGACATAGGGAGAGGGAGAGAGAAAAACTCTTAAGCAGGCTTCACACACAGTGTGGACCCCGACCTGGGGCTCAGTCTCACAACCCTGAGCTAAAATCAAGAATCAGACACTTAACAAACTGAGTCACCCATGTGCCCTGAAAATACTTTAAACAGGTTGTTCATGGAAGACTTCTTTAATGGGAGATGAAAGTTAACTACAGAGGACACAAAAATCCAGCCATGAGCAGAGCCAAAGGAAGAACATTCCAGGCAAGCGCAAAGACCCAGAGTGAGGCAGAGTTGACATACCTAAAGCTATAGCCAAAGGTCTAACACCTGAAGCAGTGAGACAGTGGTACAAAATGCAGGGCATTGTGAGGCATGTCATGTGAAGCAATTGACAGACATAAAGCATAAAAGAGCCGTGGATCTAATGCCATTGCAAATTTACTTTGACTGCTATATGGATAACACATTGGAAAAGGGTAAGAATGGAGGCTGGTTAGTTGACTACTGCAACTGTCCAAGCAAGAAATGATCATGAGCTGAGGTTTGGTAATTAGCAGTGGATCCTTACGGCACTTTTACTCTACAAAGTGCAAAACTGGGAGTGCGCCAGAAATACCCCTGCTGTAGTTTCATATCCAGAGAAAGTAGTCTAAAAATCATGGGAGATATAAGAAAAGTAGACTGGGAGGTGTCTTAAGGCTTTCCTTGATCCAGTTAAATTTAAGGAATCAAGGTACAGAATTAACTGAAGTGTACTATAAATTTGTAATCTGATTATAATATTTGGATGATAGGATTAGCTAATCTGTACCAGTTAAGAATATTTCAGCTAAAATGTGTGCCAGAAAACTGGTTACAGTGACTTAGACAAACAGATAATGATTTTCTCATGTAAAATAAAATTCAGAGGTAGGTGACCATTGATTTGAGTCAGTAATTCGACAATTTTAGAGCCAATGTACTTTTTGCTTTCCACTCATGGTTGATGTGGTTGGTATAGCTCCAGCCATCACATCTACATAAGTTTGTATTCAAATGATGAAAAGGGAGGAGGTGAAGATGTGGACAGCTGCCTATCTCATTGACAAAACTGGTGCCATTTTATCAATGCCTCAGTGTGAAGAAACTTAGAGAATCACCTCAGTGTTTATAAATTTGAACAGAGAACTTTCAAAAAGGAAAAGAGATTTTAAAATAACAAATCTCCAGTTGCCATACTTGATTTGAAGTTTTATTTCAAGTTAATAGTCCGATATTACTGCACTGGGTTCTTAGTATAGGCCACTGCACAAATCAGGGAAAAGAAAGTTTTAATAAAGATGGGCCTAGTTTCAAATGATAATTCAAACTATACAGATATTTCAACTTTTTCAAAAGATATTCCCTCTAGAATTTGGTATCTTACTTTACCCAATTTTGTAATAAGGAATAAAATGTGATTTTTATAAGAGACCTAGAAGCCTATCTATTATTCAATAAATGATAGATCTATTTTTCCCTTCCATGTATCTATATGCATTCCCAGTAACCTGTTTCTATTTTATAAAGCCATGTAGAGTATAAATGTAATAAAAGGAATAAAATACAGTAAATACTCAAGCTTAAACATAGGTAAAACCAACTTTTTCTGTACATTTTTCTCATTCTTTAAAATGATAAGCCTAGGCTGGGCTATTCCTTCAGTTACTGGCAATGTTTAGATTTACTTATTTCTAGAAGATCATTTCAAGACAAGATAAAAGAACACATTTAGGAAATCTTGGGACAGTTGTATCTGGATAGCTGGGTAGAACAGATAATAGTATTTGTTTGGTGAATTTAATCCTGAATTTCTTGCAATGTTAAGCAAAAAGAATAATACATTGAATTTGTAAAAAGAGAAAGAAGTTTCCTTTGTCTTTGAATACAATTATTTTATTTATTTATTTATTTCTACTGGAACTGAATCCAAGTTGTAAGAGAATCTATGAGTCCTTGAACAAAGGGCACTGAGAAATAGAGTGAACAATATCTTGACTATATTTTTACAAAATATCAGAATGCAGTGTTAAGTGATTGAATCTTAGAGAAAATATCTCTAGAGACAGAAAGAATTACCAAGAAATTGTAATGGAATAAAAACAGTTAGTTGTGTGTTGGTGACCCAGACACTTTTCTATTTTTCTCCGATACTGGACCCAGATACTTCTCTGAAGCTCTATCCAATACACTGAAAACCTAGCTTAATACAGAGGTAAAAATAGATGCAGCTTCTTATAAAAAAAAAAAAAAAAAGAAAGAAAGAAAAGAAAAGAAATAGTTTTCACCCCAAGCTATCCACCAAGACTGAGAGACATTAGATAATTAAAGCATCCTTTCTATAAATTCCTTCATTAATTCAGATACATAGTATGAGGTAATTGAGATCCTTTTTGAGTTGACCAAGCATATCTAAGATTTATTCATTTTATAAGAGAATGCTATTAACAATATGCATCTGTAAAGTAGATAACTTAGATGTAATAGAGAAATTTCTAAAAAAAAACACACAAGTTACCAAAACTGACTCAAGAAGAAATAGAAAATCTACAAGACTCATTGCAACTAAAGTGATCTGAGTAATCAAAACCTCTCAACAAAGAAAAGTCTAGGATTATATGGCTTCATAGTGGATTTTATCAAACATTTGAAAAAGAATTAACAGCAATCCTTCCCAAACTCTTTCACAAAATAAAAAAGAAGATAATACTTCTAACTCATTCTGTAAAATAAAATTACCCTAACAACACCAAAGACAATAAAAGAAAACCACAGACAAATATCCCATATGAATACAGATGAAAAAATCCTCAGCAAAATATTAGCAAATCAAATCTGACAGGGTATTGAAAGGGTTATAGACCATGTTTACATGGGATTTATCCCAGGAATGTAAGGGTGGTTCAGCATAAGAAAATAAATCAATGTAATATAGCACATACATAGAACATACAGGGAAAACACATGATTCTTTCAAATGACACAGAAAGAGCATTTGACAAAATCCAAAACCCTTCCTAGATAACTACATACAAAAAGCTAAGAATAGGAAGGAACTCCCTCAAAATAACAAGGACACATCCAGGACTAACATCATTCTTATTGGTGAAATTCTGGAAGCTTTTCTTCCTAAGACAGAAATAATACAAAAGATGCTTTTGTCACTGTTATTTAACATTGTACCAGAAGTCCTAGTCTAGACAGAAGAATTTATGGAAGGAAGGAAGGAAGAAGGAAGGGAGGGAGGAAAGACACCCAAATTGAAAAGGAAGAAGTAAAACAATCTCTATTCACATATGACATGGTCATATATATGGGAAATTGTAAGTAATTCACAGAAAATCTACTTGAGTTATTAAACAAATCATTACAGTTTCAGGGTATGAGCCCAACATATAAAAATCAGTTTTGTTTCTGTGCACCAGCAACAAACAATCCAAAAGAGGTATTTTTAAAATATCCATTTTATTTGCAATAGTATCCCAAAGAATTAAATACCTATGAATACATTTACCAAGAAGGTGAAAGATATATTCTCTGAAAATGATTAAACATTACTGAAATAAATGAAAGAAGACCAAAGAAATGAAATGACATTCTGTGTTTGTGAAATGAAAAACGTAATATTGTAAAGATTACCAAATTATCCCAAGCATTCCACAGATTAAATGGCATTACTATCAACAATCTTTTTGCAGAAATGAAAATGCCAACCCTCAAATTCATATGGAATTAGTAAACAATAGTCAAAACCAAAATTTAGAAAGAAAAAACAAAGTTAGAAGACCTTTCATACTGACTGATTTCAAAATTTATTACAAAGATACAGTAGTCAAAACTGTGTGGCATAAGATAGATGGAATAGAATTGAGAATTCAGAAATAAACCCATATACCTATGACCAATTGATTTTTTGAAAAAAGTGTCAAGATAATTCGTGGGGGAAAAAAAAACAGTTTTTCCAACAAATAGTAATGGAAAAACTGGATATCCACATGCAAAAAAAAAAGGGAAGAAGAAGCAGGACATCTACCTAACACCATAAACAAAAAATTACCTCAAAATGGATCAACACCCTACATTAAAAGAGCTAAAACCATAAAACTCTTACATGAAAATGTAGAAGTAAATCTTTATGATCTTGGAATTGACAATAGATTCTTAGATATGACATCAAAAGCATGAGCAACAACAACAAATAGGTAATTGATTTCATCAAAATTAGAAACTAGTTTGAGAATCAAAAGACATTATCAATAAACTGAAAGACAACTTACTGAATGGGAGAAAATGTTTGTAAATTATATACCTAGTAAGGGGCTAATATCCAGATTATATGAAGAACTCTTACAACTCAAACATAAAAATACAAAGGATCCAATAAAAAAAGGGCAAATGACTTAAATAGACACTTACCTAAAGAAGATATGCAAATGGCCAACAAGCACGTACAAAGATGTTAAACATCACCAATCATTAGGGAAATGCACATCAAAACCACAATGAGATACCATTTCAAACCCACTTCGATGGCTATTAAAAAAATAACGATATCTGAAATGACAAGTGTCATCAAGCATATGGAGGAATTTGGACCCTCATCTATTGCTGGTAGAAATGTTTACTCCTCTGTGAAGAACAATCTTGTAGTTCCTTAGAAAATTAAATATAAAATTATCGTATGACCTGGGCATCGCACTCCTAGATATATACCCTAAAGAGTTGAAAATAAATAAATAAAATAAATAAAATAAAATAAAATAAATATTCAAATAAATATATGTACACACACGTTCATAGAAATACTATTCACAATAGCTAAAAGGTAGAAGCAATACAATTTCCATCAATCAGTGAATAGATGAACAAATTATGGTATATACATACAATGAAATACCTTTTATGAATGGAAAGAAACTTAACACTGATGATGTGCTATGACACAGATGAACGCTGGAAGAGAACACGATGTTAAGTGTAAGAACCCATACACAAAAGGTCACATATTGTATAATTCTTTTAATGTCCTTAATAGGTAAATCCACAGAGACAGAGTGCAGATTGATGGCTCAAAGGGGCTGGCTGTGTGGAGTGGGAATGGGATAACCAGTTCATGGGTATGAGTATTCCTTTATGGCTGTTGAAAATGCTCTGAAGTTTTTGGAACCTTTTCGCTTCACACCGTTTCTACAGTTGTAATAAAAGGACAGAATTTTAAGTGTTGTTAAGGATGTGGAGAATTTAAAACCCTCATGATGATTTAGAACACTTCGTGATGATTATGTAGGTGTATATCCTCTTTGAAAAACAGTTTGCTAGGCACTCAAAAAGATATACATCAAGATACCGCAAGACCCAGAAAATCCACTACAAGTATAAACTCAGGAAACCAGAAAACATAACATTTACACACAAGAAGGGTACCCAAGTAAAAACTTGTACACAAATGTTCATAGCAGCCTTATTCCTAATAGCCAACAACTGGAGACAGTTCAAATGTCTATCAACTGATGAATAAATAAACACAATGTTTATATTCATGTAAAGAAATAGAATTCAGCTGTGGATGAACTTTGAAAAATATAATACAAAGTGAAAAAAGCCAGACCCAAAAAGCAATATATTTCTTGATTCTATCTCTATTAAATGTCTAAAATAGGCAAATCCATGGCAACAGAATATAGATTAATGATTTCTAGGGCCTTGGGGGTAGGGGAGGAATGCAGAGTGCCGGCTAATGGGTGTCAGGATTTTTTGGAGGGTGATGAAATGTTTTTATATTAGATAGTGGTGATGGTTACATAGCTTTGTGATGTAACTAAAGGGCACTGAGTTACACAGTTTCAAAGGGTAAATATTATGGTATGTGACTTATTATCTCCAAAAAAACTTCTCAAAAGGAAATATGAGACTAAGTCTCCCTCAGTGGGTCAAAATCTTCCTCATCACTACATTCTGAGATTGTTGAGCAGAAAGCCATATTTTAAAAATTCACAATTGGGGCACCTGGGTGGCTCAGTGGGTTAACTGTCTGCCTTCAGCTCAGCTCATGATCCCAGGGTCCAAGGACTGAGCCACATTGGGCTCCTTGCTCAACAGGGAGCCTGCTCCTCCCTCTCCCTCTGCCTGCCACTCCTTCTGCTTTGTTCCTTCTCTCTCTCTCTCTGTCAAGTAAATCAAATCTTAAAAATAAATAAATAAATTTAAGAAATAAAATAAAAATTCACAAACTATTTGAACCCTGGTGAGATTCTCATATACCCCAAGTAAGGTGGTAAGGTTTGACTCAAATATCCTCTTTATTCTTACTTCGATGAATAGCAGAACTCAATAGTTATGTCCATGTACATAGCATTAAGTTGTGTGGTAATTTACCTAAGAACCACAGAATGATAACAACTCACTGAAAACAGCAATCAGTGATATGGGGAGAAATCCCTTGCTTGTTTGCAGTGGTCTACATGGTTCCTTATCAACTTATCTTCTCCTTCCCTTCTCCCCCAGTCTGTTGGTTGGGGCTGTGGGTTCCTGACTACCCTAACTTACTCCCAGGCTCTGGGTCCTTTTTATTTCTATGCAGGTACCTCAACAGATAACTGTACTCATTAGTGAATTTTAGATTAAACACACACACTCAAACACACACACACACACACACACACGCACATGTACATACACAAATAATAGGGAAGTCAACAACTGCGCTGAAATCCCAGCTCAGCCCCCTACTAGCTGGGTGAGCTCAGTGGAAGCATTTAAATATCAGGAAACAAACTGACGGTTGCTGGAGTGGGGGTGGGGTGGGAGGGATGGGGTGGCTAGGTGATAGACATTGGGGAGGGTATGCGCTATGGTGAGCACTGTGAATTGTGCAAGACTGTTGAATCACAGACTTGTACCTCTGAAACAAATAATATATTATATGTTAAAAAGAAGAAGAAGAAGAAGAAGATAGCAGGAAGGGAAAAATGAAAGGGGGGAATTCGGAGGGGGAGACAGACCATGAGAGACTATGGACTCTAAGAAATAAAATGAGAGTTCTAGAGGGGGGGGGCTGGGGGGATGGGTTAGCCTGGTGATGGGTATTAAAGAGGGCACGTTCTGCGTGGAGCACTGGGTGTTATACACAAACAATGAATCATGGAACACTACATCAAAAACTAATGATATAGTGTATGGTGATATAACATAATAATAATAATTAAAAAAAAAACCTCTCTGACACTCAGTGAAGATACCCACCTGATAGACCCGTGATAAAACCAAATTGTTACAGGATTTTGTGTCCCCTTAGTGAAGCAGTTCTTGGTCACACTGCTTCGAAGAATGAAGAGATAGACCAGATGAAGAGTGGTGGGCAGCAAAGCAAAGTTTATTGAGTAAAGTATAAAGCTCCCAGAGAGGGAGGGGGACCCAAGTGGATTGCCCATGGAGTTTCTAAATTTGGGGTTTTTATAAGCTCTTTCGTGGAACTTTCTTAAGCAATCAGGGTGTGCTGAGTAGTGCCAATCAGGGATTTGGTCATGTACCTGTCTGCCTATTAGGTTAATGTCCACATGCTGATGGTCTTTTTCTTTTTGCTGACATCTGGGGGCTTAGGTCTTAACTGCCCCTTGCCCGTAATATTGACAAATGTTTTTGTGGTTAATTTTCTTTCTTTAGGATGTTTGGCAGGAGTCATTTCTGCAAAGGCTGCAAAGCAGAATGTTAGTGCGGTCCTGTCTAAGCTGTAAAACAGGATGTCAGTGCTATTTTATTTTAGCTGTCCTGACTCCATATTTTCTTGTTGGGGACCCTGGCCCTGACGAACTAACTGTCCACCTAACTCCTAACAAAAAGAAATGTGTGTTTGGTTGCTCTCAGAATATCTGGCACAGAGATAAATATTTCTCATGCCCTAGATTTACCTAGCTGAGTTCTGTGCAACACACCCCAATCGATGATGTGGTCAAGTCATAGAGTCTGCCTAATTCCTAATGCTGGTGTGGAAAACCATACTAGACCTTAAGAGTATAAGGAAGCCAGTGACTGCCCCCACCCTTCCAGGCTGTACCAGGACTATGGCCAAATAAAGCTTCCTCATTCATCCTGAGGGCACCTCAGGACAATACAACGGAAAGAAGCCAATGGAAAGAAGAGACTGCCTGGTCCCCATCCAATTGTGCAGGAGCAGTTAATTATCAGAGCCGCAGGGACTGAGTAGAGGATGATGTCGATTTAGCCTTGGGAGAACTGCCGGATTGAAGGTAGAGAAACTGAAGTGAGCTGAAGCTTTAATCTGACGAAAGATTTCCATCAGATTAAGTTTCCATCTTCCAAATTTAGGACAAAAAGCAGCATGCTATTTCTCCGAGTGGGCCTTAAAACAGTATGAGTAAAATAAAATTTGCTTCACATCCCTGCCAGCCTTCTAGTAGGTGTGAAATAGTATCCCATTTTGGATTTAATTTGCATTTTCCTGTGGGCTAATTATGTTGAGCACTTTTTTATGTGCTTATTGGGCATCCCTATATCCTTTTTGGTGAAGCACATTTTGAAGATGTCTGACCATTTTTATTGTATTTTCTTTTTCTTTTTCTGTATATCATCCATTTTCTATATAATTAAAAGGAAGTCAGTAGAAGTCCTTTGAAATAAACACTGTTAATATCTCAGCCTAGTGTGTCATTTTCACTTTTTCTGCTTTATTTTCTAATTATGGTAAAACATACAAACATAAAATTCACCATCTTTACCATTTTGAAGTGTGCAACTCAATATTAAATATATTTACATTGTTGTAGAATCAATTTCTAGACCTTTTTCATCTGACAAATCTGAAACTCTATACCCATTAAACTTCCTATTTCCCACCCCCCCAGCCCCTGGTACCCACCGTTCTATTTTTTGTCTCTATGAATTTGATTCTTCCAGAAACCTTATACAAGTGGAATCATGCAGTATTTGTTTTTTTTTGTGACTGGCTTATTTCATTTCACATAACATCCTCAAGGTTCATCTATGTTGTAGCAGGTGTCATGATTTCCTTCTTTTTTTAAGACTGAATAATATTGTATTATATGTATAAAGCCAAGACGGTTTATCTATTCGATCATCAATTGCTTCGACCTCTTGGCTATCATGAATAATGCTACTCATAAACAGGAATGTACAAATATCTGTTTGAATCCTGCTTTCAATTCTTTTGGATATATACCCAGAAGTAGGCTTGCTGGATTGTACAGTAATTAATTCTATTTTGATTTTTTTCAGGAATTACCAGACTGTTTTCCAGAGCAACGCACCATTTTATTTCCACCAATAGTGAACAAGATTTCAATTTTTCCCCATTCTTAGTTACATGTATTACTTTCTGTTTCTTTTTTAGGTAAGAGCTATCCTGATGGTGTGAGGTGACCTCATTGTGGTTTTGATTTTCATTTCTCTAATGACTAGCAATGTCGAATCTTTTCATATACCTCTTAACCATTTATATACCTTCTTTGGAGCAATGTCCATTCAGGTCCTTGACCCATTTATAATTGGGTTATCTGTTTTCTTGTTTTTGAATTGTGAGTGTTGTTTATATGTTTTGGTTATCAACCTCTTATCCTTTCATCATTAGATATATGATTTGCAAAATTTTTCCCCATTCTGTTAGTGGCCTCTTCATTCCATTGATTGTGTCCTTTAATGCAGAAGAGCTTTTAATTTTAATGTAGTCAAGTTTATCTGTTTTTCCTTCAGTTGCCTGTGTTTTCAGTGTCATATTCAAGAAATCATTGCCAAATCCAATGTCATGAAATTTTTCTTTTTCTTTATTTTTTCCTTCTAAGAGTTTTATGGCTTTGGCTCTTATGTTTAGGTCTGTAACCCATCGACAGTTTTTGTACATGGTATTAGGGAAGAGTCCAATTTCATTCTTTTGAATATGGATATCCAGTCTTTTAAAAGCCATTTGTGAAAACTGTTCTTTCCCCCATTGAATGCTCTTAGGATTCCTGTTAAACTCACTTGACCATAGATGTGAGAGTTTATTTCTGTCCTCTCTTTCTCATTCCACTGGTTTACATGTCTGTCTTTATGCTAGTACCACACTGTCTTGATTACAGTAGTTTTAGAAGTTTTGAAATCAGGGAATAGAAGACCTCCAATTTTGTTCTTCTTCCCCAAGATTGTTGTGACTATTTGTGGTCCTTTGAGATTCTATATGGATTTTAGGATAAAATTTTCTATTTCTGCAAAATTGCCTTTGGGATTATAAGGATTGTGTTAATTTCTATATCACTTTGGGTAATACAGACATCTAAATAGCATCAAGTCTTTCATTTCAACAACATTGGATGACTTTCCGTTTATTTGTGTCTTTAGTTTGTTTCACCATTGTTTTCTAGTTTACAGTGTACACATCTTCCATTTCTTTGGTTAAGTTTATTCCAAATATTTTGTTCTTTTTGATGTTATTATAAATGGAAATATTTCTCAATTCCTTTTCAGGTTGTTCATTGTTAGTGTGTAGAAACACAACTGATTTTTATATGTTGATTTTTACCCTGAAACTTAGCTAAATTTATTTAGTAGTTCTAACAGTTTTTCTTCCTTACCTTATCTTCTTTATTTCTTTATTCTTTCTCTCTCTCTGTGTTTCTTTCTTTCCATCTTTCTTTTGTGCATGGACACGTGTGTGTGTGTGTGTGTAATTTTTAGTGCTTTCTACATATAAGATCATGTCATCTGCAAATCTGCAAGCAGAGACAAATGTATATGTCCTTTCTAATTTAGATGACTTTTATCTTTTTTCTTGCCTAATTCCTTTGGCCAGGACTTCTGATACTATTTAGAATAGAAGTGGTAAAAGTGAGTATCCTTGTCTTATTCTTGACCTTAAATAAAAAGCTTTTGCTCTTTCACCATTGAGTATGTTAACTATGGGAATTTTTCTTTTTTTTACTTTTTTAATAGACTTTATTACTTAGAGCAGTTTCAGGTCACAGCAATATGGGGCAGAAGGTACAGAGATTTCCCTTGTATCCCCTGTCCTCATACATACATAGCCTCCCCCATTATCAGCACACTCCACTAGAGTGGTATATTTGTTAAAATTGATGAACCTACATTGATATGACATTATTATCCAAAGTCAATAGTTTACAGTAGGATTAATTCACTCTTGGTGTTGTACATTCTATGGATTTGGATAAATATATAATGACATGTATTGAGCATTATAGTATCTCATAGAATAGTTTGTGCAAAAAAAATCCCCCAAAACAAAACAAAACAAAACAAAACAACAACCAAAAAACCTGTGCTTCATCTATTCATCTCTCCCTCTTCCCTAATCCTTGGTAATCTCTGAACATTTTACTGTCTCTACAGTTTTACCTTTTTTAGAATGTCACATTGTTGGAATCATACAATATATAGCCTTTTCAGATTGACTTTTTTCACCTAGCAATATGCATTTAAGTTTCCTCCATGTTTTTTCATGGCTTAATAGCTCATTTCTTTTTAACTTTGAATAATATTCCATTTTCTTAATGTATCATGTTTTGACATCTTTTTCACTTTTAAAGAATTTTTTATTTCAGCAGAATTGTAAAATTTTGATGAATTCTAACTTATCCCTATGAGATGAATTCATATATATATGCATATTTTGTGTCCTATCTAACGAATCTTTAGTTATCCCAAAGTTTATGACTATTATCTTCTGTTTTTTCTAGAAACTTTATGTTCGTTTTTATTTAGGGCTTTGATCCATTGCAAGTTAAATTTTGTGTCTGGAGCAAATGGGTTCAAAGTTTATTTTCTTCCTTAAAGATATCCATTTTTTCCAACTGAATTTGTTTAAAAAAATGAAAATAAAGACTTCCCTTTCTCCATTAAGTTGACTCAGAGTCTTGGTTGAAAATCAATAGACCATATATAGGTGGGTCTATTTCCCTACTCTCTTTTCTGTCTCACTGATCTATAGGTCCACCATTCTGTCAATGATAGACTACTTCTATATACTTACACTTCAGCACACTCCCTAATATATTTAGCTTTGCAATAACTATTGCAGTATATTATGCAAGTTTTCCAATGTTTCTACTTTTCTTAAAATTATTTTGACTATTCTAGATTCTTTTCTATCTCATATCAATTTAAATACTAATTTTAATGTCAATTTCTTCAAAAAAGCCTCCTTTCAATTGGGATCAGTCCAATGATAATGAACATTTTAACAATATTGTTGTTCAATTTGTGAACATGGTATATCTCTCCCTATCTTTAAGAATTTATTGGTAGTTCTCAGTTTACAGGTCTTACAGAGCTTTGGGTGATTTCTTCCTCTGTATTTGGGGTTATTGTAAATGGAAATGTATTTATTAATTTTATTTTCCAAGTAGTTACTGCTAGTATGTCAAAATTCATTCATCTTGCAAAATTTGCTTATTATTTCAGAAGGTTTTTTTTTTTAACTTAAACTTTTCATTTTGAAACAACTTTTGATTCACACACAGTTGTATGAAAAGTAGAGTTCTCATCTACTCTTTACCCAGTTTCCTTGATAATATCTTTTAAAACTATAAAATAATACCATAAACCAGGATATTAACATAGGTAAAATCCACTGATCTTATTCATTATTTTCTGTTTTACTGGACTATTTACGTGGGTGTGTGTGTGTGCACATTTGATTCTATACAATTTTACCATATGTGGGGTTCATGTATCCACTCCCATAATCAGGATGCAGAACTGCCCCAGCACCACCAGAATCCCTTGTGTTGCTTATTTATGATCACACTCACCCCCTCTCAGCCAACCAAATCCCAGCCCTAAACCCTGGCAACCACTAACCCTACTCATTTCTTGGATACATCAAAGGTGTTGTGTATATCAACAGTCCATTACCTCTTCTTGACAATGTGTCACATTTTTCTTCTTCCTCATATATCTCCTACTTTTTTTAATGTACATAATTTTATTACAAAAATTTTTTTTAAAAAAACAAAATGCAACATTCTAAAAAACCCAAAATTTACTATTGATACTAATTCCTACAAGTTTGCTGTCAAGAAATTAAGAAAACCATTAAATATTTAGAAACATTCAACATCAGAAGCTTTAAAATCTAACTGTATGTAGTAGCCCCTCAAAATTTGAGCACTGGGCATTATGGGGATACATTTTAGACTCTTAATTCTATTTCTCTGGAGTGCTAATATGTGTTATAGAAAGCATTAAAATTATAATCTGATCACCTTGAACTTATGGAAGTTTGAATCTACGTTCTGTTAGGGCAAGTCTGTGGAAAGCCCAAGGTGCTTTCCATGCCCCTCTGACTGGGAGACATGTAAATTTCAAACTGTCACCACTTTAGTGAGCAGTAACTGAACCTCTCCTCAGGTTTCTCTGCCTTTCAGCTGATTTATCCCACTGTGCTCCTTAGTCCACTGAAACTATCCCATGCTTGTATAGCTCAGTGCTCGGCCAAGGACTTAGGAGATTTTTCTTTATATATTTTTGGATTACCTTTCTGTGGCTCCTCATTTTCTGGAACTTGCTCCCATCCCAATTTTATTTCTGTCATCTCTTATCTCCATCTTGATAACTCAAGACAATAGCACCATGTGCTTGGTTTTTTATCATCCTTCACCATGGGAGCTTAGAAGTGCCCTTGGAGTAAAACTGTATGAACATGGATTTCAAAGAGCGGGCTTCCCTTCTTTCAAGAAAGAAAGGGCTGTTTTCGTTTACCTTTGTGCATTCTCTATGGCTTTAAAATAGTTTTTAAAATATTTGTCTAGAATGTATAGTTGCTGTGTGGGTGATTTATTTTGATAAAAGCTACTCTGCTATTATCAGAATTGGAACACTAACAAAAAAAGAGTATACTTTAAATTTTGCCAGCAATTATTGTCATTAAAAGTTTAAGAACTGCATAAAATAAGAAAAAATATTCTTATTCTCCTTCCTGAAGACATTATATACCAATTATATAAAGCAATAACATATATATTTACATATATATCAAAACAACTTTAGAATTGAAAAGACTTCAGAGATTTTCTAATCTAAATCTCTAATTCTGCAGAAGATTGAATGGAGAATGCAGTCCTGGAAATATAGACACATTTGTCAAAATATACACAGTAAGTGGAAGAAGAGAGACTTTACCAATTTTTAAACCATCGATTTAGTGCTCATTGTTCTCTTCTGAAATTTGTTAATGGTCTAATGTCTTCTATGCAAATGAGACATCCTATACCATCTCATGGAATCCTGTGTATTCAGTCTTGCTCAGTCTCACAACATGTACAATATGGTTAGGATGACTGGACATTCTAAAGTCATTTCAAATAATTTTCTATGACTCTCCCCGGAAAGGGATGGTGGTAGTTACTACTGATTGTTGCTTATCAGATGAGTGTGGGAATGAGCAGAAGGTGTGAAGGAAGAGAAAACAAGGGAGGTCACAAAAAATGATTCTCTCTTTTCTCCTCGTCCCTGGCCACATAAGCCCTTTCCTATTCAAGTATAAGTCCAACGTCAGGACTGTCATACAGAGTTATAGAGATTAGCCTAGGAAAGCAGATTATTTGATGAGTATGTATGAAAAAGTTCACATTACAACTTAACAAAAATGAAAAAGATGTTAAAAGAGGAAAAAGACTAATATAATTATGCCAGCTCTGATAGAAGCCAGCATAAGGGATCAGAGTTATAATATCGTTGGTCTTTTTTAAAAATTTTTCTTTAATAAGTATTTGAGATCTTTAAAAACTGCATTTCTTTCTATAATTCAAGGTATAGAGTGCTTTTTTTAATTTAAATTAAAGCTAGTTAACATATAGTATATCGTTAGGTTTAGGGTAGTGTTCACTGATTAATCAGTTGCATAAAAAACCCATTGCTCATTACATCAAAGGCCTTCCTTAATTCCCATCACCCAATTACTCCATCCCCCAATTCAGCTATAGAGTGCTTTTGAATGCTGTAATCAAATAATACCTCTCTTTTTTGTATTGTATTGTTTTGTTTTGTCTTTTAGCTTACTTGGTTGCCTGGCTGCCTGCTTTTGATATATTTTATTTTACCTGTCTTCCCATCTACACAGAATCAGTGGAAACAGCATTTTCATCAAATTTGGGGATAGCTAATTTTCATTAACTAAAAAATTACTGAAAATAAGAATAAAAAATATAATAATAACAACTAGTGTATATAGATCTATGTGGTGGGCCTTCTCTAAATATTATTTCAGTAAATAATTTGCAGAATCTTATATGGTAGGCAAATTAATATTCTGAGTTTTAGAATGGGAATAAAAGCACAGTGAAGTCTAGATCTTGCCTAACCTGCTAGTTAGTGAAAAAGTTGGGGCACAAGGCCAGGTCTTTCTGACTCCACGTCAATGAATTGAACATACACCAGTATATGTTATATGCATCTTTAAAACAAAGCTTCCGAAAACTTTGAATATGCCAATGTCTTGTCCTGGCAGATACACACTTTTTTTTTTTTGGTGATGAATGAGAATCTCTAAACTCTTGGATGATGTCAGTTGGTGTCACCGGATGGTCTTCAGTGAAGAGCTGGAGGCAATCAAACATTGATACCTCCTGACAGACACCTTGATCAATATCCTCTGCAGAGAGTTTTTTTGAGGTAATCATTCATGTTGGATTGATGCTCTTTCAGTAAAAGCATTTTTTGAGCGATTTGACCAGGTTGTTATTGTCATTCCTTTTAGCCTCGAGGTTTTATGATATTTTTTAATTGCAATGCATTGAATGCAAAGAACAATTAGCTCCCCTGATTTAATATTTCCAAGCCAATTGATGCAGACACATTAGCTCCAGTTGGATTGGTCCGGGTCAATGCAATGTGAAGGGTTTATTCATGTATCATTGGTATAATCTACAAAAGAGGAATGCATATATGTAGATTTGATTGCATTACCATGTGCCAATCGCCTGCTCACTCTGAGATTTTTTTCTAACCCTGCTCTGTTCTTTATGACCATGCTAACCTCAGTAGGGGGCTTTTCACAGGCTCCCTTGGAAACTGGAATCTTTCTGGAATACCCAGTGGAGGCACAGACAGTAGAAGGTAGTAGGAAAGGAATCTTCAGGGTATTCGTCCCCTTTCTTTTGTGCCCTTGTGCCATGTCAGGCAGTACCTCTGTCCTCTGTAGTTTTAGCACCCAACTTGGTAGACAGAACCATGAATCCAGAGCTCTGCTAACATTGTCTTCTCTCTCGTGCCACTCTCTCAGAGGGTGGCAGTGTCTTTCCTGGCCTCTAGGTCACTCCATCCCTCCCTGTGTACAGAGATTCTGTCATCCAGGTATCCAATTCCCTGTATTACATTCCTTCCATTTGAAACTAGTGCAGACCCTGATTTCCTAACTAGGATTCATTTGGTGCATATTGCAATTGATTTGAAATTCTTAACTTTGGAGGATACCCACTGTTTAACCGTCTGAAAGGTAGAATGTATGGTGCCCAACTGGCCAAAAAAGAGATGAGGTGGGAAATGGATGGGGCATCTGGAAAGCTGAGCAAGAATGACTTGGCTTTTTCCAGGCAGACTTATGTTATACATATTTTCCTGATGAGATCATTAAGTAATTGTTTTCCCTCTGTAGGTGTCCAAGTTTGGACAACACATCGTATGGTCACTACACTGATATTCAGTGAAGTCCAGAGTGACCATCAGGAGACTGAGCATGCATAGTCATGGTGGTGGTGGCAACGTCACTTGGGGGTGGTTGGTGCCCTGTGCCGAAAGACAACAGGGGAGGAGGTGGGATAGTGGGCCCAATAGAGACGCCAAAGAAATAATTCAGCAGAACAAGAGAAATTGAGGACTGACTGGTTCTGTGAGCCAAATTTAGCCTCACTTGAAGGCAGAGATGCTGAAGCAGGGATAACAAATAATCACAACACTGTTCACACTCAGAGTCGAGAAAGTTTAACTGGAGACACTATAGGACCCTCCGGGGAGGAGAGACCTGGTGCCAGCACTTTGAGTAGTCCAGACTTATCACTGCTCAGAAAGCCGCTATGGATGGACCAACGTGGAAGGGCTGCTGGGAATTCAAACAGAAGGCAGGTTGCATTTCGAAGGTCAAGTCCATCTTCCTGGGCTTTTTTTGCAACCTCTACCTCTACCCTGAATAAGAATGGCTTTTCCATTTCAGCTGCAATCAGTTGAATATTTATTCCATTTTCCCACCAAATATTATTTTTTAAAGCACTGAAGTATGGCAGGAGAGGAGAGCTTTTAAAATAGACGATTAAGGCCCAGAATTTTAGGAAGGTTGGGAAATCATTTAAAACTTTCTCCAGAATTATTCATCTGTCCCTTTAAAATATTGATCAGTCTAGAGTTTCCTTTGCCAACTGCAGTTCTGTTTCAACAGAGACATGATTTTATGGGGAGTGCATTAATAATCCACAAATTCCCTCTTCCATTCTGCACAATGCACATGCCTTCCTCCCTCCCTCCCTCCCTCCCTCTCTTCCTTCCTTCTTCCTTTCCCTCCATCAACCATTTAGTACCTACAATATATCTCACCCGTAAGGTGACAATTATGAGGAGAATAAATTAAATGATGATCTATTACCTCATAATTTCCACCATCTCAGGGCATGTAAAAAGTTGCGTGAAATAATTATAGCATTGAAAAAGATATGCAGTGAAGTGGACACATGGGAAAATGCTATAAAGTTACAAGAAAAACAGAGGGGGAGCTAGAAACTCACATATCTTTATCTACTCTAGCTCTGTGCAAAGGCAATGTTTTATTGTTATTTTGAACATCATCTTTTTATCTTCACTGTCTTAAAAGAAAGATAGTATTTTTCTATATGGATAGAAAACCGAAGGTCAAGGAGGCTCATTTTTTTATGACTGAATAGAAATAAATGGCAGAACCAGAGCATGATCCTAGGCTGCCTTTCCCACAGGTACATGTGTGGGCAACAAAAATGGATTCAGGGGAGAAGCAAGGTTTTAGCCAGGTATTGATTAGTATCAAGTGGCCAGAAAGGAAAAGCATTCTAGGCAGAAGGAACAGCATCAGCAAAATGATGGTTTAAAATAGAAGAATGCATTTAGGTTAAAAGAATAGGAAAAATCATGCAGCTGACAAAGCAAACTTTAATTTTTACTACATTGTAATATGGAGTGGAATGGTGTTATTTGTGCTTTATTGAGCTGATGATTTAATATGTAATATGATATCAGAGAAAACTGTTGCCATAAAGAGACAAATGACTTTTGCATTTTTATAATTTTCAGTCACTGTCTTGTCGACAGATCACTCCAGGAAAGCACAGGGAGTCTTTCATTCTCTTGGAGCATTTCATAAACTCTCCTCTAAATGCGTCTTGTCTACTAGGGCCCAGAGCAAAATTGAAAGAAAGTAATTTATTTGCTGAAGCTCAATTGCTATTTAGAGGGAGCTTAATGCAAAACATCAAAATGAATCTCTAAATAAAGTGCTCTCTCATTGTGCTTGTCTATTGCTCCAAAGTTAAAAGTTCCATTCAGAATTACAGCATGCAGTCACAATCACCATAGGGAATACCTGTAAGCGTCTTTGCTGTAAAGTGATTGTATAATCTTTGGTGCCCAATTGCAGTGATTATAGCTTAAATTGAGTACCACTTTAAGATTAAAGCCTAGTGAAATAAAGACGTAATAACATTTAAAAACAATAGTTCTCATGAATGGAACAACAAGAATGAGTTACGGTGTTGGGAATAAAAAAAAGAAGGCAGCTGGGAAGGAATTTTAGTGATGGAACTGGATCACACAAGTATGCAAATTGGGTGTGGAACTATTACACGCAGACAGAGTACCACCTCCTGGTCCTCCTAGGTCTGCAAGCTTTCTCTGTAAAGGGCCAGATGGTAAATATCTTGGGCTTTGTGGGCCAGATGGTCCTGTTACAACAGTTCAGCTCTGCTGTTCTAGCACAAAAGCCTCCATAGACAATACTTAAGTAAATGGGTGTGGCTATGTTTCAACATTTCAATAAAGCTTTATTTATAGAAACAGGCCATAGATTGCCTGACCCTTACCCCAGGCTATTTATTTCATTTTTTAAAACTGTATTTAAATTCAATTAATTAATGTATCATGTATTATTAATTTCAGAGGTAGAGTTTAGTGATTCATCAGTCTCATATAACACCCAGTGCTCATTCCATTAAGTACCCTCCTTAATGCCCATCACCCAGTTACCCATTCTCCCACCCACCTCCCCTTCAGCAACCCTCAGCTTGTTTTTTATAGTTAGGATGAATGGATAAAGAAGATGTGGTATATATATATGTGTGTGTATATATATATATATATATATACACACACATATATATGTGTGTATATATATATATATTTATACACACATATATATAATGGAATATTACTCAGCCATCAAAAATGAAATCTTACCATTTACAACGTGTATGGAATTAGAGGGTATTATGCTAAGCAAAACAAGTCCATCAGAGAAAGACAATTATCATATTATTTTACTCATATGTGGAGGTTAAGAAACATCTCCAAGAAATTAAACATCAGTTGGTGATAAAAATGAATAATCAAAGAAAAGCTTGCCTATAGTGAAGTTATTATAAAGTCTCTCAGTAATAAGCTTATCCCCTGGGCAAGAGGTCATTGAGATAATCTCCTACCTAGGGAAGGGAACCCTCAAGAAGTGATCCTTTTTAGGCACATTTTCTTTGGCTACCAGACCTTTTCCTATAGTGGTTGATTAGTGTAGGCCTTACCTATAATATTAATGTTTGAATTAAGATACAAATGCATTATATGAGAAATAAATGTGTGATTTTCTTTCAGAGAAAAAAAGAAACAAGACAGAAGATCATAGGGAAAGGGAGGGAAGAATAAAATAAGCCAAAATTAGAGAAGGAGACAAACCATAACGGGCTACTTATTTCAGCTCATCTGACGCACGCATCCTATTTATGGCACTGTGGTGGGTTGTTAAATTCATGGCTCCTAAGGAAGCATGCCCTACCCATCTACTCTCTTATGTACTCCTGTCCAGCATTTGATTCTAGGTCTGACCATCTCATATAGCGAGAATTCAGCAAATGTGTCATTAACAGAGACTTAATAACTAACTGTGCATTGGGACTTTTCTTTCTGGAACCTGTCAAATATTAAGAATAATATCAATCATATTAAGTTAGGCAACTCAATAATGAGAGATGATTTGAATAGAGATGCCCACCTAAAGCCTACATCAAGATCATACAAATTATGAGACCATCTTTGTTCCTGTGGCCTCAGTGAACCTCCACATGATGACAGCTGCAAGAGTGAACCCAGAGAAGGCCAACCTGCTCTTCTGAGAGAAATAAACCACTCAGCTTTGGGGTGGCTGGTTATATAGTAATAGACAACTGTTAACTAACCAGTTATTATCATGATATTTCAGGATGATCTTGAGATCAGGTATGCAGCATGAAAACTGAAATGAAGAGACCTGGGTTTGAATGCGGGGGCTAAACATTACAGGTGGTTTCAGCCCGAGTAAGGCTGCTACCTCTCTGCCTCTCAGAATTAACCCTTAGAGATGAGAGTTGATTTGTAGGATAGTTTCATACAGTTGAAATTATTAGTTCTTGATATATAGATAGAGCTATTGCTATAAATATAGATAGAGATACAGATACAGGTGGATATATTCTATCTATTATCTATTATCTATCTATTATCTATCTGTCTGTCTATCCATCTATCATCTATCATCTATCCTTTTCAAATACTGCTGTATGACCTTCCAAAGTGATTGTAGCAATTTTTATTACAGCCAACAACGTTAAGTTCTCCAAACACTCCCCTTTCTTCTATACCATAAACTGTTTGGAAATGTATCATACTGATAAGTGAAACATGGTACACTGAAGTTTTAATTTGCATTTCTTTACATGGATCAACATCCTTTAACATACTCATATGACATTTTCATTTATTTTCCACTGAATTCACTTTTGAGATCCTCAACACAATTTTGTCTAAGACTGCTGAAATTTTTAAATTTATTTTAAAGAAAATTAACCTTACTATAGACTGCATTGTGTTCCCCCCATTATTCATATGTTGAAGCCCTAATGCCCAATGTGATAATGTTTGGAGATGGGCCTTTGGGAAGTAATTAGGTTGTGATGAAGTCATGAGAGTGGGCCTCTCATGACGGAATTAGTGTCTTTATTGGAAGAGATACCAGAGAGTTATCTCTGTTTCACTCTCTAAATGCATGCACTGAGGAAAGACCCTGTGTGGTCAGAGCAAGAAGGTGGCCCTCTGTGAAGCAGAAAGAGTCTCACCAGGAACTGAATCAACCGGCACTTTGATCTGGGCCTTCTCAGACTCCAGAACGGTGAGGAATAAATATATGTCATTTAAGACCCCCAAACTGTGGCATTTTGTTATGGTAGCAGAAACTAACCAACACAGTCATGTGTATAGCAGATAACTTATCCCATTTGATGTTTGTATTTGACTTGATATTTTGTTCTTTGGACATGCAGAATATTTTATATTTTTTGCAATCAATTTTAGCGATACGTCCTTTTATGCATTTTTTGGCCCTTATGGCCAGAAAAGTCTTTCCCATCAATATTTTCAATAATTATTTTTGTTTCATTTTAGCTCTTTTATTATTTTGTTCTTTAATGTTTAAGTCTTTCATTCATCTGAATATTTTTCATGTAAGAAATCAAGGAAGAGGGCGCCTGGGTGGCTCAGTCGGTTAAGCGACTGCCTTCGGCTCAGGTCATGATCCTGGAGTCCCGGGATCGAGTCCCACATCGGGCTCCCTGCTCAGCAGGGAGTCTGCTTCTCCCTCTGACCCTCCCCCCTCTCATGTGCTCTCTCTCTATCTCATTCTCTCTCTCAAATAAACAAATAAAAAAAGAAAAAAAAAGAAATCAAGGAAGAAAAAGAGATATTGGGATTCTGATGTTTCATTTATTTAGTTTGGGACTTTTTGAAACATCCTCCCCCACCTCCCACCCCAGACAGCAGCTCCTTGTTTCAATGCTATTCTTTACTTAGAAATGTTTTAGAACTTGATATTGTATCCTAATGATCTATCTCTCCATGCCTAAAATACAAAATTCTTATAATTGCTGGAGTTTTATTGTGCTTTTGATAATTAATAGGCTCGTCTTCTCTCACCGTTTCCCCCTCCAATTTTTAAAAAGCCAATGCCATGTATAGATTTTTCCATATGAGCTTTAGATTCAAAGCACCTATTTTTAGAAAAGGAAGGAGAATTATTTTCCTTTTTTATTGTATAGCATTATGTCCACTGATTAGTTTAGAAAGAAATATCATTTTAACAATTTCAGCTCTTCCTATCCAATACCAAAATATGTCCTTCCATTCATTCTTGTCTTCTTTTATGTCCCTCAATAGAGTCCTAAGTTTTATTCATGTGTTTTCTGAATCCCCAAAGTCCTGAAGGTATTTAATTGTTCGTCCTGGTTGCTGTTTTTGAAATGTGATCTTTCTATTCTGTTTTTGAACTGGTCATTATTTTATCAGGGGCACCAGTGAGTTAGTATATTCATTATTTGACAGCCAGTATATTTTATGTTTTATATATTTTATATTTGCTCGGTATATTTTATAATTACTAATATTCTCCCTGATGTCAAACCAGGCAAACTGAAAATAATTAAAACCTGATGCTCCTATTTCCTTTCAACATAAGAATCTGCTGCCCCTGGTTCAGTGGTGAGCACTTGAACTCGGGAACTACACGGCCTGCACTCGCAATCCTGTTTTTACAACTTGAGTTTCTTAACTTCTGTATGGTTTAGTTTTTTCATCTGTAAAAGAGGATAAGGACAGTACTCGCCTCACAGGATTGCTGGATGAAAAATGTTTAGAGAAATGCTTTTTTTTTTAGACCCATGCTTTCCATATAATAAAGACTCAGCAGGTGTTCTCTCTTTGTTGCCTCACATACTAAATCCATAAATCACACAGCAATAACCTCTGGAAGGGCAATTTAAAGGCTATGTGATGTGATATAAATGCAAGTGCCTTGCGAACTTACACTATTATTACAACACAAAGGAATTGTAAACAGCCAGGTCACAAATGCATCCATTCATTCAGCTAGCATTTACTCTGTGGTGGTGGAAGTAGAGAAGGTTTAGAACCCAGATTCAAATTTTATCTCATTTGTTAAGAAAAGTGTTTTTCCTTGTAGTAAAGGTTTGTTAGAGTTAAGTCCAGATGGGAGATTCAGATTGCTGGTTGGGAATTCCTTCTCTAGATAATGCCAGAGAAACACACTGATGATGATTCTTTTTGTGACTACACCATTTGGCTCCTTAATGCAGGATAGTTGTGTGCACAGAGCTGGAAAGAAATACATTGTTAATATTAGCTAAGAGGGACTGGATACACATCACGTGCCAGATACTCTGCTATTTTATATTCACTAAATTAACTATTTCCACAAACCTTGGTAAGTAGACAAAAATATCATCTTTACAACTAAGAAAACCTTATCAGAGGTTTAAGTGAGTTACCCCCCAGCCTTATACAGCTAGAGGGCAGGGACCGGGACACCAACCCTCTGAACCCCGGATCTGGGTCTTAAACAATTCTCTAGACTATGGCAGGCTATGTGTGGCTTTTCTACCTCCATTTCCCCAGCCATATATGTATTTCCCTTCAGGACCTGTATACCCATGCTGTCTATTCTGAATATAAGTACTTGGTCTTCAAGACTAATCTGGCATCAGTTACTTATACCTGAATATCAACTGCAAAATGGCAGCTTTTTCCAGGATGAAAGGTAAAGGAAAAAGGAGCCAATAAATAATGAGTCTACAGCTTCATTTTATTCCCTTTTAGAAATACATTCTTTAAGTTCATCATCACAAATGAAGAAACTGGGACTCACAGCTAATGTCACTTGTTCAATGTCATGAAGCTTTTGAGCTCCATGACGTTGACTTAGATCTAAGTCACTGAGACTGAATTTTCTATGAAATATTCAATATGGTATTTCCTGTTAGACATTCCAGGCATCATCTATGAAGACCATGGGAGAGAATTTAGATGGTGACAATTTCTCCTTCACCTCTGAGAGCACAACAGAGTAAAGCCAGTTTGCTTTAAGTGGTCACTTCTACTTGGTTCCTAGACAGAGTCACCAGCTGCTCTGCTCCATTTTTCCAAAATCCTGCCCTTCCTAACTCAGCAGTCAAGAAGCATGTGCCCCATTGACCATATATCTGTGATGAGGACAGACCGTGAGTTAGGGAAAATGCATTCGAGACAAAATCTATCCCAGCTGTCCCTGCAGTCTTGAGAAGGCACACAACACTAAAGAAACTTTGTGAGTGGTAAAGTCTATGAGAGAACAAAAAAAGAAGAAAGAAAACAAAAAACATCGGAAGCTGAGTACATCAAGGTCGCAATTATTGGTGGACTTCCTCCCTATTTGGATTATCTAATTAAGAGTGTATCAATCATCATCACAAATAAGGAGCTCTGCAGTAATAATCATGATAATATTTACAGGGGGCTTACTTCACGTGAGGCAATACTGTCAGCATTTCATATTAATTAAATTGTACGAAATTCCCAATGTCTATGAAGTAAACACTATTATGATTCTTCTTCAGTTACAGCTAAAGAACCTGAAACTCAGAGGTTAAGTAACTGGCCCCAGGCCGCACAGTCAGTAAGCTAGGGTTTGTACTCAGTCTGGTTTCACTGCTGTGCCATAGGCTTTCTCTTTTTAAGTGGCTTTAATCTATTGTCTTGTTCTGTTAATGATGGTGATAAGGGTGTTTTGAACATCAGCACTTTTTGTGAACTTCCAGGGGTCCTTGAAAGAGAAATTATTTAGCTCAACTAGATCTAAGTTTTCGATGATATAATTCGGGTCTTCTCAATTCGGTGCATTGTTCGGTCATTGACTGAGTAGGATAAAATAAATTCTACCAGCACTGTTTTAATTTTGTAAATTTTTTCTTGTATGTCCTTCAGTTTTCTGCAATATGTATTGTAATGAATGACAATAATTGTGCTTAAGTGTTTGTTAAATTCACCATTCGGTGTTATGCCTCTTTATATATTTTAAGTGTCTTAAACTCTTTTTGAACTGAATTTTTCATAGTTAATACCTCATAGTCTTTGTATTCTTAGTGTTTGCCTTATATGTACAATTCAATTATCTTACTGCAACTTCTTATCTAGATGCATGATTTTTACGTGGATTACACTTACACTTTGTACTTTTGAGGCAACAGTGATGACTTTGTTTTCTTTTTTAAATAGAGGAGTAACTTAAACACAGTATAACATAGTGCTGTTAAGTGTACACGTTGATGGGTCAAGTGTACACCCTTGTGTAACCAAAATCCACATATCAATCAACCCAAGAAGTACCTTGTGCCCCTTTCTGATCAATATATATTGATTGATTGGTATATCGGTATATTCAATTCTTTGCCCCCTCCTTTTTTTTTCCATCTGGGTTATATGTTGTGGCAGACCTGAAAGAGATGCCATCCTATCCCTCTTTAGGTGAGCCAGTTCAATGTTTACTGCATTCAGTTGTAGAGAGCCACCTGGCACAGGTGCACATCCTTCCCAGGGGCAGACTACCTCCAGTGACTGATAGAGTTTAAAGACCTGCCCATTTGGGCTGAATGCAGCCAACTCTGATACATCACATATGCTCCGGCTGAGATTTTTTAGGTCTGCATCACAGTTCGGCTACTACCTTTGTCCAGTCCTTGCTTTTTCTTCCTTCCTTCCACAGGTGTTGATGAGTAATATATAATTGTATGCTAAAATCTCTGTTTCAGCATCTGCAATCAGAAAACACCATCTGTGATCACTGGTCCCAGGACAGGCTTGAGAAATCAAGGGTGAAGACAGAATTTGAAGCAGAATTATCTGTCACCTAGCTGGTCATAAAGACCCACCATTGGTAGGTAGTATAGTACAAACCAGGGGTGGCACTAAGTAGTGTTGAATTGGGACCAGGTCCCCAGGATTTAATATTCAGAGTAACTGATCCCTGGAGAAAGTTAAACATGGAACCAATGTAAGCCTGGCGTGCCAAAATTAGGACTCTGAGTGAAAAATAATGGCATTCTGACCCTAGGCTGGGGACAGTGGGTAGAAGTCCTCTTATGCTTTGCAAAGTCAAACTCCTCTGAAACTGCCAAAGTGGCCCACATGTCCCTATTAAGATCTAACACATATGAGTGAAATCATATGGTATTTGTCTTTCTCTAACTGGCTTATTTCACTAAGCTTAACTAACAAACACACACACACAAAAAGATCTAACATACCCTTGGTGAAAGAAGACAATGAAGAAGCTTCTCCCTCTAATGCAATCTGTACAACCCCCTTAGGATCTGCCCTCACACCCTTCCTGGACACTGGGTAAGCCACCACGAACAGTAGGAAAGGTCATGGTAAACTAGGCTTACTGATAGCAATGGGGTCATTAAGATCCCAAAACAAAAGACGTCATATGGTGGCATTTAACTTCCAGAAACCAGGTAGATAAGATTACCATGAATGGCAGGGTTGGAATGACATCCAAGAGGTCTCACATACACAGACTTATAGGAGTGTTTAACAAAACACATCCCTAGTGGCAAAACAGTGGAATATCCCACAAGGATAATACTCAGCTTTTACCATTAGAAAAAATTAAAAAGTCATGTCCAGCAGGGAGAGAACAGTTGCCCAATAAAAACAAAGTCATGATTCCTTGCCAAGTTTCTATACATGTACCAGCTTTAAAATCTGAGACATAATGCCTGAAGTCTGGCCCCCTGGAGGAAGGATTCTGCCACACCATGGCAAAGAGATGTGATGATTCTTCCATTCTTTTCCCAAAGGGACTTGCAACCATTTATTCAGGAAACTGCCCTCTGGGAGAGAGGGGACTGGGAAAACATTTCAGAGGTCTGAGCTGATATTCGTAACTGGAAACCTGAAGCATTATCTGTTAAATTCTTCTGTTGGAAGGATAGAGGTGGGGATAAGTCCCAGCCAAAGTCCATGTTACTGGGTCTATGATCCCACTCAGTGATCACTTCCCCAGTCCCTAAGATAACGGCAATTAGCAGACTTGATGGTTGGTGTAAGTCCAAATCAGTCCCTTGGCTGATAGGGTAGGAGCCATTACAGAAGACCAAGTAGAATTCTCTGAACCTCCTTTCTCCTCCCGGCCAAGGAAGTAAATACAAAACGTCATATCCTGACTAAGACAGCTAAAATTCGTGCTACCTTTAAGGACCTAAAGGGTGCATAAGTGGTGAACCCTGCAATATATCAGTGTGCTTTGTAAATTCGGCCCTTGCATAAAGCAGATAAGCCCTGGAGGATGAATCAACCTTGTATGGCAAATGAGACTTTGAATACATGATTAGGTGAATGATCTTGACATAGGAGATTATTCTGGTTGATAACTGGTGGGCTCAAAGGCGATCACAGTGATCCTCTTGAGAGGAAAACAAGAGAAGTTAGATAGAGAAAGAGATGCAGTGACAGGTAAATTATGGTTATGGCTTTGAACATGTAAGTAAGAGCTACACACCGTGGAGCATAGGGAGCCACAAAATGGTGAAAAGGACAAGGAAGTGGATTTTCTTCTCAGAGCCTCCAGAAGGAACCAGCTCTACAAACACTTTGACTTTAGCCCAGTGAAGCTGAGTTCAGATTTTAGAACTCTGGAAGTGTAAAATAATACTTTTGTGCTGTTTTGAGCCATTATTTTGGGAAAACCTGTTATAGTAGCCACAGGAAACTAACATAGGATGATTTTTGTTTATTTTCTCATTTTAAGGTTTCTATTCCATTGTTTTCTAGACTCCATTTGATGAAAAGTCAGCCATTATTAGTTTTCTTATTCACTGCATGAACCACATTTTTTTTTTTTCTTTAGCTGCTTTTAAGATGTTTTTATTTCGGCAGTTTGACTATGAAATGCTCTGGCATATATTCTCTCTGTATCGATCCCACTTGGCTTTCGTTCAGTAGAGGTTAGTGGTTTTAATGAAATTGGAAATATTTCATCTAATATTTCTTAAAATAGATTATCTTGCCCATCTGTCTCTTGTCTTCTGATGGAACTCCAGTTCCATGTGTGTGACACTGTGAGCTATGATCCCAGAACTTGTCAAAAGTTTTGCTCATTTTCCCAATCATTTCCCTTCACTGTGAATTATTTTGATTATGCTGACTTCCTATCTGTAATTTTTTCTTACACATTGTCTAATTTTGTTGATGCCGTCCTCTTTTTTATTTCAGTTACTGCATATTTTAGTTCTATGAGTTTTACTCAGTTATTGTTAAGCATGCCTCTGCCACTCTGAATTCTTCCATCTTTTCCTGAAAACTCTTGACCATCTTTTCCTGAAAATACTTTAAAATATGTATCATAGTTATTGTAAAGCCCTTGTCTTTTTTTTAAATTTTTTTTAAGATTTTATTTATTTATCTGACAGAGAGAGACACAGAGAGAGCAGGAACACAAGCAGGGGGAGAGGGAGAAGCAGATCCCCCGCCCAGTGGGGAGCCCGATGCGGGGCTCGATGCGGGGCTCGATCCCAGGATCCTGGGATCATGACCTGAGCCGAAGGCAGACACTTAACGAGTGAGCCACCCAGGCGCCCCAGTCCTTATCTTTTAATTTCAACATCTGGGATACATTTAGGTCTGTTTTTATTGACTAATTTTCTCTTGACTCTGCATCATATTTTGTCTGCTTTTCTGCATGCCAGGTAGCATTTTATTCTGTACTGGTATTGTGAAGTATACATGCAGAGATTTGGAATTCTTTTATCTGCACTTGCAGAGAGATTGATTTGGGTCTAGCAGGCAATTAAATTATTGATGGATCATCTCTAGTCCTGTGCAACTTAGGTTTAGGCTTTTTGAACTCTATTTAAATTTCCCATTAATCTTAGGGTGTAACGTATAGCTCTGTGACGCCCTTACTCCTGAATCATGGCCCATATGGGTTTCCAATGGGGAGTTTGAGGGTTTTATCAAGAACTTCTCCCAAACATGGGATAACTGGTGCTAAATCTGCTCAACTCTTTAGTCTCTTTCTTATGACTTTTAGCTGGACCCCTGGCATTCATTAACTGCACACATGCATTTCTGGAGTGTGATAAACATTGACATGAATTTATATGCAAACTTTGGGGGGGCCCTTCTGAAGCACCTTCCTTTCTGGTATGCCTTCCCTGAACTTCCAGCAGCTCTGATAGTCCCAAAATTTAACCTCTTATTCCTCATCCAGTAAGACTACTACTTTCTGCTTGAGCTCTATTTTCCTTGAACTATCTTGACTGGGGCATACCCTCAAAGGGAAAACAAATTTAAGATAAAACAAACAAACAAACAAATACCTTTATTAAATCTATTCGACCCAGTTAAGAACAATTTCCTAATTCTCACTAATGCATAATTAACAGTCTTAGGTTTATACCTGATAGTGTCATCCCAGAGCACATTTCATCAGCAAAGCCAATCAGCTTCTCTTTCTTGTTACTCAGTGTCATCTTCCCTTTAGCACATCATGGAGGGAAATTGTAAATAATCTTCAATTTCTTTGATCATCCCCCAAAAGGAGCAGTACAGAACCCCATGTCACCTTGCATTGTACATAATCTTTATGTACTACACCATGGTATGTATCGTATCATATTTATGATTATGTCAAAAAGGTATGACTCAAAATCAAACCATTTTTTTTCTTTTATAGAAAAAAGTTATGCTCTCGTAAAACTAGAGTTTTACATAGAAAATCAAGTTTGTGTAGGGAATAGTGCACACATTTAGAAACCAATACTTAATTTCATTTTTTTATTTGTTTGTTTCTGTCTGATTTCAGCAACCAGTTAGTGGAGATAATCTATTCTTTAAGAGGCATAATAAATCATAATAGTGATAAATAATTTATATAAATAAAAGTAGTGATACAATTTTCAGATTTAACCTCTTTCACTTAAATATAATACTAACAATAAGAGTAACAATGAGAAGAGCTAATGTGTTCTGGATGCCTAGTGTTCAGAATACTCTATTGAGTTTAATCCTCTTATTAAACCTATGAGGTAGTGGGATTTATAAAAACATCAAGGCATTATTTATTGCATTTCTTAAAATATAAAGCAACAGCATGAAATACTAGTAGTTTGCACACACCTTGTAGTCTATCCATCTAATACGCATTTGTTGAATGTATGGATCTCTGTGTACACAGGGAATCATAATACATTCTTGATGGCCTCTACAATGAGAGATTGTTATATAAACAAATACATTATTACAACAGAGTACAATATGTGCAATTGTATGAACATGGAAAAATCTTACAGACAAAACAAGGAAAAAATGGCGCACAAAGATTTTGATTTTACAGAGTAGAAGAATTAGAACTGTTGGTGAATGCTTCCTGGAGTAGTTGTTTCATATCAGATGATAGTTCAAAATACATTCACTTTCTCTCCTACTCCGGATCTCCATGTTGGATGGAGTATACTTCCTGGCCTCATGATTTTGGGTCTGGCTAACTTGATTTGCTTTGGCTAGTGGTTATTAACAGAGATGATCCAAAGGGTAAATGGGCTTGTTTCCTTGAGCTCCTGACTTTCATCACGAGAAGAACATGTCTTAGTAAACCCTGATCTGAGAAGGATGACATACGTATGGCAAAGAACCAAGCCCAACCTGCATCTTGGAGGCAAACCCAACAAGTTGAGCCTGAATCAACCAAATCACAGTGGACTGGCAAACTTGCAAGAGACAAGTGAATACAATGGTATATGCCTGATAAGGACTGAATGTTTGTGTCCCCCCAGCCAAGTTCATACTTCAAAACCCTAATCTCCAATGTGATGATGTTTGGAGGTGGGACCTTTGGGAGGTGATTAGAGTTTCATGAGGATGGGGACTTCATCATGGGATTATCACCCCTATAAAAAGAGACAAAGACACCAGATCTCTTTCAATATATATGCACCAAGGAAAGACCATGTGAGGATATAAGATGGCCTTTTGCAAACAAGTAAACAGGATCTCACCAGACACCAGATCTGCTGGCACCTTTATTTTGGACTTCCCATCCAGAATTGTGGGAAATTAACGTTTATTGTTTAAGCCATCCTGTCTATGGTATTTTGTGATAGCAGCCCAAACTGATTAAGGCAATGTCACTGACATTTTGTGGTTGTCCGTTTCATAGCAAATGCTGACTGACTGGGATAACCAGTATATTAATCTTCATCACAATACATGTTTAATTCAACATGTAGGTCATTGTGCAGAGGTATCAGTTGCATCCTTATAATGTTTTTAATTCCACCCCCATCATTGCTTGTGGATTCAGATCATCCTTCTACTATGTAAATGACTTACCTCTGAATATACAATGATTCCTTTCTTCTAAGGGTGAAGAGAGATACCAATTTTTTTTTTTTTTTTTTTTGCCCAGATGTATGGTTGCATATGTTTCCATCTATAATGAGCAGGGGTAGGAAAAATCTAAGAAAAAGTATGTAAGGACACATAATCAAAACATCTTCTTTTGAGTCAAATTTAGCTTCTATAGAAAAGCTTGGCAATTGGCTCTTATAATATCTGATCACTATGCATACTTTCAAGCCATCACCTCTGCCGAGTACAGAAAATACTTGAGAAAAAGAAAAAAAAAAGCAACATTTTGCTAATGCAACTTATGTTTTTAGTGTGAACACATGTTATTTTAAAAGTCCTCATTTCGACAGATTTTTATTTTTCAAAAGGCAATGAAAAGTGCCAAGGGAGCTAATAAATGAATTTCTCTCTCTCCAACTCTCTTTTCCTGACCTTTATCAAAGTCCACTTTATTCTCCTTTGGGGAAGAAAACGTGATTCGTGTCATTGCCCCTTAACCAAGAAAAATCTGAGGAAAGAACAAATAAAAGAACTTTTCATCTGGTCATAAAACAATAATTAATTGCACCATTAAGTAACCTATACAAACCTGGGGGGGAAATGGAGAAAAAGAGAAATCTTCCTGAGAAATATTCCCAGAGGACTGTTGTTAATCAAAGCCTGTGTGATTCAGAGAAAGAAGAAAGGAAGCCGTGGGAAAATGAGACCCATAAGGAGGCCTTGAGCACAGTACCTCAAGGGGGGTGTGAAGGAAAACATTTTTCAAGGATAGATTCTTCTGTAAGGCGCACATGGTTGATCAGGTCATGTGGTTGCTTTGTGAATTAACATCAAAGTAAAATTAGCTTATAGCCACAATTTATTTATTTATTTTTGCTTTCATGAGAGATTTGCTTCAGGGTGAATAAATAGAAGTTCTGAAGGGAATGTGTGATTCAGTAGCTTGTGAGACCTAGACCCCTTTCCTTCATGTTGCGTATTCTTAGGTCAGATGTTCTGATTTCTAACCCAAGATTTGAGCAGTTTGACCAGACTAGGACCTCTTGGTTTGACTTGCTTGTCAGATGTAGCACAGGAGTTTGAATGGGAGCTGTCACTTATATGATGCTTAGTAGGTACAGGTTAAAGGAGGGGTTGCATTGTTACTATTCAACATGATGACCTGATCCTTTCCTCTCAATGATTCTTTGAGGAATAGACTAAATAGAGATTAAGGAAGCAGTGAGACAAGTTAGAGGGAAACTCTGAAAAGAAAGCCAAAATCCTCCAAGATAGTCCTGCAGGGCTGGTCAAGGACACAAGCAATCAAGATGGAAAGGAACAGAGAAGAGGCCCTTATGGAAACAGCCCTGTTACCTGTCTTGGAGTATTTTTTCCTGACATTCACCAAGTTTCCCTCCTTCCCCTAATAAAATATAAGGAATGTTTACTTGTTCATTGATCTGTTCATTCAACCAAAATTTATTGTTTTATTCTGTATCCTCTTTAAATGTAACCCTGAGGTAAAAATTGTATTTGGTGGGTGAAAGAAACTCCAGTAAAGAATTGGAGATGGAAGGCAGAGAAGGGAAGGCAGTCACTGTGCATTATTAACCTGGAACCATGGTGGGTGAGTGGGGCTAACACCCACAGGAGAATCAAATCACTGTCAAGACTATTTTCTACCCAGAGGTGAACATTTTATTGCTATCCTGCTGCCCATTTCAAAATGTGTCCAGCCACCTGTTCGATATCAGTTTTTAGAAGTTCTTCAACTAAATCAAATCAAATGACAATATTATATCTCAATGATACTGACATAGAGATGCTCCAAATCTTAATATGCTTCTTATGAAATCCCCATGAACCCCATTAAAATCCAAACCATATTACATCCTCTTGTAAATTTTGTAAAGATTTCAAAATACTAAAAAAATTAAAGCTCCAAATTAAATGTCACCTTTTTTAGCTAAAGTTACCAAGCAATCAAAGTTGCCTCCAGTTTCTTGCTTTGGTAGATTCAGCCAAAGGGCGGAGCTCCTGATGGTTGGGCTGACTCATCCTGGAAGGGCTATAGTTTCTTCACAGCCACAGAACCTGTTTGCATTCAAACCCAAGTCTTACTTTTTAAAGTCAAATGAGGTTTTATCAAATACAAAATTATTATGGTACGGAAGCCCCAATAACAAAATTTAAAGATAAGGTGATCTGCAAACCCTAGAGCTAAATTATATTTGCAGAACTCAGGATTTGGTATTGCTAAATACTTTTTCAAAGAATTAGGAGTATTTGTGGGAAGGACAATAGAGGGAATTTTGATTTTGTTTGTTTGTTTTGTTTTACCCTTATCAGTATGTTAGCCAATCTATGTCAGGTTTCCAAAATTTATAAACTATGCCCTTTAATTCAGTCTCAGAACTATCCCAATAAGAGGTTGATTTGGGCAGAATGCATTTACCATATCTAAGAGTGGGAAGCAACCAATGCATGCTGTTTCTCTTCGAGTAAGTGTTGAGAAACTATGGCCCTGTAAGACAACTACAGTTTTTGTAAATAAAGTTTTATTAGGACACAGTCACATTCATTTATTTACATATTGTAGATGACTGTTTTCTGAGCCACAAAAACGAAGTTCACCCAAAACTATTTAAAGAGACCTGATGTGGTAAGCCTGAAATATTTACCATCTGGCCCTTCAAAGAAAAAGGTGTTCTGTCTTAATAGCACTAAAAACCTTTTTGTTAAATTTAGAAAATTGCAAAGTTGGGGGCCCAGGTCACAGGGTCAGAGCCCAAATCAGATGCTTTTATCTCACATCAAGATTATTTAAAAATTATCAGTTTACATTTCTTTCCATATGGTGTGTTTCTAAAGTCTCATTTCTTCATTATGCATTAACTCGGGCTATTGGCTGAGTTAATAATCTCTACAGTGCATGATGAGCTGGCTTAGGCCATTGGAGCAACTGTTAGTAACTCTGAGTGTGGAATAGCATAGTTCCATAAAACTGCCTCATCACATGTGGATTGCAGCCAAAGAATCTTGTTTGGTAGATTCCTATAGTTATGCTCCTGAGAAGAGTAACAAACAATAGCTCTTCTAAATGCTCTTCAAGACACTGTCTGCCCTGTGTTTTTGGCAGTTCCACCTCTCAAGGAGTGCTTCTTGCTGCATCTTTGTTTTTCCCTTCATCAGTGACTATACCTCTCAAGTTTGAGTCTCCCCCTGCTGTTCTACTCCTTTCCCATGGGCATTTATCTTGGTTCTTTCTTTCTCTAACACATGTAGGTCTAGTACTATTTGTTATATCAGAACCTCTTCTCCTTTCTATTTCCCCTTTGCTTATTGCCCAGGGCATTTTTATTTTTACTGTATTCTTCAGTTAATGAGTTCTGAGTCTTGTAAATGCATCTACTGTTCAGAGAGATCTTGTCTACCAAGCTGGGTTAGATAATCCCACCAGGAGACTTTCCTTCCGTTAGATACACAACTAACCCAGGTCAGAACAATTTATTATCATCCAGTACAACTTCCTGTCAACAACCCTCCTCTTTTCTTCTAGTTCTCATGTCATAAATCTCCTAGGCCTACCAGAGCATCACCTTGAAGTCACCCCATAATTCTTTGAGAATTTCTGATCCTAATCCAAAAATAGCCCTCACACATCCCCACCTTACCCTAAATGAGGAATGGGATCATGGGCAGCCAACCTAGTGTTGCTTACTAAAGCCTGGTATTAATAATTTAAAACGGGACCTTCATGACTATTCTTGGGCAGAAACAGGACTCAGGTGCCTATATCCTCTAAAACTGCAAGGCAACTTTTGCATTAAGGAAGGTTCCTGCAAAGTTCAGAGTCATTCTGTGGCAGCCACTCTAAAGACCTTACAATATAGCAAGAATAAGACTAATTTTGTTTTAGCTAAAATGCCCTTACAGCAAAATTGACTACCTACATTATCAAACTAGGATATTTTTCAAGTGAAGGGGAATGGAACATTAGGTCTAAACCAGATTGAGCTGGAAAATAGGATGACTGGTTACTCTACTTGTAGTGGATGCTTTACAAGTGGAGGCCTTTGCTGGGTCCTAACCTTTGCTGAGTACTTGCATGGTATGATATAAACCCCCATGATTGTAGTAACATTTCTGCCGAAGTAGCCTGATCCCAGTATAAGAAATAGCCTTAGCATTACCACCAATACAGGCACATGAGAAAGGGGGGTGGCCCACAGCATAGCTGAAGGCTTTCCTGTAGACCTACTTTATCTTTGATGCATGACCAAGAGCTATGTAGGTTATTAGGAGTGGTTCCTTTGAAGTGATGTGCTAATGTATTCATTTCTTCAAGATAAAACTTGTGACAAAAGACTGAGATGAAGTTTAGGAGATGAGCATCACCATGTCAGTCCTTCATCTTAACACTGGGGGGACAAGGGCCACCATGGAACCATTTCTCAGCATACAGGTGATAAGACCTGATCATACACAGTCTCATTGGTTCTCGTGTGGAAAATATATTGTGCTGGGAAAGTGGATTCAAGGAAGGTAGTTGGAAAGCTTTCACAGCTAGAAGGCTACTACAGATGTGTGCTCAAGGATAACGTGAGCTTAAACTAATGCAGCTGCAGGAGACAGAAAACAGGGCATACTATTATATCAGAGATTAGGGGTAGAATTACAAAGAAAGGATAAGGAATTTTGTTAGATTTCTGGCTTAGTATCACCCACTGAGAGAAAACATAGGACAAAATTTGGGTTTTAGCAGAGGCTGTGAGCAGGGAAAGGGAGATTAATTATAGAAAGAGGAAAAGAGGGGAATACAGAAGAAATGCATCTTACCCTTCATGATTTTGCTGGGTTCTTCCCAACTTAACCCTGAGTGTGTAAATGCATTAAGTTTTACTAAGCGATTCCACCATCCAAAGTGAAACAAGGTAATTTCTTTTTCTGGGTATTCCTTCTCTGAACTGATTCATGGAGATGGGTAAACATACATTTTTTGAGAGCTGGATTAAGATCAAGAAAAAAAAATGGTTTTGACCCTTGTTCGACTGTGGATTATTATTCCACCTGCCTAGTCTTTAGTTACTTTATTTGAAAAATGGGGTAATAATACCTCCATCAAATCAATGACATCATCAAAAGATAAAAGGAAATATTATATGTTAGATATTCAGTATTATGCTTGGAGAAAGGTCAGAATTTTCCAACTGGTGATTTTTGTTGTAGAGTGTTTGATCATTTATTTCCTGAAATACAAAACCAGAAGGATGGACATCAGAAAGAAAGAATATTCTTTGAGCATTTATTTATTCAACTAAAACATTAAAATAATATAAACTAACATGAGGAACATATATTTCTGGCCATGTTGGAGTAACTGGTACTAGACTTACTCTCTTCCCATAAGTAGCTAGAACACTGGACAAGATATATGAAACCATTGTTTTAGACAATAGAAAACAGGTATTGCTGGATTGCTAATCTTGAGAGGAAAAAAAAAGCAAACCAAGGTGAATCACCCTGGATTTCTTGCTGGACACCCCTTTCGGAATATCGTACAGGGAATAGAGGTCCAGTTAGTTATGAAGATAACACATAGAAGTTCTAAGAGGCTGAATCAGTTAGAATTTATGGCAGAGTACATAAAAGAGAGCTGTGCGTGCACACATACACACACACACACACACAATACCTTTAAAAAACTGTATTAAAACTGCATAGGAATTCTGCAGCATCTTGTGGGACAATAAGGTGTACTTGCATAGAATGTAATTTGAAAAGACCAGGAAAAGAACTATCAGAGGACTATCAGGTGAAGAATTACCAGAGATTACAAAGGACTGGAAGATATCAAGGCTTCTAGGAGGCTGAATGGAGAGATCTCATTGAATATTGGAGGCATTCGTTAGAGCCTTGAGAAGGGTAACACTTCAGCAGTAAGCCTGAACAAGCCTAGAGGAAGAGCTGCTTAGAGCTATCATAACAAAGTTTGAAATCAAGGCTCCAATGATTAAGCTATCCCAGTGCAATGTAAGTGCCTACCAAAACAAAGATTAATGCTCTGTTAAGGGAGGTCAGCTCCTGATATTCAAAAACACATCATTCACAAGTGCTTCTCATCCAATCAGAAATTATTTCATGTAAATGAGCATAAAACTAGAACCTGTAACCAGTCATTAAAAATAAATTCACAAATGACAGAGATGATGGAAATAGTGTGCAAGGACTTCAAAACAGGCCTGATAAATTCTATGGTGGATATAATTTAAAACATACACATATTGGAGAAGGAAATGGAAGATATAAAAATTAGCCAAATGGAAATTATAGAAATTGATGCCTACAGACATTGAGAGTATTATAAGAGAATACTATGACAAGAATTTCAGCAAATTAAGATGTCTAAGGTTCTTGAAGACACTAATTAACAAAATTGACAATAGAAGATATTTTAAAAATCATAATAGCCTTGTATCTATTAAAAAAAAAAAGCTTGAATTCATAATTGAAAACCATCTCACAATGAAAATCCCTGACCTAGATGGCTGCATTAGTGGATTAAATCTAATGCTTAAATTAGTAATAATACACAATTAAAAAATAGAGGAATGGGAAGAACTTCCCAAATCATTTAATGAAGACTCCATTATTCTCACACCCAAACTGGCAAAAATGTGATAAGAAAATTTGGGACCCAATATTCTTAATAAACATACAAGCAAAAATCTTCACCAAAATGCTAACAAATCTTATTTAGTGATATACAAAAGGGATAATACACTCTGCCTAAATGAGGGTTGTACCAAGAATTTAGGTTATATGCTTATAACATTCCAAAATGAGTCAATGTAATGTAACGATTTAATAGAATCAAGGGGAAAAGTACGTGATAATTTCAAAAGATATGGGACTCTCCTATAATAAGTTCAATATCTATCTATTCATGAATAAAATATTCAGCAATCTAGCAATAGAAGGAAACTTACTAAAATTGATCAAGAGAACCTTTGAAAAACATACCGCTAGCATGATACTTAAGAGTGAAAGACAGAATGCTTTCCCCCAAAGATTATGAACAAGATAAAAAGGTTCCATCGTCATTCCTTTTATTCCACACTTCACTGGAGTTGTTAGTCAATGTAATAAGTCAAATAATAAAGACAACAACAACAATAACAATATAGGCATTCAGATTCGAAAGAAACAAGTACAACTACCTTTTTGGTTTTTTTTGTTTGTTTCACAGATGTTATGATCCTGTATGAAGGAAATCCTGTGAAGTTTCTTTTAAAAAGGAATTAAGATTTTAGATAAACCAGCAGGGTTGTAGGATACAAGATCAACATACCCAGTCAATTCTATTTCTGTACACTAGTAAAAATCAACCAGAAACTGAAATAAAATAAACAATACCATTTGTCATAGCATCAAAAACATGAATTATTTATGAGTACATATGACAACCTATAGACTGAAACATTGATGGGAGAAATTTAAAAGAGTGAAATGAATCAAAAGACTTCATCAATATTTTAAAATATCAATTCTCCATAAATTATTCTATGGTTTCAATACAATCTTCATCAAAATTCCAGCAGGGCTTTTGTAGAAATTAAGAAGCTGATTCCAAAATTCATATGAAAATTCCAGGAACCTAGAATATCTAAAACACAGTTTTGAAATAAAAAGGACAAAGTTTGAGGACTTCTACCATCTGATTTCAAGACTTAACAAAACTATAATAATCAAGACAGTCTGCCCTGGGTAAAATACAAATAAATCAATGCAACAGAATAGAGAAAGAATAATGGACCCATAAATAGATAGTTGACTTTTGACAAAGTTGCAAAGTCAACTCAGTGGAGAATATAATCTTTTGAATGGATGGTACTGGAAAATTTGAATATTCTTATGGGAAGAAACAATAAGTTTAGATCTTTACTTTTCATCACATATTAAAATTAGCATAATTGGATTATAGACCTAAATGTGAAACCTAAAGCCATAAAACTTTTGAAAAAAAAAAAAAAACTTAGCATTGAGATATATGACCTGGGCTTAGGCAGAAGTCTTTAGACATAACATCAAAAACATGATCCACATAAGAAAAAAAGATTGATAAATTGAACTTTATCAAAATTAAAAATTCTACCCTTTGAGGGGTTCCTGGGTGACTAAGTCAGTTAAGTATCTGCCTTCAGCTCAGGTCAAGATCCCAGGGTCCTCAGCAGGGAGTCTGCTTCTCCCTCTCCCACTGTCCCTCGCCATTCCTTCCTACTCTCTCTCTCCCTCAAATAAATAAATAAAATCTTTAAAAAAATTCTACTCTTTAAAGACATTGTTAAAATGAAAAGACAAGCCGTGTACCAATAGAAATAATTAGAAAATCACACATTTAGGAAAGGACTTGAACTCAGAATATACAACGAAATCTCAGCAATCAATAGTAAGCAAATAACCCAATAAATGAATGGGCAAATTGTTTGAAAAAACACTTCACCAAATAACACTACACAGAAGTGTAGAGAGCAAAATGGAGTCTCTTCTGGCAAGCAGGAGCTTGTGTCAAGCAAAGACACAAGCAGTTAAGGTACTGCAGCTAGGGGATATCACCAGGACAAATGTCAGCTGACACCCCAGAACTGACAAGGAGTAGAACCAGAGGAGGTCTGTGATGAGGGAGCAAAAGGCAAGCTGAGGACAAAGCAGAAGCAGACATCCCACAACACGCTCCCCCCCCATGGGATATATGTGACATTCCTCAGGCTCTCCTGGCTGCCCTAAAGCTAAGGAAGGGAAAAATAGTTAACTTAGAGAGATCACAATCCTGCAAGATATGAGTCTCCCTCGGTTTACAAATGTCTTAGCGATCTATAAGAACTAAGCTTTTCTATCAATAACCTAGCTTCCAGAAGGAAATGTAGATACAATTAAATGTCCTTATAACCTGTGGCCCAGTGACAGATACTTGAAGCAGGCAGAGTGTAATGTTCCTCCGGGAAGCTCCCAAATATCTTACTGTGAACGCCTTGCCAGAAGGAAAAACAATCTTAATTGACAATGGCAAGGCCTTCTGGTATCCTGGGAGTCTTCTTTAATGTATGAAAGTTCTTTCTCGAAAACTCCCTTTTTCCTTATTTCCCCCAACCCCATAGTATATAATCAGCCACACCTCACAACCCCTGTGCAGTAGCTCTTTCTGCCCATGGGTCCAGTCCCCGTGCTTTAATAAACCACCATTTTGCACCATAGACATCTCCAGAATTCTTTCCTGGTCATTGGCTATGGACCTCACCCCACCGAACCTCACCTATATTCCAAAACCTTGTCAGCTTGCAGAGACCCAAAACTAATTAAATCCCTTTAAAAAGGGAAGGGTTTTGGCAGCAAACTGTCAGATTCTTCAGACCTGGCTCCTGTATGTCTGACCACTGAAAAAGGGCAACTGCTGCCACAGGTTCTGCCGGATGGATCTCCAAACAGAAATGAGATCCTTCCCTGCTTGAACAACAGAAGCAGTAAGTGCTGAGAGCTGAGCCCGACCAGACCAGACCGAGGACTTATCTCAATTGCGGGCCCACAGACTGACTTCACATTTGGTTCGTTCACTTCCCGCACCCTTCTGTTACCTTGTTTGTTGAGTGGCTTGTCTTCTGTCCTGTTTGTGTGCTGTGTAAGAAGCCAAGTTTAATCACATGGTGAATTGTCATTGCGTTTGGAATCCTGAACCTGCTTTATAATTGTGATTCAACTTTGCTTATGACTGAATAAAGCTGACATTGTGGAAAGACGCAACTCGTGTGCGCCTTCTTAGCATGCTCATGACAATAAACAAAGAGGCACATGAACAAAATACTCAACATCATTAGTCATGAAGGAAACACAAATTAAAATCATACTGAGATAATAGTATAAACCCGTAGTAACACATCTAACATGAAAAAGTCTGGGGATGCCTGAGTGGCTCAGTCAGTTAAGTGTCTGACTCTTGATCTCAACTCAGGTCTTGATCTAGGCAGGATCTTGAGTTAAAGCCCCATGTTGGGCTCCATGCTGGGCATGGAACCTACTTTAAAAAAAAAAAAATTTTTTTTGATCACACCAAATGTTGGTGAAGATAGGAAACAGATGGGCCTCTCATGATTTGCTGGTAGAAATATACAATGGCACACTTGATGTGGTTTTGAATGTTGGGGTTCAGAGGTGATGGCCAAGAAAATTTTTTGAGATGTCTTCCTTGCAAAAAGGTGGCTTTATTAAAGCAGACGGTTAGGACCCTGGGCAGAAATTGCTGCACTGGAGTTTTGAGGAATGACTGATTATATACTTTGGAGTTGGGGGACAAAATGACAAAGGGAGCTTTCCAAAAGGACTTTCATATGCTAAAGAAGAGTCACAGGACCCTGGAGACCTAGATATTGTCAAGCTAATGTTGTTTTTCCCTCTAGCAAAGCATTAACCTTAAGACAGTTGGGAGTTCCTGGAGGAATGTCACACTCTGCCTGTCTCAAGTAGTTATCAATTGGCTGCAGGTTATAAGGAAATTTAATCTGATCTACATTTCCTTCTGCCCTTGTTCCCCACATAACACTCACCAGTGTGAACAGTGGCAGCTCCACTAAAAGCTAAACATATATTTACCCTATGGACCCGATATTCCAATTTATGGAATGATTATCCCCCCACAGCTTTGGCGTCCTCTCCAGAACACACTTGCTCATTATTTGCAATAAGGATAGGTAGAGAGTTTTCCAAGTCTTCAAGCTGTGGTTCCTTTCTGCATCATTACCTTTTCTATGTTTCTTACTCTTCTCAAATTTTTTACTTTATTTTTTTAAAGATTTTATTTATTTACTTGAGAGAGAGAGAGTGTGTGTGGGGTGGTGGGGTGTGGGGAGTCAGAGGGAGAAGCACTGAGTGTGGAGCTCCATCCAGGGATCGATCCCAAGACTCTGAGATCATTACCTAAGCTGAAATCAATCACAACCAACTGAGCCACCCAGGCGCCCCCTCACTCTTCTTGAATTTTACTGTAGCAGCAAGGACAAAGTTTGCTTAGAAATCTCCTCAGCTCAATATCCAAGTTTATCACTTATAATTTCTGCTTTCCACAAAACAACAGAACACAGTTTGGCTAAGTTTTTGCCACCTTATACCAAGGATCATCTTTCCATCAGTTTCCAAGAACATGTTTCTCATTTCACCTGATAACTCACGAGAATCCCCTTGAGTGTCCACCTTTCTGTTAACAATCTCTTTAAGGCAATCTAGGCTTTTTCTAACGTGAACCTTGAATGCCTTTCCACCTCAACCCATTACTATGTTCCAAAGTTACTTCCACCTTTTTAGGGGCTTGTCACAGCAGCACCACACTTCTCTGTACCAAAATCTTTATTAGCCAGGATTCTCCAGAAACCAACAGGATGTATGTGTGTGTGTGTGTGTGTGTGTGTGTGTGTGTGTGTGTAAAATTATATATGTAGAGATGGTGTGTGCTGTGAATTGTGCAAGACTGTTGAATCATAGATCTGTACCTCTGAAACAAATAATACATTATATGTTAAAAAAAGAAGAAGAAGAAGAAGAAGAAGAAGATAGGAGGGGAAGAATGAAGGGGAGTAAGTCAGAGGGGGAGATGAACCATGAGAGACGATGGACTCTGAGAAACAAACTGAGGGTTCTAGAGGGGAGGGGGTGGGGGGATGGGTTAGCCTGGTGATGGGTATTAAAGAGGACACATACTGAATGGAGCACTGGGTGTTATACGCAAACAATGAATCATGGAACACTACATCAAAAACTTATGATGTATGGTGATTAACACAACATAATAATAAAAAAATATATATGTAGAGAGAGAGACAGATGGACAAAGGCACAGACATAGAGAGAGACAGAGATTTTAAGGAGTTGGCTCCACATGATTGTGAAGCCTTAGTAAGGACACAATTTGATGCTGTGCATATTGTTATTTTACGCAAATTAACCTTAGTTAAGTTGATTTGATAATAACAATAATATCACTTACCTGGTAGAATTATTTAAGTAATAAATAACTGATGATGTCAGTTCAGGAATTGTTCACTTGATGATAGTTTTTTAAAAACCAGCCTCTAGGTTTTCTAAGTAAACCTGATTCCTTCAATTGGCTGTCTTTTTAACTTATATTTTCTCCTTAGGACTTTATATTCTTAAAGGAATCTCAGACTGTTTTCTCAGAGCTCATGAGGTTAATCAACTCAAATTATAGGTGGCAAAATCACATGGAGTCTCAGCATATTTATCTGGTAGATGAGAATTTTGTATTCTTGAATGCATTAAATCAAGCCAAGGGTCTGATGTTATAAGCATTTGGAATTTCTTCTCTCAGATGGATTTTTTTTCTTCAAAAAAAAGCTGATTGGTGCAAACCTGTCTCAGATTTAATGGTTAAAACCAGGAATGAAGGGGGGTAAATCGGAGGGGGAGATGAACCATGAGAGATGATGGACTCTGAAAAACAAACTGAGGGTTCTAGAGGGCAGGGGCCTGGGGGGATGGGTTAGCCTGGTGATGGGTATTAAAGAGGGCACGTTCTGCGCGGAGCACTGGGTGTTATGCACAAACAATGAATCATGGAACACTACATCCAAAACTAATGATGTAATGTATGGTGATTAACATAACAATAAAATATTAAAAAAAAAACCCAGATGTACTTATGAAAGAGCTTACCACCTATATGGAATTGGGACAGGCTCCGCTTCCCCACCAAACTAAAGGAATAGAAATTATAAATGTCCATTGACTATTTGCTGAATATGCCTTTTAAGAGCCAATCTTTGTTTTACTTTGATTGAGCAACACAGCACCATCTTCCCTACATTTGTTACAGTATAATTTTATCTGACTCAGTTGGAACATGTTGCTGTATCAGAAATGGTTCTCCTTTCAAAAAGTTTATAGTATCAGTGGGCAAAGACAAAGCATGCTCATTTTCAGAATAGAGAGAAACTATAGAAAGTTTTATGTTATCAAGTAACAAATAAATACTAGGGAAAACAATCTGAAGATGTTCAGGAACCAGAGATCTCATAGTGGGCTGTAGTGTTAGAATGTTTTTATAGTGAAGGGGACACAGATGTCACAAAACCCGTGGTCAGATAATCAACTCAAGTATCTTAAAGGAGAGACGTCCTGCATACAATAAGTATTTTAAGTACAATAGAACTCATTTACCTAGTTGTAGTTTCAGGATATCTGTAATTCATTTTCTAATAGTAGATACCTTTGGGAAATAATGGTCTTTGCAATTGCAAGAAGTTTTCGTTAGCATAGTTAGATATTGTTCTGGTGGCTTATTACAACTAAAGTTTATTTTCACTATATTACATGCCCACTGCTTGCCAATACTGATAGAGAGGGGAGAGGGATCTGCTCCATTCACTCAGGGACCAGCTGTTAGATGCTCTCCACGTGATGCACTCTCTGTGTCAACTGAAATTCAAGAATATCTGGGTCTCCATGACAGAGGAAGAGACAACTATATGATCATGCATTAGGCTCTTACACACTTCGGGCAAGAAGTGATATTCTCATTTCTGCCCACAGTCCATTGATAAGATGCAGTTTCAGTCCTGTCAAAGTGAAAAGAGGTTGGAAAATGTGGGTGAGCAGAGAGAATGTGTGTTTAGGATTACAGCTCTGGCACAGTTTGCTTATTCCTTTATTAAAGGAATAGACATTCCTTCGTTCCCTTCTTCTCATACAGAACATAGCCATCCCTTTCCCAGGGGAGGCAACTGAAGTTCCAAGTTTGAACCAATAAGCTCATGATGGGTCAAAGTCTGGAATCCCTAAATATTGCAAAAGTGTGGTTGCATTAAGTCCAGATATTCTTTTCTTGGTCAAAAGAACTATGAACAAAGAGCCTATTTATCACCTGCCAGGCACCTAACAGAACAGAGAAAGAATAACCATAACAATTATTCCCATCAGGAAAGGTGATGGTCCTGAAAAATTCTTCAATTCCATCAGTTCGACACTGTGAGTTCCCTCTACCCTTGGTGTGGATTTATTTCATGATAAGGTTATGATCGTGACCTTTGGAAAGATCCTTACCTATGCTTCTCCGTGGCCCTTAGCCCTATCTTCTTGTGCTCTTGTTTTGCATTATCCTCCTTGACTACATTTGAAGAGAGTGTTAAGGAATATACTCTCCTTGATCTGTACTGCTTTTTTCTGTTCCCTTCCTGCTCCAAGAATTCTCGAGGCTTAAGAATCATTTTTATAAGAATTTTTAGTCCAAGTTTGTTAAGTCTTGCCAGTACAAATGTCTTTAAATAAAATAGTAGACTTGTTATGTATTTGAGTCTAGTCAAGTCCATGTTCCAGTAACCATTACCAGATTGTCCTTTTGAAGGAAAAGTTCCAGGCTCTGCTATATTTTACTGATTTCCCACCAACTCTCTCTTCCTATTTCTTGCTTCTCTCTCTCTCTCCCTCTCCCTCACTTTTTTTTTCTCCCTCCCTCCATTGGCACTATAGTTTTTGTAAAATAACTATTTTTCATCTGACCTTAACCTGATTATTTCCCTAAGTAAATTTTTATCTAATAGAAAAATGTAGTGGGTCGGGATATCCTTAATCTAATTTTTGCTCTCACATACTTAGCCATTTGAGAGATGTGGGCTGTTATGTGACCTTATTCTAACTTTGCTTCAGAGTTGAGTTTATTTATTTTTATTTTACTTCACATTTTTAATTTAATCTATAATTACATACAGTAAAATTTAGAGAGTATAGTTAGTTTACAGTTCTGTGAGTTTTGACAAGCATAAATGGGCATGTAACCACCATGACAATCAAGGTATAAAAGAATTCCCTCACATGCACATGCACACACACACACATTCTCATTCATTTTTCTTTGTCAGATTCTCCCCAATGCCCAGCTCCTAGAAATGACTGACTCAGTCTCTGAATCAGTTGTGCTATCTCCCAATGTCCTATAAAACAAATTATACAGCATATAGTCTTTTGAGACTGGCTCCTTTCATCCAGCATAGTGCATTTGAGATTTACCTGTTTTCTTGCCCGTATTACTACTTTTTTTTTAAATTTTTCTATTGCATGGGTATGCCACAGGTTTTTATTATTTATTCATTTATTTATTTTCAATTCATTCACCATGCCAGTCAAGTGACATTTGGTTTGTTTTCAGTTTGGGATGATTACGAATACATTTTCTATAAATATTTGTGTGCATGTTTTTATACAAACATAAGTTTTTATTTCTTAGATTCTACCTAAAAGTGGAATTGCTAGGTTGCATGACAAGTGGATGTTTAACTTTAGGAAAAAACTGCCATATCGGCTCCCAAAGTGGCTGACCCATTTTGCATCTGTAACAGCAATGTGTGAGAATTTTATTTGATCCACAGCCTCACTGCCATTTGATATTGCCAAGTTTTTATTTCTGTTTTGTTCTGTTTTGCCATTCTAATAGGTTTTAGTAGTATCTTATTGTGGTTTTAATTTGCATTTTCCTAATGTCTAATTATGTCAAATATATTTCCATGTACTTACTTGCCTCCCATATGCTTTCTTTGGTGAAATATCTGTTTATATCATTTGCCCATTTCTTACTGGGTTGTTTGTTTCCATATTATTGAGTTTTGCATACTGAGTTAGTTAATATTCCCTCTTTCTTTGTTTGTTCAAGATAGAGCGGTAGAGTAAATTTTTTTTTAATCTCTTATCTTTTAACTGGAAATTTTTCTATTGTATGTTGGGAATGGGGCCAAAATTGCAAGCTTTGTATAATCCCTATTGTACCCTTCTGCCTTAGAGATAGAGCACACATTTTTAGAGGGACACACGAGAATCCATACAAGTAGATCAGATTTTTCATTCTTCCTTCAGCTAAATATGACTCTGTTGAAGCTCTGGCCAACAGGATGTATGTGGATGGGGTGAGGGCAACTTGTGGAATGCAATTAAACCTTGAGCCACACAGGGGTGAAGGGTGTCAGTCCCTGCATAGTCAAAAATCCTTGTATTAACTTTTGACTCCCTCCAAACTGAACTACTGTTTAGCCTATTGTTGACTGGAGGTCTTACTGACAACATAAATAGTCGATTAACACCTATTTTGCACACAATCTGTGTTTTTACAATACAGTAAGCTAGAGAAAAGTAAATGTTAAGAAAATCATAAGGAAGAGAAAATATATTTACAGTCCTGAACTGAATTTATTAAAAAAAGCAATGTGTAAGTGGACCCATGATGTTCAAAGCCATGCTGTTCAAGGGTCAACTGTATATCCTTAAAGAGAAAGCCTGCCCTCTGTTGTTCTCACCTTTACATAGGCTAAAATTAGTCTTAATGGATGGGGCACCCACATTAATGCTGGACCCTGAAGCTACCTTAAAAATGGTAGCATCTAATGGTAGAACCACACGATAGAAGGAGGGGAATCACCATTCTAGTTTTGAATATTTACTTTCAGACTTCAATAAGAGATACATATTAGCTTGTTTGAACTAGTTTTTTGTTTGTTTGTTTTAGCTTTTCTGTCCCTTGTAACTGAGCTTCATCCAAACCTACAAAAGACCTCAAGACATCTAGATCTTACATTTCAAGGAAATCTAGGATCTCCTCAAAGATAAATAAAACATTACAGACCGGAAAGATAGAGAAGTAGCAGAACCATTTTAAAGAAAAATCACTAATCAAATACTGAGATATTTTTGAGGTTATCTATCTTTGAGGAGATAATGTCAGAGGCTTTCCTCTGAACACAAAGAATGAAAACTTAGCAGGGATAGTATGTACAGAACTAAAGATAAAGGATAAAACAGTTTTTATTTTTTTTCTTGGCTGCATTATTTAGTTTAGTTATGCTTGAACACTTGGCCTACAGAGATAATATTAGGTTTCTGAAAACTTAATACTTATTAACCGGTTGAAGCAGAGGGGAAGGGGCATTTTCTTGCTCAAGGAAGGGCTTCATTAGTGCACTGCTTTGGACAGAAATGTGGAAATAGCCATCAAGCCACAAATTCAGAGCTTCCATTATGTTTATAATGTGCACTCCTACACTTCTACTCACCTCTACCATAGCCCCCACTAAAACTTTTCTTTATTGACTCTCTTTTTGAATCTTGTTTTCATTATTTTTACATTCTGAATTCCCAGTCCTTGGTGACACCAGAGAACATTTGAAACAGTATTTGCTCAATGAATGGAAATACATGTGACTGCCATCTGGACCGTCGGACCTGGCTCTAGCCTTGAAATCCATCAGGTATCTGTTCAATATTTGTTCATCTTCTTTATACACCCCAAACTCAGATGAGGTGGAACTCACCCCCATGTCTGGGCCAAGCACCCACAATGGAGTTCTGTCCAATCTGCTCTATATTCTTTACCCCGTCAGAGATCAAGAGAGCAAAGGAGATTCTGACATAGGTTGTCCAAGTGCTAGGCAATGTGTGGCCAAAGGATTCACAGGGATGTTTTAGCCATTAAGGGTTTAAGCCGCTATGCTGAGAGACAAAGACAGAAGCATGTACTCCATAAAATCTCTCTGTGACAATAAGAAGAACCAGCAGAATGTACTTTGGTCATGGAGAGAAAATTAATTTAGACTGTGAATGAGATCAGGAGAAGTGAAAGTAACAAGTTTACTCTTGGGTAGATTATTCAAAGGCAGATATTGGGCCAACCTACATTCCAGGAAGGTGGACTAGACTGATCAGAGAGGAATAAAGGGCAGGAAATTGTCCTATCTACCTTTTCTTTAGTTATTTTGCTATGTTAGCCATGTTTGTTCAAATGGTACAAGCCTGTTAAGAAAATGCCTGTAGGCAAGAGCCCTGGATGCTCCTTTCTGGTTACCACTCATATCTTTCTCGTTCTCTGTCTTGACTCTGAGCTCTTAGGTATAAGCCTACTTCTAGCACTTAAAAAAAAAAAAGATTGTATTTATTTTTTTATTTGAAAAAGAGAGCACAAGCAGGGGGAGCTGCAGAGTGAGAGGGAGAAGCAAGCTCCCTACTGAGGATCCTGGTCAGGGATCATGACCTGAGCTAAAGGCAGATGCTTAACTGACTGAGCCCCTCAGGTGCCCCATACTGCTAGCACTTTGGATGTATTTTCCCCAGCACCCGTTTTTTTCATTATAAAAAGATTTTGGAGTGAAATAATTCTCTGTGGTTTTTTTTTTTTTTTTTTTTTTTTTTGGTGTCCTGCTCATGTTATAGTCCTTGCCACTTAAGCAAAAACACCTTCTTGAACTTCAAATGCCAGCTCTGACATTTTTGCTTGAGAGTTCGTCTGGCTTCTGGACCTGTGAGGAGTTAATCCATCCTACCTCATGAGAAAGCCGTCACTCACACACTGATGGGATTTGGCCCATAAATACCCCAGGTCCCTTGACCCTCAGGTAGGATAACCGTGAGTTACGTGTTCTTCCCTCACTTCCAGAGTTTACTAGTAAGATTAAGCTCTAGTTAGTTGTGCACAATGAAACTGGCTTGATAGGACACCCTGAAAACCTGCTTTTCCTTCCATTTTCTGCATCCTTGTTTACCTACCAGGGGCTTGTTTCTCTAATTCCATAATCAACAAATTACACTTGAAATTTTGCTTTAGACTCTGCTTATAGGGAAACTCAAAATAAAATACTCATGTTAAACCTTTATTCTTTTCCAAAAAGCATTAGATATTAACTCAAGCTGCTACCCATATCTGGCCAGATCAGGTATCTGGCCTATTTTACGTTAAGTATAGATATAGATAGATATATAAATCAGATAGAAAATATAAATGTATATAAAACATATGCATATATATTACATACTTTTACATTATATATCTAAGTCTGGATTCAGCTCACTCATGCAACTGTAAGTAGTTCAAAGTAGAATACTATTATTGCTTTTAAGCATCTATCCTTTTGATCTTGTGCAAATTAAGAGAACTTACTTTTTCACTCCCTGTGTCTCTAAATTGATTGAACAAAAGTATAATCACATTAGCGTGCAATACTAAAAGGATCAGATCTAGGTATACACATTAAATTAGAATTCTCACCATGTTGAAAGAAGTAACTTTTGAGTTTTCCACTTTATTCTCTTGGAAGTTTCCCTAATAGCATTTGTTTTTGTGCTGCTAAGTCTGATCAGCATTTTTTTCTTAGCTATTAAAGTCTAAGTGAAGTTGTTTTCAGTATCTTTTGGGGGTTGCTCCCTGTATGTGTGTTACATAGAAGGCAGAAAAGCCATGGGAGTAACGTGCATGAAACTAGGGAGTTTAAGCCTAAAAAGCTACATAGATTATGAGGGGATGACTGAAAGGAAACCTGAAAATAATGGAAAAGCTCAGAAGGTGGTTTCCCTCTGAAATCTATATAATGTTCCAAGGGGATTACATTGATTACTTCACATGCACAAACTCCTGCATTTTATTGCTACTACACTTTAATGTTTTAGGAAATGAGCATACTGGGATAGATCACTGGATTTTGGTTTCATGGTAGATTTGGGAAAGGCATGTTCCTTGTAAATATGAGGAACACTCTCTGAGCTACCCCAAAATCAATGGCAATCAAAGCGACATGACACAATGCTGTAGTCTCTACTTCATCTTCAGTGACTCCAGGGTGTTCCTCCCAGTGGGAAGAAGCTGTGTACTACCAGGAGGTAGCTATTGGAAAACCAATGGGAAACCAATGCCTTTGAAAATCAAGTCTTTCGATTTCACCATAATGCTTTCTAAGGTCTTCACTCAGTTTTTCTTCTCAAGGCTCGAACACCTACATTTTCTCCACTTATTTATTATGATCTGTTTCTTCAGATCATCAGAATCTGGTCACTTCTATAAGTACACCCGTCTACCACTCAAAAAAGAATGCCGACTCCTGGTCATAGTCAGATGGCAGAGTAGGACTTGGCATTTATACCATTGGTCTCCCCATCCAGCACTCAGAGACACTGCAGATTCTGTCAGTAATTTTTGAGGAAACAGGGGTTACCGAAGAGGTTTCACAGTAGAAAGATTTCAATAGGAAAATATAAATATTATTATAATAAAATGATGCATTACCCCATGTAGGTAGAATTCTAAAATGTTCCCCAAGAGTCTCAGCCTCTAGTGTATACACACCTTCTGCCAGTCATTCAATCAAGCACTAATCGAGGTGTTGCTGTGAAGGGATTTTGCAGGTGTAATTAAGTTCCCAAATTAGTTGGCTTTAAGATAAGATTATACTTGGTGGGCCCAACCTAATCAGGTAAGCCCTTCAAAGGAACTAGAATCCTTCAGGGAAAAGATATTGGAAAGGTAATAAAGGTCTGATAAGAGAGCAGTTTCTATTGCTGGCTTTGAAGATGGAGGGTATCACGTGGTAAGGAACCGTGAGTGGCTTCTAAGAGCTGACTGTGACCCCCATCCAAGAACCAGCAAGAAGACTTGGATCCCAGTTTTATATTTGTAAGAAAATGGAGTCAGCAAACAACCATTGAGTTTAGAAGTAGATTCTTCCCCAGAGTCTTCAGATAAGAATGCAACCTGGCCAAACAGACACATGAAAAAGTGCTCAACATTGCTCGGCATCAGGGAAATCCAAATCAAAACCTCAATGAGCTACCACCTCACACCAGTCAGAATGGCTAAAATTAACAAGTCAGGAAATGACAGATGTTGGCGGGGATGCAGAGAAAGGGGAACCCTCCTACACTGTTGGTGGGAATGCAAGCTGGTGCAACCACTCTGGAAAACAGTATGGAGGTTCCTCAAATGGTTGAAAATAGAGCTACCATACGATCCAGCAATTGCACTACTGGGTATTTACCACAACGATACAAATGTAGGGATCCGAAGGGATACGTGCACCCCAATGTTTATAGCAGCAATGTCCCCAATAGCCAAACTGTGGAAAGAGCCAAGATGTCCATCGACAGATGAATGGATAAAGAAGAAGTGGTATATATACACAATGGAATATTATGTAGCCATCAAAAGGAATGAGATCTTGCCATTTGCAATGACATGGATGGAACTGGAGGGTGTTATGCTGAGTGAAATAAGTCAATCAGAGAAAGACATGTATCCTATGACCTCACTGATATGAGGAATTCTTAATCTCTGGAAACAAACTGAGGGTTGCTGGAGTGGTGGGGGTGTGGGAGGGATGGGGTGGCTGGGTGATAGACATTGGGGAGGGTATATGCTATGGCGAGTGCTGTGAATTGTGCAAGACTGTTGAATCACAGATCTGTACCTCTGAAACAAATAATGCAATATATGTTAAGAAAAAAAAGAAGAAGATAGCAGGAAGGGAAGAATGAAGGGGGGGAAATCGGAGGGGGAGACGAACCATGAGAGACGATGGACTCTGAAAAACAAACTGAGGGTTCTAGGGGGGAGGGGGGGTGGGGGGACGGGTTAGCCTGGTGATGGGTATTAAAGAGGGCATGTTCTGCATGGAGCACTGGGTGTTATGCACAAACAATGAATCATGGAACACTACATCCAAAACTAATGATGTAATGTATGGTGATTAACATAACAATAAAAAATTAAAAAAACAGTAATATCTTATAACTATTTAATATGCATTGCTATATTTTAGGCTTGTTTTAATTTTTTTTGAAAAACAATGATATATTTTTTAAAGTAAAAAAATAGAAAAATAAGCAATTTCTTAATATCAAATGTTCAGTGTTCAGTTTGTAATTGTCTCAAATGCTATAAATGTATACGTACATTTTACAATTAGTTTGAATCATGATCAAAAAAAGATCTAAAAAAAAAAAAAGAATGCAACCTGGCCAATACCTTGAGTATAAGACCCTGACCAGAGAACTTCCTTAAGACTTGCCTCAAATTCTGACCCTACAGAACTGTAAGGTAGTAACTGGTGTTGTTTAAGCTGCTATATCTGTGATAAGTTGTTACAGAGTGATAGAAAATTAATATACTCCCACATCCCTTGCCAGACTCACTCCTTCTCCTGGATCAGCAGGTTTTGTGTCACTTAGCTCTACTGAGGTGGTTTGCCTGGATGCTGGCTTGAGGGATCCTGCTCTTACAAAGTACATAATCCCATAACTATGAAGAGCCAGCTTCTAGCATCAGATGCTTTGAGTTTGAATCCTGTCTCTGCCATCTTCTGTCTGTGGAAACTTGGATACATTGCTGAACCCCTCTGACCCACAGCTGGCTTAGTTTTAACAGGGGTAAAATAGTACTCACAAACAAAACACTTTTCCTCATGCACGTTCAATATTCAACATGCATGCTTGCATATGTTAGGTAACCGTCTGAGGCCTGATATAAATATAAATTATAAAAATAAATGAATGCACACCTTGATAGAGTCCAAAATTCAAATCAGTGAACCTTTCATAAACCCTTTCTCTCTGCCACGCTGTTGGAATAAACATAAGATGGGAAAATGTCACAACCTTTACTTTCAAAGCTTCTCCAAATAAGTGAGAAAAACTGACACAGAAGCAAAGATATCACTAATATCTTTTAACATGGCCAGTGAAAAAGAAACTGCACGACAGAGGTAACACTAGAGAAGGAATTATTAGCTCTCAGCTGGGATGGAGGGCAGGAAAGGAAGGAAAGGCTTTCTTAAGCATGTTGACAGTGTTGTGTTAGTTTCAGGTATATAATAGAATGATTCAATAATTCTATCCATTACTCAGTGCTCATCATGATAAGTGTCCTCTTCACCCTCTTCATCAATTTCACTCATGCTCTGGTGTCCTCCCCTCTGGTAACCACCAGTCTGTTCTCTGTGTTTAAGTCCGCTTCCTTGTTTGTTTCTTTTTTTTTTCTTTGTTGGTTTGTTTTGTTTCTTAAATTTCATGTAGGAGTAAAATCATATGTTATTTGTCTTTCTCTGACTGATTTACTTCACATAGTATTATACCTGGTTCTCCATGAGTTTTAAATGTGTTGGGGTGTCTGGCTGACTCAGTTGGTAAAGCATGCAACTCTTGATCTCAGGGTCATGAGTTCGAGACCCACGTTGGGTGTGGAGCCTATTAAAAAAATAATAAATGTGTTGATATTGCTCCCTACCAAGTACTAGGGAGAAACAAACATCAGCATTTAAAATTCATGCAGAACGGAAACAGGCACACTACAACCCTCAGGATCAATCCAGACTGCCCCTTGGTTTGTAAATAAAATTGTCTTGATCCACAGCAATGCTTACGTTTTTGTATATTGTCTATGGCTGCTTTTGTCCCATAAGGAAAGAACTGAGTAGTTACAACAGAGACCTTACAGCCTACAAAGCCTAAACTATTTTCTATCTGACCCTTCACAGAAACGTTTGCCTAGCACTGATGTAGATGAGGGATAAATACAGAGAGCTTAGAAATGTTCCATGATAAGATAAAACCCCTTTCTAAGTATTTTACTGGACTCTACCAGAATTAATTGTTTTACCTTCTCTTCCTCATTTTCAAAGTGCTGTTCAGATACCACCAGTATTTGTCGTTTTATTTTAATTTCCTCTTACTCATCTCTCTCCTAGACCAGATCGTGAGCTTCCTGCGGGCAGAGACTATCACTTTCCTATCTGCATCCCCAGAGCCTAACACAGAGCCCACATCACACGGCCACCTTTGCTTACTGAATGAATCCGCACTCTAAGAGTAGGCATGATAAATCAATTCACCCTTATTTATTCAAGGATTATTAGGAAGTAAGCCTTTCCTGACTGGTGGCAAGAGAGAATTTGGTAGGGCTCATGTCTAGTATTCATAAAATAAGATAAAGGACCAGCCACTATAAAGAATTTGTTTAATAATAATAAAGATTATACACATATTTTTTGATTACATGTGATTGCTTTCATCTTCAAAGCCTACCTCTTGGACAGTTCGTGAAGAATTCAGGCTTTTGGGAAACTCTCTAAACATGAGAGGAGATTTGGGGCATTTTTCCCAGGGAAATATTTTCTGAAAAAAATAAAGATTTGTTTTAAGGTAAGAAGAAATCATGCAGAAGTAGAATAATATCTTGAACTCTATAGTTACAATTAAAATTTGTATCAAAAAATGTATGAAGCTAACATTCAAAATACAGACACGTGAAAATTAGCATCCAGCAAGAATAACTTGTCCCCTTTAAAATTTTAAACGACATATATTTATGTTTTATACAGCTGCATCTATCTACTTGGAGTTTACGTGCAGCAGATATTTTTGGAAATTATTCACTTTCCAGGTTTTTTCTTTCCATTAAAAAAAAACACTTTAATCTCAGAGTTTGTTTAGTTATTGAACTCTCTGCTGCTGTAACGGTGAGATTAGATGTATTACATTTGGACCTGCATACAACTTTTTCAAAAACATGGCTGTAGCCGAGAGGATGGTCCAGGCATACTGGATGTCCCTGGGTATAAGAAATATTTCCTTGACATTCATCCTGTTTCTTTTCTTGAAATGATTTCTCCAGGACCTTTATGTTAGTTCCTCCAGGAACACTTCACTGAGTATAAAGTCTGAAATAAGTTGTCTGTCACATCCCCCTAGCCACTGCTCCTCTGTTCCCCTGGCATACTGTGCTTGTCCTTATCATTGCACTGATATCAAATTTAATTTTCACCTGTAACTCAATTTGTATTAGTTATTTACATTGCCACACAGTTGTTGCATAACAACCCCAAATCTCAGTGGTGTGCGATAGCAAACATTTATTAGGCTCACAATCTGCAGGGTTCATCTGATCTGTACTGTGCTCACTCATGCATTTGGGGTCAGCTTCAGGTAGGCTTGGAGGCTGTGCTGATCGTGGCTGGAGGTGACCACCCGTCAGCTGATCTGGGATGACCTTTGCCCTAATCACTTCCAACATGAGTGAAGGCAGGCACGTTGCCCTGCCCGTGGCAGAAGAATGAGAAAGAACAGACCCAGCCAGGAATGCAATTTTCAAGTGTCTCCTTGCATCATATTTTTCCTTTCTTTCTTTCTTTCTTTCTTTTTCTTTCTTTCTTTCTTTCTTTCTTTCTTTCTTTCTTTCTTTCTTTCTTTCTTTCTTTCTTTCTTTCTTT
>NW_027397066.1:8253924-8389203 GCF_003265705.2 Callorhinus ursinus | reverse complement strand
AATCTTAAGCAGACTCCCTGCTGAGCGAGGAGCCAACATGGGGCTTGATCTCAGGACCCTGAGATCATGACCTGAGCTGAAACCAAGAGTCGGACATTTAACCGACTGTGCCACCCAGGCACCCTACTTGCATCACATTTTCAAAGACACTTTGGACAACACTAGTGACTTGGTTTAAACTAGAGTTAAGGGTAGAGCAGCCCATACCCCTGGGAATGGGAGGGCACTTCAGGATCATATTGCAAAGGGCATGAATACAGATAGAAGTGAATAATTAATGGAATCAGTCAACTGCAAGACTCCATTAATGATGAGATCTTCAATGGCAGAGAATGTATTTAAGCACAGACATTGGAGCCATAATACCTGGGTACAAGTTCTGGCTCCTCGACATAAAATCTGTGCAACTTTGGGTGAGTTGCTTACCCTTTCTGTGCCTTGGGTTCCTCATTTATATAATGGAGATGATTATATTATGCACCACATAGATTCACTGTAAGGGCGAAATGTGTTATTACATGCAAATTGCTCAGATTAGTTCTTGACACAAAGAAAATGCTTAATGAATATAATTAGTTAGTAGTAATGTACTACTAGTAGTAGTAGTATCATTTTGGCTTAAAGATGAGGCTCAAAAATTAGATTTTGAATGAAATTACAGTTAATATATAGGAAGAATTGAAGCATGTATCAGGATAAAGCTGGCTGCCCATACGAAATCTTAATTTTAGTAGCCAAGCATAATGAAAGATTAATCCTGCTCATATAACAGTGCAGGTGTTTCTGATCAAGGGCATCTTTCCTTTGTGTATCCAACCTAGAGTTTAACCCAAATAAATGCTCAGGGAAAATTGATCCCAGTCTCTGTAAGAGGTAATATTTCCATTGAACATAGTCTGGCAGACAACGGTGATATAGGGGACTCTGTAATAGAGTGTGTAGACCCTCATTCAAAAATAAAGCTTCACACCCACTTGCTGGAGTGGGTGTGGGGGGCTTACAGCAGACAACCCTCAGCTGTCAGTTCTCCTTAGGGACTGTCTCACCTCCAGAGAGCTGCTTGCACAATGTCCCACCCTCTCTGGGGTGGCTAGCATCTAGTGACTGATCAAAACAGGGTGCATGAAGATCTGACCCTCCTACCCAGCACACAATAGCTTTTCCTTGTTGTCCCACCTGCAGAACTCCTGGCAAAGCTAAATCCTCCACAGAGAGGGCATCACAGCCCACCCACTCCCTCCTTAATTCTTCTTTCGTCCTCCAACTTCCACGGGTGTTGACTCCAAGGAGACCCCTGGTCACTGTTCTGGATTCAACACTCCATCTCAGAGTCAGCTTTCTGGAGAACCACACTTGCAACAGGTTGTTGGAAAACCCAGTAAACCATTTTGAGTGAGAGTCTGAGCATCTACACAGTGCCTCAAGCAACAAGTTTGAAGCACAGCTTTCTCTCTCTTTTTTTAAAAAAATAGGCTTTACTTCGCTTTATTTTTCTTTTATAAATCTATGTGGTGGCCACACCTGGAACCTGGGTCCTCTGCATGGAGTCTGGTGGGGTCTTTACAAGATGGTCAGTGAATTCCTGGTAGGGAGACTTGGTGAACACAGTCTCTTTCCAAAGGTCAGGGGTGAGAGAGCTTTAGGTCTTGGAAATGGCATCAGAAGGGGCATTGGTGAAGTTGCCCAGTGTGACAATGTAGCTCCTGGCTGAGGTGTCACAGTCATCAATACTGGCCGTCATCAGTAGCTTCTTGGGCACAGGGGCTGAGATGATGTCAGTGCCTCTGGGAACAGGGATGGGTGGCACCAGCACAGAGCCACAGCGGCAGATCACCTTGCATGGGATGTTATGGGGCTTGCCGATCTTACTCCCCCAGTAGCCTCACCACATGGGGGCGATGGAAGGTCTGGCCAGGATGATGGCCCCATACGGATGGCAGTGGCTACCTCCCTGGAGCACTTGACATCCAGACAGACATGTCCATTGTAATCTCCAATGGCAATGAATGCCTTGAACCTGGTCGCTGTCCTGCAAGGGTCTGACAAGCTCTTATTTATTTATTTATTTATTTATTTATTTATTTATTTATTTTAAGATTTTATTTATTTACTTGACAGAGAGAGAGAGTGTGTGCACACAAGCAGGGGGGGCAGTAGAGGGAGAAGGAGAAGCAGGCTCACCGATAAGCAGGGAGCCCGACGCTGGACTTGACCCCAGGACCCCAGGATCATGACCTGAGCCTAAGGCAGACACTTAACAGACTGAGCCACCCACGCGCCCCTGACAAGCTCTTTTCTAAATCTACAATGTTGGCCTCATTATAGAAAAAGAGTTTTCTTGAAATAGCTTTTGTATATTACACTTTCTTTTTGAATAATTTGATCCTGATTCCTTTTCCCTCCATAGCAGCTGGTGGAGACACCTCACTACTCTTGCCCAATTCTCTACACTCACAGGACAGGGACATAGCCGTTTCCAGCTCTGATAGCATGCTGCTTTTCTCAATGCCTTGTACACAGGGGTACATACTGAACAGACTGGTGACTGTATTAACAAGCTAACGAACAAATGAATATAGGGTTCTAACTCATGAGGCATTTATTTTTTACCCTGAATGATGTTTTTAGAGGTATAAAATGATGCAGAGACACTGAAATCAAAACACGAAAAGAATGACAGTGTGGAGGCTGCCTCACAAATAAGAAACTCTTAGCTATTAGAAAGTAGCAAAATTTTATAAAAGGAACTGAAGAATAGGAGAATTGGCAGCAACATCAGCCCTATGAAAGCAAAGATAATGTAATATACAAGCATTTAAGCAAGCAATTATGCCAAATTGCAAAATGTCATTTCGACGTGCTACTTAAGACGCTCTTTCATGTTGACCTTTGCGTCAGAAGACGTGGCTGCTAACAGCCGTGCATCTGAAGATTATGAATGCTAAGTGGAAAGGCCAGAAATCAGAGCAGTCCCTACTGGGCTTGTCTCTGGATTTCCATTGCTGAGTGTGCTGAGTGATAGCCATCTGCATCCCATGGCTTCTAGAGACACTGAAGTCCATCTGCCATGCTCTTCACGGCTGCACATCCACCACCACAACATCAGTGTGAGAGCGTGAAAGCATAAAATTCAAGCAACCCTTTCCACTGACTAAAGTCCTTCACAAATTCCTCTTCACTTGCAGGCGAAGGTTGAAACTCCTTAGTGTATGAAAAAGGTGCATCAGGATTTTACCCAGCCCTTTTTATGATCCAGTGATACCACGCCTTTTATATTTTCTATTTGTTTTAATATAGCCAGCAGTCCTTCTGGTTTCTCCTGGCAAAACCACCTATACTTCTTTGGGAAATGGAAGCACATATTTAATGTGGTTTCTTGGGGATTGTCCATCTCAATGTCTTGCCAAAAGAAGCATATGGTCTAAGCAGGCCATGGGACTCCATTCAAGGTGAGTGCACATGGGCCTAAGTCATCATTGAAAACTAGTACATGGTTTTTGTGAAACAGAATCTTTCTGCTTCTAGCTTGGCAACCATTAAAATTTAGGCTTTGAAGTACAAACCGTATTTTTATCATATGAAGTGATCCTATTCATTTGTGAATAAAGCCAAAATAGTGATAAAAGAGCCAAGAAAGAGAGAGGGGGGAGATAGATAGATGATAGCTAAATAGAATATGATAGAAAGGTAATGAAAGATAGATAGATAAATAGATAGATTATAGATAGATGATAGATATATTAGATAGATGATAGATAGATAGATAGATAGATAGATAGATAGATAGATAGCCAGTCAATCAATTGGTAGGTATATAGATAGACATAATAATCCCTTACAACACTGTATTAGCCTCTGGATTTCATCATGCCTAAAAGAAATTCTCCTTCAGATGTCCTTGAATGAGATTCAACATAATATCTTGTGAGCTTAATCTGGCTAAGCTTTCTTTCTGCCGTTAGAATCTCTGAGACCTAATACACTCCATAATGTTTAGTATCTCAAGACATTGTACAATCTACTATCTCTGCCTGGGATGCATTTCTAGTCTTTGACTATTTGATCAACTTCTATTCATTCTTCAAAACCCGAATCTAAAGTCCACTGTATGTTAATTATACTTCAAAAAATAATAAATTAAATAAATAAATAAATAATACTCTCAATCTTGAGATTCTCTTTTCACTCTGTATTCTTTTCATAGGTGTTACCATCCATTCCCATGATCTCAAATGCTTTCTGTTTGCCAAATGTATGTCCTCAGACTTGACTGCTCTTCTGAAGTCCAGACCCACTTACCAGGTACCTGTCAAACATTTGTCCTTGGGCTATTTTTCTGCTCTGTCAAGATTAACAGAATTCATCTCATGATCTCCCCATAACCTCTAGGTAGCATACTGTCTTTCCACAAACAGTAATTCCATCCACCTGTTTGTTCAAGGTGAAAACTGGAAGTCAAAAGCAGCACCTTCTTCTCCATTACATCCCTCGTTAATTCCTTAAGTTCTGTTCACAACAGTCCTGAAATAACTCTCACAGTGCTACCTGCATGTGTCACCAAGGCCACACCTCGGTCTTGTCAACATCACTTCTTCATGGACTGCTCCAGTGCCTTTGTAACAGGTCTCCTGGCATTCCCTCCTGTGGTATTCTTATCCATTTTCCATCCACCAGCCAGAGGGGCCTTTTAACAAGACCTCCTATCATGTCATCCCTGCTTGCAACCTTGCGAAGGATCCCTCGGGCTCTACAGATAGGTACAACGTCCTTGCTACTCCTTCCCAAGTCCTGGCTCTTACTCTCATGCTATAGCCTCAGCTCCTACCCATGCCTGTGAAGATTTCTACTGCTGCTGTAAGAAATTAGCATGAACTCAGAGACTCAAAACAACACAAATGTATTACCTTATAGTTCTGGAGGTCTGCTTTGAAATGGTCTCAGGAAGCTAAAGTCGAGGTATTGGCAGGGCTGTGTTCTTTCTGGAGGCTCTGGGGAGAATTTATTTCCATGCCTTTTCCAGTCTCAAGAAGCTGCCCACATTCTTGGTTGGTGGCCCTCAGCCAGAAATCACATCATTCTGATCCCCCATTCCCCCCTTCTCATCTACTTCTCTGACTGCTTCTCCTGCCTCCCTCTTAGAAGGACCCTGTAATTCCTGCTGGGCTCACCTGGATAATCTGGGGAAATCTTCCATCCCAAGATCCTTAACTTAATCACATCTACAAAGTTCTCTTTGCCATGAAGCCTGCATAGTCCCATTGCTGGGGATGAGAACACGGGCGTCTTGGGGCAGGAGAACAATATTATGAAAACCACACCATGCCTCCTTACTTACCATGCTCCTGACCCACTGGCCTTTGCCCTCCTATCCATCCAAAGCAGCTACCTCTTCCTCCTCCAAATCTTCTATACACAATATCCCCTTTCTCTAGAATTCTCTTTCTTTAACTTTGTCTTGGGCTAAATCTTGATGTCTCTTAACATATGAGCATAAATGTTCCTTCTCAGAGAAGCTTTATTTGACCCTTCCCTTCAATATCTTTTAAATTAAGTTAACCCTGATTTATTTGTTTATACCCTATCCATTTTCAGCTTTAACACTTTTCACTGTTGAACTTAAATAAATCATGACATAATTATTTCTTTGAAGACTGGGTGCTCCACCCGACTGTGGGCTTGCTGAGGACGGCAACAATGTTCGTACTGTTCAAGGTTTAGTCTTTGCATCTAATGAAGTGATGAAATCATTGTACATCTTCACTAAATATGTGTCGAACGAATTAATAGGTTAGTGAATAAATACACGCATTATTAAAAAATGACTCTTTGATCATAATTTTAAAGAATACGCGACAGGTGGTAGATGATCAGAGAGATCAAGGTATATGTTAGGGGAGTAAAACATATTTTATCTTTTGTAAAAATCCAGCTGAGTGAACATTACATGTTTGGGGATTATAGATAACTTGAAAGGACTAGAAGGTACACTCCCATAGTTGGTAATGGTCAAAGTTGGATTAGGAGATTATTAGAGATGAGATCATAAACTGCCTTCATCACTTAAGAAGCCATGAGTGGCAAGTCCTAGACAGCCACCCTAATGGGGCCTTTAGTAGTGCAGGCTTCTAATTAGTGCCTGAAAGTAAGGATTTCCAGATCCAACTCAATAACTCAAAGACATTAGGGCACTGGGTTCACATGTGTGCCAGTCCCTTGGCTTTTCCCTTATTATTGCGAGATGGCTGCCAAAGCAACAAGCATCATTAGAATGTCCCAGAACAGCATCCCATCCTTGGAGGGTAAGAGTGAGAACCAAAGGGCCCTCTCTTCAAGCTCTCTCTTTTGTAAGGAGATAAAATGTATCTGTAAACTCCCAGTAGATTCCCCCTTTTGTTTACACTTGCCAAATTTAGAATTAAAAATACCAAGATGCTCAGTTAAATATGAATTTCTGATAAATGATGAATAATATTTAGTACAATATTCAGGACATACCAACACTAAATACAGTAGTTGGTTATTCATCTGAAATTGGGATTTAATTGGGCACTATATATTTTGTCAGACAACCCTGCCCGTGTTTCATTAGTGAGGGCGGGGTTATAGGCTCACCCCTAGACTAGTCACAGATAACTAACTATGGATGCAATGACCATGAATATCATCGACTGACTGAGCTTACTTCTCTGGGCCTGGGCACATGGCCAAAATAAGGGCGCTGCTAGCAAGAATGGGAGAACAGGTTTCATATGAAGAGCCAGCTGTGTCAGCCACAGGGTAAAGCAGTTTTATTTTATTCTGCAGATAAGGTGGAAGTATCAGAGGATTTGAAGAAAGGAATGATGTAATTAATTTGGAAATTTTTATAAAGATCTCTGCTCTGGTTTTATGTGAGATGACAGATTAGAGGAAGGGGTATCAGATATAAGGTTATCACATTAGGTATGCCACAGAATGATGAAGTGGTGTGAACCTATCAATCATCAGAGGTATTTAGAAATACGTAAGAGAATTAAATATGCTTATTTGTTTATCATAGTTGTCAAGATTTCAAACCGTAGAGTTCAAATATTTGGTGTTATATCCTGACTTTGTTATAAAATGGCTGTGTCACCTTGAGTAAGTTACTTTATCTTAGAAGCCTTAGTTTCCTTTATCTGTAAACACGTAGATAATAAAAACCATGTGATTTACTATCAGCATTGAAGGAGGTCATTCAAGTCAAGTGTTCAGCAAAGGAAAGAAACAGTATGCATTGAGTAAATGTTAGATGCTTGTATCAGTTAGGTTATGACTGTGGGTTTTCTCATTATTATGGATATGGATGACTGAATGAGATATGGAAAGAAAAGGAGTCCCATGAATCTGTTCCATCCATCACCGCATCCTCTCAGATGAGGACAATCCCTCTCCTCCAGCCCTCAGACAAAACCCTTAGTGTCGACACTGACTCTCATCCAGTATCCAATTCTCCAGGAGCTCCTGGTGGTGCCTCCTTCCCCCCTAGCCCAGCAGTATGTTCTCATACAGCCACCAGAGGCATTAAACACTACCTAATTTTGAGCCATCTCTTTGCTCAAACCTTGCAACGGCTTCTCATTTGACTGAAGATAATAGCCCAGGTGCTTTAATTCGGTGGGGACCATCACCCTCCCTTGTGGGGCCAGAGGCTACTCCACTTGGCTCATTCCACTCCAGACACCTGGGCTCTCTCTTTTCTCCCAACCCCTGCTGAGAACCTTGGTCCTGGTTGATCTCCCTTGCTTAGGGCACTCTTTCCACAGGTATCAAAATGCCTAACTCTCTCACGTCTGTCAAGACTCTGCTCAAATCATACCCACTCACTGGGGTTGACTTCAACTACTGTATGTACAATTTCTAACTACACCAACCTGGCATTCAAGATTGGTCTTGTCTATTTTTTGTTTGTTTGTTTATCTTATAGCCCTTTTTACATCCTAGCATACAATACAATTTGCTTATTTATTGTAATTATTGTTCACTCCTTCCCTAGAATATTAGCCATGCAAGGGGAAGCATCTCTCTATGTTTTGTTCACTGACATATCAAAGTGCCCAAAACAATGCCTCACATATATTAAATGCTCAATGAATATTTAAAAAATATATATACTAGATATATATCATGTATATATGTATAAAATATATGTATAATATATATGCCAAGCTTTGCCTGGCTACATACATGTCATTTATTCTTGTTCTTTACATATTAAAAACCAAATAAAAGATCAAGTGTGGTAGAATGGGGTTATTCAAGGTGAATTCTGCACCAGGCACAACTCTGATTTCTGTACATGTCTCATCTCATTGAATCCTTACAAGAACTTTGAGGTCTGTATCCTTCTGTAGCAGCACATCATAGCAGCCAAAGGTGGTGGTTAGCCAACAGAAAAAATCTTCGGATCTCAAACCGTAAATCAGGGCTTCTAATTCCAACTCTGCCACTTACTAGGTGTGATGCCTTGGACAAGTGACAACCCCCCCCCCACCTTGCCTTAGTACAATGGTTTTCTCATTTGTGATATGGGGGCATAATTATAATTATTATATAGTACTAATTAGGATGACATCTGAAATGGAGTGTACACTAAACAAATGCTAGCTATTATCATTACAATAAATATTTTATCAATGTTATACACTGTAAACCTAAGGCTGAGAGAAGCCAATTAACTTGGCCAACGTCAAATAGATAATAAGTGGCATTCGGGCCTCTCCTGAACTCTGTTTTTAACCACCATGCAACAAAAAACACAAAAAGAGGAGCACTTTGGGGGGAAATATAATGAGTTGCATTGTGGATTTCTATACGTTCACCCCGGGATATTTTCCACCTAAATTTAGACTTCCTAGAGAATATTGAATCTCTGGCTACATATTTAATTTTCTTTCTAAGCTGGCATGAAGCAGACTTTGTCTTTGGAAGACAGCAGGGTTCATGTGATTATTTTCCCCGGCCTTTGCCAAAAGTCAGTCATTTAAAAGTCTTTGTGGCACAGGACCAACTGCTTTACACATCAGCTGCTCTGTGAAAAAGTTGAAAATGTGATAGATTTGCTGACAAGTGTATTTTATGTTTGATGTGCATAAATTTTTTGCAATGATAAAAATAGAAGCAGTTAAGAGTTACTGAGTGGCTTGTTTTTCCTTCTGTCTCTTGAATATTTTGATCTTGAGATAGAGCAGGTGTCTTGCTTGTTTTCACCTGTATTTTCCAGTTTTAACTTCCTCAGTATGCATTACTTCGTTTATAAGAAAGTATTCACACCTACTATGTGCAAATTGGAATGCTGGGGGCCTTGGCAGCAGATAGAGGAGCAAATATTGCATCACTATCTGGTAGAAGAAACTGAAAACCATATATTTCTCAAATCTAGTATTAAAACCCTAGGACAAATCATAGTCATCCCTCATCTGAAGCATTGCAACAGCTTGTGCATGCTCTCACAAATTATCTAAGCCATTCTGCTCCCAGTAGCCAGAATGAACTTATCACATTGTAAATCTGAGCATCTTTCTCTCCCACAGAAAGCCCTGTAACGGCCTCCCATTGGAGTAAAGCCCAAAGACACCCCCATGACCAGGAATGCCATGTATGATCCCACCCCTTTTGTCTCTCAGCTGACCTTCCACTGATCTCCAACTTTCTCACCCCATTCCACACTAGACCTTTTATCTATCTCTCGAACATTCCAAGCTAGTTCTTGAATCAGAACATCTGCACTTGCTGTCTCTCTACGTTCATCATATGTTGTCACAGATTTCCATGTAGCTAAATTCTCCTCTTTGTTTATGTTAGCTATATTTTCTTCTTTTCGAGACCTTCCCATAGTACACATTTTTAGTTATGGTAGGGATTCTGTCCCCCTTATTCTCTGCCGAATCCTCATTGTCCAAACTATCAACCACATAATATGTGCTTCATAAATGACTATTGCTGACTGATTGACTGAATAATTTACTGACTACGAATATATCTGCAACACTAGTGAGGAATTCTCAGTGCCAAAAAAAAAATCATAAAGAAAGTTCTACGGGATGCCCTAAGAGGGAGCAGTCATACTTGAATGGTTATCATACACTGGTTCATTGAGAAAGAGTTGGTTCTCGAGTAAGAATTATTTATCAAAGCTATTGTTATAGATAATTATATAGTGTTTACTATGTGTGAAAAAATACCCTAAGTCTGTTCTATAGGTCATCTTATTTAATAGTCATAAAAACCCTGTGAGTAGATAATCATTTTACAAGTGAGTGGACGTGTCTTAGTCTCTTTGGGCTGCTGTAAAAAATACCAAAGACTGGGTAGCTTATAAATAGCAAACACTTATTTTTAACAGTTCTGGAGGGTAGAAGTCTAGGATCAGAGTGCCAGTATGGTCAAGTGAGACTCTTTTTAATGCCACAGATAACTTGCATCCTCACATGACTAAAGGGGCAAGGTTAGCTTTGTAGGATATGTTTATAAGGACACTAATTCCAGTCATGAGCATGCCCCTTTATATGAAACCATCTCTCAAAAACCCTACCTCCTAATGTCATCATATTTGGCATTAGAGGGGTGCCTGGGTGGCTCAGTTGGTTAAGCATCTGACTTGGTTTCATCTCAGGTCACGATCAAGTTTGTGAGATCAAGCCCCACACTAGGGTCTGCCCTCAGCTAGGAGTCTGCTTGAGATTCTCTCTCTGCCTCTCTCTCTGCCCCCCATCCTAATAAATAAATAAATCTTTAAAAACAAATAAATGGCATTAAAATTGCAACATACAAGTTTTGGAGGGACACAAACAGAAGGACTGAGGCTCAGAGACACTTGTAATATGTGCAATATCACACAGCTAGAGAGCAGCAGAGCAGGACTTTGAACCTACACAGACTCCAGAATCCATGCATTCAATGGAAACACTGTATTCAGTTTGGACAAGTAAGGAGAAAAGAGAAAGTTAATCTAGTTGGAGGAGAAAAAATGTGATCAAAGGCAAGGAAGAGGAAATGTGCAAATAGTATATTGGGAATCATGTTAGGTTAGAATCCAGTGGATGAGCGAAAGGAATAAACATGAAGTTGAAAAGCCTGTTGAAATCAGATCATGAATGACAGGCAGGGGATGTTGCAGTGATTTTATAAAAAAAAATGGAAGGTCTTTGGGGAAGGAGTTGGCATGATTGATCTGAACTTTACCAAGATGATAGGGAGAATAATTAATAATTGAATTAAGTTCAAACAAGAAATAATTGATGTTTATTATACTATTAATATTTTCCCAAAGTATTTTGACCCCAAAATATCTCATTTGATCATCAACAATCCTTATGTTGTCACAGTCAGTATTATGAACTCTATTTTACAGATAAGAGTAATTAAATTAAATTTAAAATCATGCTGCTCAAAAGGGACAAGGGATTTAAAACATCCAAGATCGAGGCACCTGGGTGGCTCAGTTGGTTAAGCGTCTGCCTTCAGCTCAGGGTGTGATCCCAGGGTCCTGGGACTGAGCCCTGAGCTCAGCAGGGAGTCTGCTTCCCTGTCTCCTTCTTGCCCCTACCCTCACTCTCTCTCTCTCAAATGAATAAATAAAATCTTTAAAATAAAATAGAATAAAATGTCCAAGATTAAATGGCAAAGAGGACTGAAACTAGAGACTTTCCTGAAAGTGTTTTGGCAAAGTCTAGGATGTTCACCCCTAGAGAGAAGCATGGTTGTCACCATGGTTACCTTTCATGACGTGGCTCCCGTGTGAGGACCCGTTACATGTACTGCCTCTATTTACAAGGAGGAAGCATTGCTAAAAAGTAAAGAGCGAGAACATCAGAGCCAAACTTATGGTTTTGCACATCAGTCGTTCTTGCTAGCTATTTGTCTCTAAAGAATTTATTTAACCTTGCTTTGCTTCCCTTGCAGAGTGTTGTTCTAATGTGCTTAGACTAATGCCTGGCATTAGCAAATTCTCCTAAACATTGGCCACACACGATCCCTGGAATAATTGCACAGGTGCTACCATTTCCTTTTAATAGGTGAAGGGATCGAAGCCCACGCAAAGGACACTATACCCCAGGAGCATGAACCCCAGGGAGTCGGAAAGCCCCGGTAAAGAAAAACATTTGATTTGTGCGTTTTCACAGATACAGAAAATTGGCAATGGTTAAGTCCTCATGCATAAAAACATGAGAAAGCCACCTTCCCCCTTTACTAGAAGGTAAGATGATGCATGGTGAAGACAGATGAGGGATGCCAATATCTTTGCAACAATGACTTCCCTGAGCACTCAGTGGCCAAGCCCCAGTTAAATCCTGCTCACTGAAAAAGATTCCCACTGACCAATCTTACTATCCACCTCGTCCGATCTCCTGCTCTTTTCATCGCCCCTTTGATCTGCTTCGAGCAGGGGTCATAAGTACCTCCAGACACCAGATCAAAATTCCAGTGTGTCTTTGCAAGCTGGGTGAGCCTGGGAAAGCTAGTCTTCTCTCCATCTGCGTTTCCTCTCATACAACATGAGCATAATGATTCTCAACTTTGAAGAATCATTGAATTAACAATTTACTGTATAAATGCATGGTGTGCAGTCAATATTTAATAATAATTACAGGAATACTAGCAGATACTATGTGTTGGTACATATGGGTACTCCACATGTTTTTGTCAAAAGAGGTATCATTAATTTGGGGTGAGTGAATGTATTATTTTGAAACACTGCTAATACAGTTATGCTGTTTTTTTCCCTTTACAATATTCATTGATTTTCTATGATTTTATAAAATCCCGTCTTTAGTATTTCTCCCTAGTCGCTTTATACATGTCCAAAATGGTGTCATCAAAGTTCAGTAACGTCGAGTAAAGTGTCGAGCACGGTGCACAGCACGAAGCAATCATTCACCAGCAGTTCTGACTTCTGTTAGGGAACATACACTTACTGAACCTCAATATCCTAATCTGGAAACTGAAGATAGTATATTTCTTGCCGTGATGTAGTGAAGTTTGAAAATCAGTGGACGGAAAACTGCTCGCGCGTACCACGAGCTGTTAGTTTCCCTCCATTCTCCTTGTTCTTCTGCCTCTAGATAATCGGGAAATACTATTTCTCTTCAGCGGTCTCAGCAGAGATTTTCAAATGTTTTAGGGACTCAATTTGTAAGGCTGGGGAAGCACCAGCAAATCCACGGGCTAATGGATGAGGTAAGGTGGGCTGGGTTGAGCCTTTCTACAACCTTCAGGAGTCCTTCCGGGATGGACACCACCTTGCACTTATTCATTTGTGTGCATGATTCATGAATTCAATACCTTCCATCCTCATTCAAAATAAAAGTGGTTCCAAGACACTAAGCAATCTGCAACCACCTTGCTCCCCAAAACCACTTCCTGAACTCATCTCCTATCACCCCCTTTGCTCCATGCCACCTCGTCTCCCTGCCTTCTAAGCATTTTTCCACTTCTGCCTGGAGCTCACTTGTTCAGGGATTCCCATACCCTGTCTTCACCTGGAATGTCCTCTGCCCTTTTTCATTCTCCTCTTCATGGTGCTTTTTACCATTTGACCTGCTACTTATTTTACATAATTGTTTGTTAACCTCTCTTCATCCACTAACCTGAAAGGTCCATGAGGCTAGGGCCTCGGTCAGCTGGGTTTACTGTGTCTGGTATATAGTAGTTGCTCCATATGTGGTATTGACGTCGTAGCTAGTGAATTCATGCACAGATGCATTTGAAACTGTCCATTGACAACCGCTTTGTGCAGGTGGCAACACCATGCTGAGCTCACGGAGGCGTAGCCCGTGGCAGGCTCCATGAAGTTGAAGACAGTGACACTAAACAAAACAATTACTAAAAGTAAACATTATAACAACCTTTGCTCGTCCGGGGCTTTTGCTCACTCCTGGCCTGCCGTATGTTTGAGGACATTGCTGGGTCCTGCAGGTCTTGGGGCTGAGTGTGGCTGATGGGAGGCAGTGGTAGGAGTTCAGGGGGCATGGGGAAGGGAAGAGCAGGGTGTTAAGTTCCTTCGCTGCCTCTGGTGGTGGGTGCATCTCCTCCTGGGAGTGAAACTACCCCTTTTCCTTGTTTCTTCAATCCGGGGTTCCCAGTTGCTCTTTGCTGGTGATAATGTGTGCATGGCCTCGCTTCCCACCGATTCGATGCTCAGATCTTTCATCCTCAATGAGACTAATTATCTCTATTATATTTTCTTCTTTGAAACCTGAAGGATTTCTGGCTCTTTGGGTTTTTGCTTTTTTGTTTAGATTCTGGTTGGTGCATCATCATGCTGAACACTCCTTTGAGAAAGCACAGAGCCTGACACACCACAGGACGGGGTACCCCCAAACCCCAGGGAAATGTCCAGGGAGAGGCTTTCCTGGAAGCAGGGACCTGTGACTCCTTAAGAAGGGATCATGGAAAGGACTCAACAGGGAAAGCAAAGGTGATGTGCTTTTCAGGCACATATGAAGGCCCTGTGCCAGGAGGGAGTTGGGACTTTCAAATAACAGAATGAATGGCACCAGATCTGGAGCATAAAGAAGGACCTGATGTGGCAGGAAGCATTGGTCAGCCATTCTGGGTCTTCTTGGCCATGTGTAGATGTTCATCCTCCAGTGCATGGGTTTGAAACAGGGAAGGTCTAGGTAGTGGCCTCATCTGATCTGCACTGTCTACAGGTGACTCATTACAATGGAAGCAGCAAACCAGGAGGCTAGGAGACCAAGAGGGAGACCACTGCATAGCCGCATGAGGTCATGGTGGTTTGGACCAAGGCGGTGACTGGGGTGTAGACGGGAAGTGAAGAGCTGGAGAACAGCCAGGTCCTGGCCCCTCTTTTCATACTCTGTTTCCCTCCCCAGACTGCTGACATGCTCTGGTCGTCCCCGTGGTCAGGGCTGCCGCCTGCTCCATCAGCTTTATTTTTATGTTGGTGCCTGAAAGCCTCACCTCAGAGAGAGGCGGCTCTGAAGGCAATGAGAAAGGCAGCCAGGGGACTGTTCTAATTCTGGGCCTGCTCCATCCTCCCTCTACGTGGACTTGGTTCCTCGGCTTGGCTTCCATCTGTGTCTCGGGGCCTTTCCAAGGCCTCCACGATGGTCCCAGGGCCTTTGCCAAGGACTTTGGGGATGACTTCTCTTGTTTCTTGCAACTGTTCCTTGTGGTGCGAGAGCAGGTCGGTGCCAGAGCAGAGACGTAGGACCAAATGACACCGAATAATAAATAAGGCAATTTCATGGTTGGTGAAAACGCCAGGCGCTTGACACCAAAAGTCTCCTTATTGAGGGCATGCCCTTACTCTGTGACTCTGGAAAGTTCATGGAGAAGTAGAGCAGCCTGGCTTGCGGGATAATAGTTACTCACATGTATCAAACATTAGTAATGGCCCAGGCTCCAGGCTAAGAGCTTTGCATACATTGTCTCACTTAATCCTCTCAAACAAGAAAAGGGTTTCTCTCTCTCTCTCTCTCTCTTTTTTCCTCCACTTTTGCAGATTAAGGAACTCAGGTCAGAGAGATTAAGGAAGTGACATGAAATCACACAGCTGACAAACCATAGGGAAGGATTGAATTTGGACCATCCTACTTACCTTTGCTCTTACTATAACCCCCACAACCCGAGCTAGTACCAGGAACAGGAGCTTTGGAGACACTGCTGGGATCTCCATCTGATATCTATTCCTCTGCTTTGCCAGCTATGAGACGTCAGGCATACAGCTTGGCCTCTCTGGGCTTTAATGATCCTTACTACCAACCTCTGGCTTGCGGTGTGGGATTCTCCCAGATGCAGGATACTGGGGAGGCTGTTAGGAGCCTCTGGATAGAACCGGTACAGCACAGTCCCCTACTCAGTACTTCCCACCTCCCACATATGTTGACTCCAGCCTTGCCTCTTAAAGAGCTGTGTGACCCTAAATGAGTCATTTGAAAATCTGAGTCTTACATGCACAAAGTAACACTGAACCTGACTTGCCTAGAAGCGTTGTAACGTTGTAACGAGGATTAAAGAGCAAAAATGTAATACAGAGCAACCCACACACCATAGGTGTTTATTTTCCTTTCTGTAGGTAGACCTCACACTGTTTCTATTTAAAATATTTAAGTAGTAACTGCTCTGTCTACCTCACTGTATCAGATGAGATTATTCGTTTGATATAATTAATATACTGGGAAAAAAACACAAAAATACTATGTGGCACTAAGAATTACTATCATTACTAAATTATTTTAATTCTTTGGATAATTGTAAAGAATGACCAATTAATGCCATGTACTAAATTACTTAGTGCTTTTCAACTTTACTTATTCATGTATACAGGGCCCTTAATTTTATGATCCGTTGATTGTTTTTACATATAAGGGAACAGGGCACTGCTTGTCTAGTCTGTTTCTAAGAATTATTGATCCTAGCAGAGTGAAGACATTTTGTTTTTAAATGAGCTGTAACTAGGGGATGTGAACACAGATTCAAAACCTCTAATATTCGTGCAGCCTCTTATCTTCATCACATCATAATTATTATTCCACATGCTGATGATCAGGCCCCCATTTCCAGGTGATTGCCCTATTAATGGCAAAGAGATGAGTACGGGATTAAATATTTGCACTAGGGGCTATGCGTAATTGAGTTCCATCTCTGCTTATTGCAAGTTTTGGGTTTTGAAATTAAAGCCAACAAAAATGATGCCATTTAGAAATATAGCTAAAATTAGAAGTCTTTTAAATATGATAACAAGTCTATAGAGACTTGGACTTTACATTTCATGTTCAGGCATGTGGTATAATTTTAGAAACAAAGCACATTCCATTTCTAATATTTAAAAAAAATCTATCCAGATTATATTTAGCAGTCACGTTGTCCCAGAAACTGTGTCAAACGCTGAGGAGGGAAAAGACAATATAAATCCCAAAATAGTTTAATATGTAACATTATCTCACTTAACTTAGACATTTTGAGGAAGGCACTACCATTATCCCCAGTGGCAGGGACAAAACTGAAATTTACACATGCGCTGAGGTCAAGTACTTATTTGAGATCTACTGGGATATTGGCTATCGGGATCTACTGTTTGGCAAGCACTATTCTTGGCGCTTGGGATGTGTTTGTGCAGAGAACACACACGGCCTCTATTCACCATCTTCTATTATTCTAGAGGTACAAACAGATCATAAAACACTAAATACATAAGGAGGCAGACAAGCGAATTTGTGTTAAGCACTGAAGGCTGAACATAAGCCAGCGATGGAAGACTGTGGAAGAGCTCTCCTGAGGCAGAAGCAGGAGCAGAGACAACCAAGGAACAGGAGAGGAGAAACAAAGCCACAAAACTGGCTGAAGCCAGTGAAGAAGGAGAGCAGGGTGGGGAGTTAGACAGGTGGTGGGTAGGGGCCAGTTCCTGCAAAACTTTGTAGATGACAGCCAAAAACTTCTATTACATTCCAAGCATGCAGGGAGGCATCGAAAGGTTTGAAGCAGAGTGTCTATATTTAATTCTTTTTTAAATTTACTTTGGCTATTATTCTCTGGAAAATGGATGACAGAAAGCAAGAGTAAAGGCTCTTAAGGTGGCCCAGGGGAGAGATGATGTCAACTTGTACTAGAATAGTGGGAGCAGAGATAGATCTGAGACTCAGTAGTTTCCAGCAACAGGATTGGTGTTTGATTGGATTTGGGAGGTTGAGGAAAAGGGATATGTTATGGACTTTCTGCTTAAACAATTGGATTTGTGAGAATTTCATTAACTGATAAGAAAAACTGTGGACATACAGTTTTTTGTTTGCTTTTAAGAAAATATGGCACAGGAGATTTAAATTGTTCCATCTGAGCATATTTTTTTGAACTATAAAACTGAAGATGTTCAATAGACAGCTGGGTATATATGTTTGAAACTCACGATGTTTGTTTTGCAGATACAATTTGGGTTTTCGGCTTGATTTTTTTTTTTTTAAGATTTTATTTATTTATTTGAGAGAGAGAGTGAGTGAGAGAGCGCAAGCTGGGGGAGGGGTAGAGGAAGAGGGAGGGACAGGCTCCCTGCTGAGCAGGGCCCCCCCACTCCCCCCAATGTGGGACTTGATCCCAGGACCCTGGCATCATTACCAGAGCTGAAGACAGATGCCTAACCAACTGAGCCACCCAGGTGCCTGGGTTTTCAGCTTATTAACAATATCTAAAATCATGGGCCAGGGTGAGGTCACCTAAGAAAGAGTTTATCCATGAAAAGAGGGAAGGTAAGACCTGAGCCATGGGCTGAGAGGCTTAGAGAAGATACCTAATTTGCTCAATATTTCATGGCTAGTTAAGTGGCAAACTTAAATCCTGGCTGCAAAGTCCATGATTTTATTTTTATTGCCTATGAGATGATATTTTAAGTGAGCTTTTAAAAATAGACTTATAATAAAATAAAATTTTAAAAAGTAAAATTAATTTTTCGAGGAAAAAACAAATAAATAAATAGACTTTTGTCCAGAAATACTGAGAACAGTAATACAGGCTAAAGACAATGTGATATTTATGGCCCAAAAGTTGGAGGACAGAGATTGCACAGAGAATGGCAATTTTATTGTTCAGTGTGGTTTCAGTGTAAGGTGTAGGGAGAGACATATTAGGGAATGAGTCCATGTAGTATGTAGGGAAAATGAAAAAAAATATATAGTTATTGGTCTTCTTCACTGACTAGGGATTCATTAGTGTAAATGATGTTTTACCTTAGCCAGTTCTGGAATGTAGTTGATGGTGCGTTTGAATGTTTTACTGTCACTGTGTATGAATGACTGTGTGACAGAGATTTAGCGATTGTTCTCTGGGACTCCCAAAGATAGAATTAAGAAGAGACACTTTTCCGGGAGTCAGGTTTACACTTAATTAACAAAAGAGTTCCAGCAGTGTGTGACCTCTCTAAAGAGAATTGTTGCAAGAAGTTCCCCATCATCACAAGGGTTCAAATGCACTCTAGATGCGGCATTCAGTAAGAATGTTTCTTTTTTGTTACATAATTTTTCTTTTTCCTTTCAACTTTCCAAGAGATGACCAGTTCCTTAGTCTGTTTTGACTGCTCTAACAAAATTCCATAGACTGGGTGGATTACACAACATTTATTTCTCACAGTTCTGGAGGCCGGGAAGTCCTGCATCAAGGTACAGGGAGATTTGAACTTGATGAGGACCCACATTCTGGCTCACAGGGAGTGACTTTCTGGCTGTGTCCTTACTGGCAAAAGGGGTGAGAGAGGTCTCTGGGATCTCTCTCTCTCTTTCTCTTTTATCCCACTGTTTTTTTTTTTTTTTGAGAAATAATTGACATATCCATCTCTGTAGAAGTTTAGGACTCCTTGTTCTAAATGCTTTACCACAAATGTTCTAAATGCTTTACCACAAATCACTACCTATGTAGTGATTATCCCCCCATTATCCCCAAAATAAGCCTCAAACTCATTAGCAGGATCTATATCTGAGATCCAGTCAGGATGCTTAACTGATTAAACCACCCATGTGTACCTCATTATTTCTTTAAACCATTGCCATCCTAGTGGGATGTACAATGGTATCATTATGCTTTTTGTTTGTTTTCCCTAATAGTTGCTGATTTTGAGCATCTTTTCATGTGTTTATTGGACATCTGTATATCTTCTTTGAATAAATGTTTATTCAGAGTTTTTTTCTTGTTCTTCATTTTTTTTTATTTCTTATCAACTTTTTTGAATTCTTTATATATTCTAGATATGAGGATTTTTGGGTTTTTGTTTTTTTTATCAGATACAGGGTTTTCAAATATTTGCTCCCCTTCTGTGGTGATCTGTTTTGTTTCTCGGGTGCCAAAGTAAATGACATTATGTTCCTAACTTCAAATTCCACTTGTTTATTGTTAGTATAGGAAAGCAATCAACTTTTGTGTATTAATTTTATTTCTGTGACCTTGCTATAATCACTTATTAGTTTCAGAGGTTTTTTTTTTTTTTTTTTTTGGCTGATTCTTTAGATTTCCTACATAGACAATTGTGTGATCTGCAAACAAAAAACAGTTTTATGTCTCCCTTTTATTTCTTTTTCTTGCCTTATTGCAGTAGCAAGGACTTCCAGTATGACATTGGAAAGAAGTGGTAAGAGGGGACATCATTGCCTTGTACCTTATCTAAGGGAAAGCTTCAAGTTTCTCATTATTAAGTATGTTAGCTGTAGGTTTTTTGCAGATAGTCTACCAAGTTGAGAAAATTCTCCTCTATTCCTAGTTTACTGAGATTTTTTATCATAAATAGGTGTTGGATTTTTCTGCATCTATTAGTATGATCATGTGAGTTTTTCTATTTTAGTTAATTGATGTGATGGATTACATTAATTGATTTCCCAATGTTGAACCAGCCTTATAATCCAGAGATGAATTCCACTTGGTTGTGGTATATAATTCTTATTCTGCTTTTTTAAGACTTGATTTGCTAATATTTTGCTGAGAACTTTTGCATCTACTTTTATGAGAGATATTGGCCTATAGTGTTCATTTCTTGTAATGCCTATGTCTGATTTTGGCATTATGCTAATGCTAGCCTCATAGAATGAGTAAGAAGTACTTTGTTTGCTTCTCTCTTTTGAGAAAGGTTGTAGACAATTAGTATAAATTCTTCTTTGCATGTTTGGTAGAATTCACAAGTGAACTGATCTGGGCCCAGTGCTTTCTCTCCTGGAAAGTTATTATTGATTCAATTTCTTTAATAGATATAGTCCTATTGAGATTGCTTATTTCTTCTTGTGTGAATTTTGGCATATAGTGTTTTTCAAAGAATCGGCCCCATTTCATTAAGATTATCAAATTTGTGGGCAAAGAGTTGTTCATGGTATTTCTTTATCATCCTTTTCATTTCCATGGGATCTGTAATAATGTCCCCTCTTTCTTTTCTGATATGGGAAATTTGTGCCCTCTCTCTTACTTTACTATTTTTTTAAAGTCAGCCTAGCTAGAGGCTTATTGACTTTATTGATCTTTTAGAAGAACCAGCTTTTGGTTTCATTGATTTTCTGCTTCCAATGTCATTGATTTCTGCTCTGATTGTTATTATTTATTTCCTTTTACTTACACGGGATTGATTTTGATATACTTTTACTACTTTCTTCTTTTGGAGACTTAGACAATTGACTTTAGGTCCCTCTTTTTCTAATACATACATTCAATGCTATAAATTTCCCTCTAAGTGCTGTTTCTGCTTGTAGTGCAAGTGCTGGATATTATGCTTTTCAATTATAATGTAAGTGCCTGACATTAAGCTTTTGATTGCTGAGGCATTCATTTCAAGGATATCTTTCCTGAATAAATATATTTCCAGCTCTATGACACAGCCACTAGCAAAACAACCAGATAAGCAATTAGGCAGCCCCCAACCATAATGTTCTTTGGGTGACCTAGGGAACTGACCACTTGAGTGACCCCGTTTCTCCCTTCCCACACCCTAATTCCTGTTCTCATGCTTTAAGTTTGCCAATAAGGAGTGGACTCACAAAACAGTAGGCACCCCACCCTCAAACAGTAATAAAGGCAGGGCCTCCGGTCTGTGCTTCCTCTCTCTAGACCCACGTCCTAGCCGTGTGGCCTTCATGCATGCTATGTACCTTCCATGACTTGTAAGTAAAAAATCTTGTTCCCCAAAGTTCCTGGTGGTTTCTTATTGAAATGTGGTGTCCTGCAGTCATAATAAGAACCACAAGGGCCAGTCCAGCCACAACATTGGCTCCAATCTGGGAAATGTCTGTGGGGGCTCACCACAAATAGTATGGACCCATGCTAAGTGCCTCAGGCATTCCTAGCCAATGGCATCACTAATAATAGGCTGAAAATGACACAACATTGCTCCATCCCACAATTTTCCATGTCCCTTTTCATTTTCATTTAGTTTAAGATATTGTCACCTAGGAATTGTTTCATTTTGATCATTTAATTTTGATACTTTTAATTTTTAATTTTAATTTTCTTTTGTGCAATTGTTCTGCCTATAATCTCAAATATGATGTTACTAAGCAGTGAGAACAGATATTCTCAATAGTCCCTGATCTCAAGATGAAAGCTTTCGGTCTTTTGGCTGCTAGTATGATATTATCTTTGGGGTCTTTATAAATTTTCTTTCTCAGACTGAGGAAGTTCCCTCCTATTTCTAGTTTCTTGAGGGTTTTTTTGTTAAAGAAAGCACGTTGGATTTTATCAAAAGTTTTTACTTATCAGTGGATATGATCATACGGTTTTTGTTTGTTATTCTATTGATATGCTGTATTATATGAATTGATTTTCAGATTTTAAACCAACTTTGGATTCCTAGAATAAATCCTGCTTGGTCATGGCGAATGATGTTTCTAATATGCTGCCAGACTAGGCTTGCTAGTATTTCGTTAAAGATTTTTAAGTCTATAGTCATAAGATATATTGTTCTGAAATTTCCTTTTTGTGATGTCTTTGTATCTTGCTCTTCTCATCAAGTTTTAGTAGATTTTCTTGAATTATTTTTTAATTTTCCATATGATCTTATGACAATTTCCAGATATTTTAAATAGTTAGTTTTCTCCCCCCATAATTTTCACCAGTTGTGTTTATTTCATTGCGCCAGCACTCCATGGCAATAAGGTCCTAGGGTCCATGCTCTTAAACTAATACGTGATATAGTCCAGTTTTCTCTGGATGCATGATTACTGACTTGAGATGATAAATGAATAAATGCTGTTAGGAGGGCCAGACCTATGATGCACATTGAAAGAATTTTCAACCATGATGGCAATGGGGACTTGAAACACCTTTTAATATAGAGCTTACTGACCTCGACTGTTTTCAAGGTGCTATGTGGCCCAGGTGACAATCAGAACTGAATATCTGTTCCAAATTTAGAAACATCTAAGCATGTCTAGAATAGAACCATTATACATGAAGGAACAAAGAGGCTTAGGTGAACAAATTGTTACTAAAGGAAAAGAGGGTCATTCAGCATTATTACTGGGATCATTTACATGGGCCATGACTTCATGATCTATTGTACTCAGCAGGACAATTTTAAGAATGAAAGAGGGTGCTAATTATGAAAAAGAACATTAATTATGCCATATAATTTGCACAAACCATGACTGTTCTCAGCAAACCAGGATGTGCATTTATCCTGCTTATATAGCCGGTCTCATACTAAGCATCGTATATAGAATAGTGAGTTGCCATCAGGTCAAGTTCATGTAGATCTCACAGCAGAGTGGAGGAGAATATGTTAAGAAAGCACTCATATGAAAATATAATTACAAACTCTGATGAAGACTCTGAAGAAAACGGACTGGGAGCAGTGGGAATGTTTTCCAGGGAAATCAAATGTAGACTGGGGATTCAGGGGAGTTTTTCTTAGGAGGTTTGAACTAATAGCAAAAATATGAATAGGTATTAATTCAATGAGCAGGGAGGATGAAAAGAGCGCCAGACAACAAAAGCAGCAGTTGCAAAGCCCCCAAGCAGAAGGGAATTTGACAGATGCAAGAAGAGGTAAATTGTTTCAGATGAGGACAAAGAAATAGGCAAAGATCAGATTATAAAATCTCCTCTATGCCATGTTAGAGCTTTGGCAAACTACTAAGGTGTTTTATTTATAACTGTGCGCGTGTGTGTGCGTGTGCGTGTGCGTGTGCGTGTGTGTGTGCGTGTAGTACGATGAAGATCTTGAAGCCGAGCTCCGAACTTGTAGCAGAGTAAAGTGAAGTGTTTAAAATATAATTCACCGTCACTTGTTTTATAGACAATTTCATAGAGCACAAAGCATTGCTGCCATGAACTCAAAATGTCTTACAGAGTTCTAATAACAGGATTGCCATGTTTTGTCACAGCCTCCCCATACCTGGAGGGAGCAGGGGCTGAAGAACAACATAACCCCCTTTTACTCTTCATCTGCTCATTGTCATTGAGCAACATGTGAGCTTGCTCATGACACTGGCATTAATATCAACTGTTTTCTGGAAGCTAATTTGTCCTGGTGCCTCACCATGCACGGCCCCGGACATATCTGGACATGTGTGACTTGGCAAAGAATTAACTGCAGAGTTATTCCTTAAAAGCTGTCGTTTCACTGAGGTTTACACCTGGTTTTACCACCAGGTTTTACCTGGTCATTTTGAATTGGAAAAGAAACGAAGGATGACAGGGACAAGGAATCAAGGGAGAAGCACAGAGGCCCCTTTTCATTGTCATCTTAGAAAAGACTCTATTAGTCAGCTGTTGTCACAGCAATACTGTGTAACAAACCATCCAAGTTCAGAAGCTTTCCATAACAAGCTGCTGTCTCATGTCCAGCTGACCTAAGCTGAGTGATTCCTCCTTAGACTGTGGGCCACCTGGGCTTGATTCCTGTTCTTGGGTTTTGTTCCGTTCCATTCCACATGACTCCTTATTTTCTTTGGATCAGCTGGAAAAACAAGGAATATTCATCTCCCAGACCATTACCTGAGCCCAAGATTCCTACATCAAACAAGTATTCCTCTCCACAGTGGGAGGGGAATAGAGATGAACACTTGCCGAACAATAACCCAAATTCTCATCCCGCCTAAATCAGATAATTCCATATGAGGCCCTTTCAACTGCAACGTAAACACGGATGCCGATCAGATCATGATCATTTCCTCTCCCAGGTAATGTGCCCCAGTCCTTGTGCTAACCTGAACCCAAGTTCCCTAAATTTGAATTTGAAAGGAAGCTTGCAAAACTCATCTTTGGAAATTCAAAATGCAAGACCAGAAAGGATTGTCTCTGCACTTAAAATCTGTTAATCTCATTATTCACTTCTTCACATCCTGAATTTCTTTGAAGTACTCAAAATTGCCAAGTTGTTTTACCATCCTTGGCTTGCTGATAGTATGCCTTTTGCCTGGAACACGGTCCCTGCCCACACCTTTGTCATTCTGACAAATACATTCTCATCTTTCAAGACTCAATCAAGGGATTCTTTCCTTGGCATGTTTCCAGCGTTTGGCACTTAGGAAGTGGCTAATAGTGTTCCTGTTGTTGCTGTTGTTGTTGAATAATCATCCTTCTACATTTAATTAAACTGAGTCTAAGAAAGTAAAAATGACTAATTCCAAATCACACAGCATGTAGTCCCCTTAAAAAAATCATCCAGAAGCAGTGACAGATGCAAACTGCAGGTCACCTGTCCTTAACAATAGGAATCTGTTTGCCTTCTTTTAGTGGCCGGCTTGCAAAGACTCAGATTAGTTCTTAGAAAATCAATTGACTTGCAAGGTCTTGATTTTACTATCATTTCTTTAATACTTTAGGACCATGGTACTTTTAGAGTCACCTACCCTCCTTTTTAATCATTAACTTAGAGTGCTTTTCCTCTTCTTGGTCTTTAATTCTATCAGAAAGCATTCTGAAGAAGCACCGATCTGAAATAAGCTCAAGAGAAGAAGTGGAGCAGAGCCTGCTCTCAGATTTAAGACATGGTACAGGATATTTGGGACATTTGAATGGAAGTGACCAGGAGCAGGACAAAGCAAACCTGATCTTAGGGATATCTGTTGTTTTTGCCTCCCTGGGACACAGTCATCCTTATTTTGCTTTCAACACTCTGTAACTCCTTATGTAGATTTCTCCACCTCTCTAGACCAAGGAGTTAAAATAGACTTACTCCCCACATAACTAAGCTCCAGGAGACGCATGGGACTTTGATCTGGGAAATAAGCGTATCTGTCCCTTAGCCAAGAAGGAAAGAACTCTTGACACAAACCAACCCAAAAAGATTCAATTCCACAGCTTTTCCTAGAACTCTTAGGGTAGAGAATCATCATGTCTGTTGATCTCAAGTATAGAATGATACACTTTTAACAGTGCAAGCAGCTTCTCTTCTGCCACATTAGACCACCACGACTGACAGTTGGAGAAGAAATAAATCTTTTAAAGCCGTCAGATAGGTGTAATGTCTGAAGCCAGAACACTGGCAGAGGTTCTCATGTATGTGAGCTAAAATTTCCCATTTTTTCTTACATAATTTGAATTGACTTTCTGTCACTTTCAAGTATGAGTGAGCTCTTTTCCTAGGGAGCTCTGCAAGGTGGTCTCAGGAGCTTATGAAAGGAAAGTTAGTTCAGGCAGGTGGGTTATGTGCCACACCTGGTAGCAGGCATGTAGTAGAGATCCACAGGGTCTGATGGAGAAGGGAGAGCTTCAATAGGTGATTCAGCAGGGAAATATCATGTTAATTCTTAGCCCCCCCGCCCAACTTTTTGCATATCACCTTAGTGTTCATGATACACTCTGCCTACACTACATATAAGAACATATCTACCAGTGAGGTCGGTATCAACAGCCAGTTTCTACAGTCAATACTTGGAGAGACTATGATTTTCCTTAATTTGTATGGCCAGGAAATGGTAAATCCAGAAGTCTAGCCCATATCTTTTGGCTACTAATTGATGTCATGTTCTTTACAATATGACACACAGGAGATGAAATGAAGCAGAGAGTTGTGAGTCTGAAGGCAGATAGTGACACTTAACCCTGGGTGTGAACAGAGAGAATACATGAGTGGCTCAGTGGTAGACTTCTACCGAGGGACTAAGACAGAAGCCTAATTATTGAAATTGAGAAACTAGATGAGAACTGGGCACAGAAATATGGCAAGAAATTACATTTTTAAAAAATTGTTGGATTACTAGAGAGTCTCAGCCAATTTTATTTTTTAGAACTAAAATGTTCAAGATAAGGTAAAGTACCTGTACAGAATGGGCACTCAGTACATGCTAATTATTTTTCCTGTAGAGAGAAACAAGATCAATTAAAGGATTACTACATGTAAAGGTTCAGAAGTAGAAGGTAATAGGACACGTTCAGGGAATGACAAGTAGTTGGGTGCAATTAAGGTAAAGCACATAAAAATGTGAAAAACGATGAAGACATGCCCGTTGAGGCCAGTATGTGAGAGCCTTGAGAGGCTACATGAGAGCCTTGTTACAAAGGATGTGCCGTGTTCTTGAGGAAAATAAAAGACATTAGCGCTAACTATGTTTGTTTGTTTGTTTTCTTATCCCCTCCTAAATTTTACTCAGTGTTTATCCAAATGAAATGTAAATGGTTCTATACCTTAGCTCAGAACTCATTTTTTTAATCTGGTAGGAAAGAGAGAGTCCGGTCATTAAATCACTTATGCAGTATTTCTTTTAATCGCTCACTTAATACATTTTAGTCATTCATCAAAGGGAATCGGGGAAACCATTTTCTTACTTGGATTCTACTTGAGACCTGCTAGGGAAAATCTAAGAGTTGATCTTCCCAGGAGAATTTTGAAGCTAGACTTCCTACACAGCATAGCTCAGATATGCCACTGACAGCCTGTGTGATCTTGGGAAAATCATTTTCTCTTTCTCGACTTGAGTCTCATTACTCCTAAAATAAAGGACTTGGATTCAAAGTCAACTGCAATAAATGGTCCTTTCGATGTCCAATCCTCAGAGCACCATTGTCATTAAGAGTAAATGGAGTTTTTGTTCTTAAGAATCAAGGATTTTGGTGGGGGCATAGAAATGTCCCCCAAGTGCCCCGGGCTTATAAGTTAAAGCCACATAGACTCCTCTCCCGGAAGCAGGTGACACCAGGATTGTGTGCACTAAAATTGACTCGCGGTGACCCTAGGCCATGGACTTCACTCATAGTTGATTCTTAGTGAAGATGCATCTTTAATTTTTGTTTGGTTGATTTTTTTGCTGATTAACTGGTTATACTATTCATGTGAGCGGACATAGATTCATTAGAACCAGGTCACCTGGCAGGTTTCTCATTCTTCTTTGATTTACCAGTGCTACTTTCCGTATTTGAAGGTGGAAATCCTACAGCTGAAGCAATAAATACAGTGGTTTGTTTAGAAATAAATTGGCTTATTAATAGGATGTCTATTTAAGGAGGTCTTCAAGCCCAGTGTTAAGGGCTAATCATCACTGCTTATTTACCGCCTCTTTACAGGGTAGGGCCTCCACACAGAATCGTTCCCTTTGGCGCAAAACCAGGATATGTGAGCCGCTCCACTGAAAAGGCATTTGTAACACCCGGGGCATGAAACAAGATTAAACTAATCTAGCCTCTGCAGATAACCTGAAACTTTCTTTCACTTAATATTTATTCCTACCATTTAGGATATATGGTTGATTTTGAACATTTCTTTCAGAATTTTATACAACCTGGTAGAGCTTTAGACATAGGACACATATGTAAAAGCACTTCCAACATACATTTTACTGTTTCCCTAAAGATAGTGTAGGATATTTACAGATCGACTTGGGGATTTTCCATTTACAGCTTGTGTTAATAGTCCCCTAACAACCTTTTTCTCTGCTATTATGAGCTGAATAGCATCCTCTTAAAATCCTAACCCCAGGCCCTCAGAAGGTGACTGTGTTTAGTTATAGGACCTTTGAAAAGATAAGTAAAGTAAAATGAGGTCATATGGACAGGCCCTGATCCATCATGAGTGGTGTCCTTGTAAGAAGAGGAGATTATGACACAGACATGTACAGAGGGATGGCCTTGTGAGGACACAGGGAGAAGGCAGACATCTGCAAACTAAGGAGAGAATCCTCAGAAGAAATCCAATCTGTTGACACCTTGATCTTGGACTTCCAGCCTCCAGAACAGAATCAATGTTCTCTAGAGGCTAAGAGAGTGGCATGGAACTGATTCTTCCTTAGAATGAAGCAACCTACTTCACATCTTAATTTTGGATTTGTAGCCTCCAGACTATGAAAAAACACTTTCTGTTTTAAACCACCCAGTTTGTGGGAGTTTCTTGCAGCAGCCCCAGGAAATGAATATACAGCCTACCAAGAAAGTATAGGCTAATGCACCCTGAGAGCTTCTGATCTCTTGTAATTTTCTGTATTTTGCATAAATGGTAATGTGATGGACCAAATGTGTGTGTCCACTCAAAATACACAATTAAATTCAAAAATGAAGTCCTAACTCCCAAGGTGATGAGGTTAGTAGGTAGAGCCTTTGGGAGGTGACTAGGTATAAAAGAGGCTGGAGAAGGATTCCTTGTCTCTTCAGCCACGTGAGAACATGGGAAAAAGATGGTCACTTATCCAAAAAGTTCTCACCAGACATGGACTCTGTCGGTGCCCTGATCTTGGGCTTCCAGCCTCCAGAGCTATGAGAAAAACAAAACAAAACAAAACTTCTGTTGCTTGTAAGCTACCTAGTTTATAGTATTTTGTTATTGTTCTGTTATATAGCAGCCTGAACAGACTAAGGAAGGTAGCTACTCTCCTAAATCATTTATTTCTCTCTTAACTCTCTCTTCAAAGCTTGGCCTATGTTCTGTGCACTCATCTTGCCTTGAATTTTGTTTGTTTGTTTCCTGTGAGTTCTGTGTCTTTTCATGTAAAAATCTGTATAAAATATTTTATAAGATGCCATCCTTCCTCCAGATTCCGGGTAGTGATTAGCAGTGTTACCGTGATTAACAGTTTGCCTATCTCCCTCTGTACATGTGCAGACCTGTATTTGGTTGGATGGAATTGCTAGATCTTAAGGCATGTGAATGTTTTATGTGAAAAGAAAATGCAGGGGCGCCTGGGTGGCTCAGTTGGCTAAGTGGCTGCTTTCAGCCCGGGTTATGATCCTGGGGTCCTGGGATAGAGTCCCACAACGGGTTCCTTGCTCAGCAGGGAGCCTGACTCTCCCTCTCCCTCTGCTTGTCACTCCCCCTGCTTGTTCTCTCTCTCTCTCTCTCTCTCTCTGTGTCAAATAAATAAAATCTTAGAAAAAGAAAAGAAAAGAAAAGAAAATGCAAACTCTTTTCCAAAATAGATTAGCTACAATGAAGAGTGAGTTTGAATAATGTTGCGAATTTTAAATATGACATTTACATTTTTCTTCTATGAATTATCTGTGCATGACCCTTGTTCCCTGTTCTACTAGTTTTTAGGATTTTTCTTGTCATTTCAAAACTATATATATATAGTAAAAAATATATATATATAAGGAATATATATATATTAGGAATATTATCCATTTATGGGTTTTATTTACCTCAAGGTATGTCTTTGCCTATCTAAATCACCCTTCATTGTGATTTGGAGAAGTTTTTCTTTCCATTTTAAGGAGTCTGGTATGCTGATATTTTCTACTGTGATTAATTCACTTGATGATCACTCAGAAAATTTGTCTCCATTCACAAATTGGATGATTAGTTGCTTATATTTTTCCTAATTTTCATAAGTTATTATTTTTTCCATTTTTGCCATCTGGAATGTAGTTTTGTGTGTGGTATGGGAGAAAGACCTAACTTTAATGTTTTCCTCAAATAGCTACATAATCATCCAGATTTATTTAGGAATAGTTGTCTCATTTCACAGGTTTTTAAAATTTCTTTTTATATATTGCTCTTTTTTTTTCTCTTGAGCCAGATTTTATTTTTAACCCATTTTGTTGTATCGACCTGCATATTTATTTCTCTACTATAATCAAATTTATCTAAATAATCATTGCTTTATACTAAGGTTTAAAACTAGCCCTGCTATCATTCTCTTATTGGTCCATTTTCCCTACTTCCACATGTCTCAGCGGGTCAAGTTTAAGATCATTATGTTAAGATTTAAAATAGGTTGTGGGAGTGCCTGGGTGGCTCAGTTAAGCATTTAAGCATCTGACTCTTGGCTTTGGCTCAGGTCATAATCCCCAGGTCCCAAGCTGGGCCTCAGTGCTCAGGGGAGAGTCTGCTTGAGATTCTCTCTCTCTGCGCCCCACCCCTCGCCCCACTCGTGCATGCGCTTTCTCTTTCTCCCTAAAATAAATAAATCTTTAAAAAATAAAAAATAATAAAGTAGATTGTGTATGATAGTATTTATAATTATAAGTAAATCTATAAAATAGAAATGTTGAGCTGCCAGAAATGAGCCTTAGAATATGGTGTGTTGTGTGTGTAGCCACATTTGATTTTCTGTTCTGGAAAATAAAACATCTTCTCTTATAAGGTGGATTATTGCTTCTATTGCCACTTTCTCACCTCCACTTTTTGGATGTATATTCTGGGTAATTTGGACTTCTGTTCTCCGTTCTTTTTATGTATGAGTTTGCTCAGCACCACCCTTACCTAGCTCTCTGAGTATGGGGAAAAATTTCCCCATTTTTCATTAACGTCACTGAGTCTGCATTGTTTCCGTATTGGTTCGGGTTCAATATGCATTTTACATGTGTTGTAGCTACAGTATATTGATGTTGTTGCAATTTTTACTTTATTTATGACCATATAATTTTTCTTCCTAACCTTTATCTCAATTGATTTTATTCTACCCTAACACCTGCTTATCATCTGACTCACCAATTTTTCCCCCTCTGAGGATAAATATGGAGGTTCATTTGTTTGTTTTTTAATAGGCAACCTGCCTTGATGTATTTTATTAATGACCACAGGTGCACGGATTTAAAAAAAAAAAAAAACTTGTATCAGTTTCCCGTAATAAATCTTTTTCTATTTACCTGATATCCCACTCAATCTTCTTTTGATTTATTTGTTTCTGTTTCACAGTGCCCATTCCATTTTTGGTTTTGTTTGATTTTCACTTCCTCTCCTGTGTATCCTGGATCCATGTTTGCAAACATGTCGGGACCAGGAGTTTGATTGCTTGTAACCCCAGTGACTGCAAATCCTGTTCTGCCTACTCAGACCAATTTATTACTATTTCATGGCATCCTGTCCAGTGTAGAATTTGTCTGAGATTTTTTATTTTAAATGGGGTACTAGTATTAATATTTGCATGAAATAAACCGGAGTTGGTTTCATGAACATCTCCTTTACATATTTAGCTTCTGTCCTGATCTCTCTATGTGTGTGAGATGCGTGTAGAATGAGGACAGTTTTGGGGAAGGTATGTGCTATGGTGAGCGCTGTGAATTGTGTAAGACTGTTGAATCACAGACCTGTACCTCTGAAACAAATAATACATTATATGTTAAAAAAGAAGAAGAAGAAGAAGAAGAAGAAGAAGAAGAAGAAGAAGAAGAAGAAGATAGCAGGAAGGGAAAAATGAAGGGGGGAAATCGGAGGGAGAGATGAACCATGAGAGACGATGGACTCTGAGAAACAAACTGAGGGTTCTAGAGGGGAGGGGGTGGGGGGATGGGTTAGCCCGGTGATGGGTGTTAAAGAGGGCACGTACTGCATGGAGCACTGGGTGTTATGCACAAACAATGAATCATGGAACACTACATCAAAAACTAATGATGTAACGTATGGTGATTAACATAACATAATAATAATAAAAAAAATGAGGACAGTTTTCACTCAGTTAAACTGATAAGGCATTTCCCTTTTCTCAGCCTTTCCAGGTCAAGCAAATGAACATCTGCCTCTCAGGGACAGTTTGCAGGGCACTTGGAGACATGGGGCTAAGGACAATTCTCACTTCTTGCTTAAGGTGGTGGAAGAAGTGTTCAAGTTAGGTGCTTCTGCAGCCTCTTGATACAGCAGGAAATACTTATCATTTTACTCTCCCTGTGTGAGTGAGAAGCGTAAGGTTGTCAGGCTGCAATCCGTGGATAGCATGGGTGAAGTTATAGGATTCCTGTTTGTGAAATACATACAGAAAATAAAGGCTGAGCATTCCTGAGTATGAGTATATAGAGCACATTCTGGGGCGCCTGGGTGGCTCAGCTGGTTAAGTAACTGCCTTCAGCTCAGGTCATGATCCCGGGGTCCTGGGATGGAGCCCCGCATCGCATCGGGCTTCCTGCTCAGCAGGGAGCCTGCTTCTCCCTCTGCCTCTGCCTGCCACTCCCCCTGCTTGTGCTCTCTCTTTCTGTGTCAAATAAATAAATAAAATCTTTAAAAATAAAAAGTATATACAGCACATAGTGAATGTTCTTGTTGCACTAGTTTTATTCCTTTATTAGAGGATACAGATCTAAAAATAGTAATCAATTAATGGTGTAATTGGTAGTACTTCTTTCATATTTCAATACGGTGCTCTGGCAGCACTGAGTGGATAAATTAAAATTAAAACATCCATTTTTAATAAAAATTAATTTCTTAATTTCCATGTATCAAAAATTTGCCAATGAACCAAAAATTCGCACAAAATGCTCATCAAATATCACCTTGCGGCCACGGTACCCCTCTGTTCATATGAAAGCTGGAAGATGTGTCAACATCTACTTCAAAGAATAGCTTTTCTGTTAACAAAACTGCATCCAAAGACTTCAAATAGAAACTCAGTTAGTTCCAGTTTAATGGGTTTTATCTGTATTACAGAATCAAAAAAAGGTTTTGAAATAATTTGTTTAGGAACAAGCATTTGACAATTTTGTGAATGTCACTGTAAATTCAGTTAAAATGCAGTGATAAAAATGACATTATGTTTTCATAGTGCTAATGTTAGTATAAATTTTGGTAGGACACCACTTCATGGTGGAACAAAGTTGTTACCTAATTCGGACATCTACAAAGCAGAAATGTAGTTGGAATTGCTTGTGGTCCATCTATGCATTATAACTGGGTCCAAACAAACAGCAACATTTTACCAGTTGAAATAAAAGCTATACTTACTTGTCAAAAGTACAAATACATTTACATAAAAAGCATTTAGAGTAATTGTACTACAAAATTTTGTTATGAAACTAGTGTGGAATAAAACAAATATATGCTTAACATAGTATATGTCATTTCTCTGCTACTCATTTTCCAATATGACTTTAGAAGTGTTAGAATTCACTTTATAACTCACTCTAAGCATCCTAAGGTAAAAACAAAGACGTTTAAAAGAAATTCTTTAAACTTTCTTTTCATGATTTTCCAGGTAACTAGAAATTCTTATTGCTGTGTTTAATAGTTGGAACTTAAAAATAAAAACTTCAGGTTTTGAGGCTTTTAGCCAACTGTTATCTTGCAAACAAAAAACCTTGAATTTATTTTTACAACAGTGCAGGAAGGACTCGATTAAATAAGTGATGACTCCAATATTTAATTTTGATATTATGTAATTGCACCTTGTGTATTTCAACTTGGGGAAGAATATTTAGAAGGAACGTCTATATTTTATTGGATAATTGATATTCTCCATCAAATGGAATGAATTTGAGAAGGATTATGATTTTGCTGCAGCTTAATTTGAAACAAATAACATCTGGACAAAGTAGTTGACTAGTTTCTTATAAAAATATTTGTCAAATGAATTTTTACCGAGGTGGAAAAAGGCAGTACCTTTGAACAATAACATATTTAGGCTAAATATTTAAATATAAAAAGTTAGAAATGAGGATATATTCAATTTAATAAAGTCATTCTCAATTTACCATCTTAGTAGTTTACTTAATTAAAAATAATCTGTCCTACAGAGAAGGATTAATTGGAAGTGCCAATAATTTCAAATTTATTAACCATAAAATACAACTCTGATCATAACTGCATGTAATTTTATGAAAGATGTTAAAGTAAGATTATATTGAAAAAAACCCCACATATTTTTAAGAAAAAAATACCGGTAGCATGGTATTAGAGACAGCTATGGCCACGGAACTGATTCAAGCAGTAGATGCGTACTAAGAATGACCACTCTGGGGGCGCCTGGGCAGCTCAGTCGTTAAGCATCTGCCTTTGGCTCAGGCCATGATCCCAGGGTCCTGGGATCGAGCGCTGTATGGGGGTCCCTGCTCTGAGGGGAATCTGCTTCTCCCTCTCCTCCTGCCCCTCCCACTGCTTGTGCTTTCTCTCTATCTGTCTCAAATGAATAAATAAAATCTTAAAAAAATTAAAACAATTTTTGAAAATAACACTTTTTTTTTAAGATTTCATTTATTTATTTGTCAGAGAGATAGAACACAAGCTGGGGGAGTGGCAGACAGAGGGAGAACCAGGCTCCCCACCGTGCAGGGAGCCAGACTCGGGACTCGATCCCAGGACCCTGGGACCATGACCCGAGCCAAAGACAGACGCTTAACCAACAGAGCCACCCAAGCGTCCCTGAAAATAACACTCTTTTTAAGTTCTCCAATATAAGAAAACCTGCTAATCAATCAATAAACATGTGAAAAATACATTTTTTTAATTCACTACCTCAAAGTAACTCATTTTGAACACAAATCATGCAGCTAGTTAGTCACCATACACTAAACTCTTTCATTGCCCGCTCAGGGATGGGCAAATGGTTTTCCATTGATGAAAAACTGCCTATCACGCATGCATTCATGCTGCTCTTCTCTGTATTGACATAAGATTTACCTTTTGCTAAATTAGTGTTTCTTAAGGCATTACTCAAGTAAACACCTTCTGTCCAATATCTGAATAATGTGCAAAACCTTAGGATTCCAGATATGGAAGAACTGCTCGATACACAGAATCAGAATCAGGGTGGGGAGTAGTGAATTAGCATTTTCAACGGTCTTGGATGCCTCAGTCCTGAGAAGCCATGCTGTTTGGGGCCAGAAAACAAAACAAACAGGATAACAAAAAAGTAGGAATGTGGGAAAAACAGGAAAAGGCTGGTGGAGAGCAAGACCTCAAGCGACCAAGGCGTGATGCTTTCAAGGAGAGAGAGAACTGGTAAAACGCCATGCTGTGTGGTCCTTTTGGAATTATCAGTGAGTTTTTTTTGACCCACATTTTATTAAATTCTCAGGAAATATCCAGATTGCAAGGGATTAAAGAGCTGCTGCCGTTCCCCATGATACAAATTCCCAGGCTTCCTGCAGGTTTCCCATGAGAACCCTGGGGATGCTTTTCCTTTCTTGGAATTGATCACTCAGCTAACACGGCCCAGCCGGGAGCATCCACCACAAACAAGACCTAATAGTCCTCTGTTCCTTCTTGTCTGGCAGAACTGAGAGCACACCTATGGTGGAGAAAGTCTAGCAAACTGCAGAGTGCCTTGAGGAGGGAAGGAAAAATCTTGAAATGTCTTTTATTTTATTTTTTTAAGGATGTCTCTACATCTCTGCGGAAGGAGAAAAAAAAACAGATCCTCTGCTGTAAGCGTTTCACTGGACAGTTTTTCAAATTAATGCAGTTTAACTATTACATTAACTTAATGGCTATTTTCCCCTACTTTAACCATGTTAAATGTGCCGGCAATAATGAGCTTCACGCCGTCTCTTTCAAGTCTCAGAGGCATCTTTAGAGCTGCTGCTTATCTCCTGGATCATAAAGCTGCATAATTTAGTATTCAAACAATTCATTTAAAACTGAAGCCCTCAGAATTACCGTAAAATTAATCAGAAAAAAGTCATCTTTAACCCATCAGTTTGGTTTATCTCTAGTTAGCAAATTTGCAAGAGAAATTGGGATAAATAAAAACATTGACCGAGCTCCAGTTTTCTTTAGAAGCCTCTGCTCCCGGAGTTATTAATATAGGTCTTGATGAAGGCTATGGGTCACCGTTGTAATGATCCCTTCATAACCATGATCAATCAGGACTTTAATCTTGTTCCATGTTGTTAACTCCAGAGCTCCTTCTTACTATATATATTGTTTTATTCTCATTATTATTTTCATAATTGTATCAAACATCGATCGAGGGTTCATGTTATGGCAAGCCCTGAGCTCAAGTCTTTCTATGTATTAATTTATTTAATCCTCAAAATAACCCTATGGGGTAGTTACTAATGTAAACCCCCGCTTTGGAGATAGAGAGACTGAAGCACGGAGTGACTGACTAGCTTCCCAAGGCCACACCACTGACAAATCACAGAGCCAGCATCCAGAACCTGGTGGTCTGTCTGACTCAAAGGCAGCTCTCCCAACCACCCACTACACTTCTACTTGGGGGGAAAATTTAGCATCTTCCTTCGGAAAATACTTTTGGAGCATTTGCTAAGATATTTTGGCTCTTCTAAATGATATCATTTTGTCACTCAGAGGCGGCATTGTGGGCTATAAAAGGACCCAGGCTTTGAGGTCAGATAAATCCTTCATTGACTCTGACTCCACCCCTCACTGCCTAAGGTGACCTTGCACTTAGCATTTCAAAGCTTCGGTTTCTGCAACCAAAAAAAAAAACCAAAAAAAAAAACCCAAAAATAAAAACCAAACCACCAAAGATAATTATACCTACCTCACACATCTATGTGATGAATTATAAAATGACAGTGCCAGGTAAAAAGAGGTCTCACAAGTGTACTTTCTTCACCTTGTTCCTTGCTATTATTCAAGGGGTCTCAATTGGACCCATGCAACCCAAGAACTGTTATTTTAGGGATGGCACTTGAGAAAAAAAAAAGTGGGCAGTCTGCCTTTAACACACCTTCCCCTCTCTTTTGCACAGCATCCTTCTTTCTCCCTAGCAGTTTGGTGTTCCTTTTTTTTTTTTTTTTTTGCCAGTGAATAGTAATATTTCCCTGCATGTGATTAGTATTGGTCTTAGAGATCCCTTTTGTAGTGCCATCTTATTTTAGCCTTCCAGAAATCCTGTGAAGGAAAACATTGCCACCCCGTGTGTAAATAAGAAATCTGACCGCACTGCATGAGTTACTTACAATTCCAACCCCTAAGGAGAGGTAAGTCCAGAGTTTTAATCTGCTCATCCAGTTTTGTATAGCATCCTCTGTACCAAAATGGCTCCAGGATTGTCTTTGCCTTCTTGATACTAGGGACTGTGGTGGGTATTATGGTGGACACAAAGCTGGGCAGGCAGTCTTCCTTTATTAAGTTTAAGAAACTTCTCTTTTTATTAATATGAGATTCCCCATTCCTTCCTACCAGTGCTCCTCAGGTAGCCTTTGATCTCTGATCTCCTTTTTAATCTGTGTAGAACAAAGAGAAAAATAAAGATGCAAGCATTCATCTACATCTAAGTAGAGAAACAATGACAATGCATCTACAAACACAACATAAAGAAAGAGTGACCAAAAAAACCAGACAACTTTTCTTTTTTGTGACCTTTTTCAAAAGCATATCCGCATGTGTTAATTTCTTGGACCTTAAATGACAATCTGGTAGAATGAGAAAGTTGTGCCTTTTCCTACTCACAGGGGAAAAAATAGAGGCTGTGTCTTTGCCCAAGGCCTCATACATTCTAGATGGCAAAACTGAAACCATTCTATCTTCGGTCACGTTGGAAAGGTTGGAAAGCCATGAACTCCATCTGCACAGCCTCCCTTGCTGCGAGGGGTCCAGGTGGACTCGGGGATACCTGGTAGGCAGAACTGGGTCAGAGGCAATCACCTTGTGGCCCAGGGCAGTGAACACATGAGGTCTCCTCAGAGCAGCTCTTCAGAGTTCCTTCTCCAGCTTGCTCAGCATTGAAGAGCTGAAGCCCTGGGATTTTCCTTACAGGATTTCCTGATCTCAGGACTCAGTTCCAAGGACGCTATTTACTGCCCAGAACTCCTTTCGGAATAGTCCTCCTGGTGCTCCTAGAGGGCAATAGCTCCTCTAGGGGATAAGTTTGATGTCCCTCCAAACTTGCTTCTTCAGGCTTTCCAGTTTTGTAACCACCTAATTCCCTGTGTTGAATCCCTTCCTGGTAAATACTTTAGTGGTCTCTCTTTCCTGCACTAAAGTCATATACAAATTCAGGTAAGAGATCTATATTTCTGCCAGGACCTCAGGAGGCAATGCTTTAATGCATTTCAGACAAAAGGAAAGCTAATACCTAAGTCCACGGAGAAGCAACAACCTACTTTGCATTAAAAAAAAAAAAATCAATTCTCTTCCTATTTAATTTGCTTGGAGAACTTTAGGTCTTCTTAGAAATATAAAAAAAAAAACAAGGGTTAGAAAATAAAGAAAAACATGCGGGATATTCCTCTTTGCCCTTGGGTAAAGTACATTCGTAATGACCCTTTAGATTTATATATCATATTATGTTTTATGAAGCATTTATAATATTTCATTCAGTTCATGAGACAGACCTCTGAGGTAAGCATGGGAGCATGGCAGCAGTTTTAACACATTCTTCCCGTTAGAAAACAAGGCTCTTTAGGTGGGGCTGTGTTGTTATGCTCCCTCCCTGGGGCCATAGATTTAACACCTGGTGGTGTCTAGCACAGAAGCACATAATAAAAGCTTAATGAATTATGAGTCTGAATTAAATTCTGGGAGGCTAAGTATCTTACCATGGTTAGAGTGAGTGAGTGGCAGAACCAAGATTTCAGAATCTGAACCCTATGTTCATGCAATTATGGCAGAGAAAAGTCATTAATTACATTCATACGATTCCTCGAAAGCCTACATAATGCTTGTTAGACAGCAGAAAACTGCTGTAGGACTGGGTTCAATGATCCCGTAAAAATTCTAAAGTTAGATTCAAGTCCTGACTCTGCCACTCACTAGCTTATGACAATTTCCCTGAGCCTCAGTTTCTATACAGATAAAATGAGAGTGTTAATCGTTTCTTTATCCTCAGTAACTAAGAGACCACGCATGGGTGTGTCCATTGTTAGCCACGGACAAATCTCATAATCCTTATCGTTTACATTTAAAAAAAAAAACCAGAGGTATAGAGCGTGGAATCTAATGGACTGAGTGCTGATTTGATGCATTGGCATTCTTCCAAAGTCTTCATTTACTGTTTATAATTTATATAGAGCACATAACACCCACAGCATTTCTAAGCTTATGCAAATGTAGTTTAAATGTATCTAGTATATGGAGGAGGTTGCTATCTCCCACATGTCTGTCTTACTGTAGCAGGAAAAAAAAAATCACTCTTTCCTGCCAAGAGCCAGAGTTAGAGCCTTCTCTGGATACTATCCACCTTGTAGGGTAAAGTGAGCCACAGATCAAATGATGGGGGCATTTGAGTTGGACCCTGAAACAGATCTGCTCGGTATTCTCCAGCAATTCAAACACTTCGTTGGATTGAGATTTCATTCTTTATAAAATGAAAAAGTTGGATTTCATTTCTAAGTTCATGTAGTGCTCTGACATTCTTCGATTTCAGATCCTGTGTGTGTGTGTGTGTGTGTGTGTGTGTACTGTTTCTTTGTGGGTTTTTTGTTTTTGCTTTTATTTTTTTAGGTGTAATTTCTAGAGTTCTTCATACAAAGTTTATTTATTTGGCAATCTAAGCTATTATCTGAATCTTATAGCAAAGTGGAAATTCTCACTGAAAGAGAAACTGGAAACTCTGTCTGAAAATCATTAAGATAGATGGGCAGTCAGTCCCTTTATAAAGGTGCACACAGGTGAAAGGCCTTGCCTCGGTTCTCTGAGATTTCCAACCCTTAAGTTATTATCTGAAAACATCCCTGGCAGACGTAGCTTGCATAAGAGCATACAAGTAGAGACAGAACCGGTCTGCCAGACTGTTACCGCCAATAATCACTGAATCCCAAATAAATGAAGGGGTAAAATTGCCCAAGATTATCAAACTTCAGATCATAACTTCATTATTTTAGATTTCAGTTTATCCTTTTTTTTTTTTTTCAGGTTAGAGACTTATTTCAAGAAAAACTCAAACCTGGTTATTCTTCCTTCCCTGTTGTAGGCATGATCACAGCTAAATTCCTGAATAGATGAGAGGGAGGACTTAATTTAGCATTTGATCTAAATTCCCAAGTAGTACCATGGCATGGAGGAGGAAAGTGCCTCTTACACCTGCTGACATGACTGCTCTCTCTCCTTCAGCTAATGCAGGCATCACCTGAGACTACTGTGTCCCCATCTGTTTTCCTATTTCAGGATGCATGTTGACATCCTCAGGGGGATCACCTTGTCCTAATCACAGAGCCCCTGAAAGACCACAAACTACCTCTCTCAGCTAAGTTTTGCACCTCCCTCAAAGACCTGGAAAAGCCAACTGTGGGTTTGCACTTTCTGGAAACGCAGGCTACTGAGTCTAGCTGTGTCCTTGCATCAGCCTGGTGTGCTCCTAGGCTGAGGACCTCTGGAAGAGCTTCAGGTGACAAGACAAGATGGCACTGGTGATTTCTACGTGCACATTCCCACCTCATCGGGAGATTGCATTACCCTCTCCCACCCTCGGAACTGTGCCCTGGGGTAGGAATCAGATAAGAAGGCATAGGAGTCCCATCTGCATGCTGCTCATGAAAGTCTGACCTGATAGCACCCCAATCTGATTGTATCCACGATCCTTTTTCTGGAAAGCCTTTATTTCTTCTTGGGCAAGAGAAGAAAAGCAGGTTCAGGAAATATTCCAATTCTATTGCATGAGCCAGAATGTCTGCTTTAGAAATGCAAAAGCCAGGAATTAAACTATTTTGTGCCATGGAGAACAAGTTCCCTGGAGACAATGAACACAGGAACAGGAAGTAAAGGGTGAGGAACAAGAACATGGCTACTACTTCTCAGTGGTCCCCCACTACACAAGTGGCTGGATGATATTTCTTCTTTTCTTCTGATGCTTGGGCAAAATGCACTTACAGTGATTGGGGTGAAGAGGGTAGTCATAAAGTTTCCCTTACCTCCCTGATATAGTCTGGGGAAATCCTCTAAGAGAGAAAAAAACATTGAATAGTACACTTGAAGTGGGTGAATTCTAAACTGTCAGAGAGATAGAGAGATGGAGAGAGAGAGGGAGAGGGAAAGGTATTTTCTCACTTAATGTGAAAGGGACAGCAGTGTCATGGGAAATCTGGAAATCTGAAAGTCCCGGATTCTAGAGACACGATGGATGGGTAAGTGAAAGACATTAAGTCATATCTCTGGGAAGGTAATATGTATTTTATATTATTTTATGTATTTATGTATTTATATTATTTATAAACATAAATGTGTAAAATAAAAATGGGAAACAACATTTAATCATTTACTTAATCAATATTGAGTATGAATGTAATTAAGTAATAATGACATGCCTAATATACTTTATTATTTATATTAAATAGTATACAAATAATTGTTTAATGAAGTGATGAACAATAGAAATTAAATCTTCATAATTTGCCAAACTTACCAAATAAATGCATCATGTCTCTTAATTCTCATAATGACCCTTTGAAATAGCAACTATTTTTGGTATTTTAAATAAAATACAATAAACACAGATAAAAATACAAGTTCAGAAAGTTTATTTATTTTTTTTAAGACTTTATTCATTTATTTGACAGAGAGATAGAGAACACAAGTAGGCAGAGTGGCAGGCAGAGGGAGAGGGAGAAGCAGGCTTCCCGTTGAGCAGGGAGCCCTAGTGGGGCCCGATCCCAGGACCCTGGGATCATGACCTGAGCTGAAGGCAGACGCTTAACCGACTGAGCCACCCAGGCGCCCCACGAGTTCAGAAAGTTTAAATGGCCTAGTCCCAAACACACAAGTAGTAAGAAATTGACAAACTGGGTTTTGCAGTTAAATCTGTATGACCCCAAAGCCAGTGCTCTTTTTGTCCCCTAAAACCTGAGTTCTGTGTCCACTGGGGCACTTGAAGAAGAACAATTTGGTCTATGGTGGGGAGCTGTTCCTTAGCACACCCTGGCCTTGAAAAAGTTTCCAGGTTTTTTTGTTTGTTTTGTTTTTGTTTTTGTTTTGTTTTGTTTTTGTTTCAGTGAAGTTGAGCTCAGTTCTTGCTGGATCTTCTTCCCCCTTGCAGTAGTTATGTGGATAAAAGCTATCCTTATCATGTCCAATGCCATTTATCTTTTACATTGAACAAGAGGAAGGTGGAGATAATGTTGTTTCAAATTACTTAGATATGACAATTTTCACAACCATACCCTATTGTGTAGGTATTATGGTTCATGGTTTACATGAGAGGAAACAGGCACAGAAAAGCTAAGAAATCTGACAAAGATTACATACTAATCATTGACAGTTGGGGTTTGGACTTATACAGTTGGATTCCTAGTCTACATATTTCCCACCACTCTGCCCTCGTGCCTTAACCCAAATACTGCTTGAGAGCAACACAGTCATGTGAGGACTTTGGATGTGGTGTTCAATTCTCCACATTGAGAAGGAGGAGCATTGGCTCACATGGAAAGCAGTCTCAGTGTAGGGACATGGACAGAAAGAATGAAACTCCATAGAAGCTCCAGGTTTGCAGCATGCTAGACCAAAGCAAGGCTATTTTATTTATTTACATTTAAAAAGGGATAGATCTCCTTTGAGATAAAGACCATTAAATCCCAATGTATATATGTGACAGAATTGAGGGGTTTAGTTGGGATAGATGGGCACCGGGTGAGTTGCAGAGAAGGATTATGTATTCAGCAAGTGAGGTCACATTCTGATTTATAGGGATTTGAGGAACAAATGTTGGGAAGGAAACATTTTCTCTACCCTTCAAAATTCTTCTGGCTGGTGTAAGAATAAAATTGATATAAGGCAGATTAACAGGAGAAAATCATATTTAATTACATATATACAGGGGCTCCATAAGAATGTGAAGTCCCCAGGCAGTCAGGCAATTGTGGTTTATATGCCATTCTAGCTAAGAAAGGGGTGGGTAGTAGGGCCTGGGACTTCAAAAGGAAGGAAGACAATTCACAGGAAGATGAAAAGAGTAAATGCTTTGTGAGCAAATGTTTGCTGGGTCATCCTGAAACATGGGTCAAAGGGAGGAATTTAACAAGCAGACTTTGCTAAGTTCCTCCCTGTCTACCACCTCTAGTTGACATTATAATGTAGTTTTCTATGGTGATAGTTCCCTTCCTGAAGCAAGTCCTCTAAATTCTTTTAGGAAGTTAGTGGGAAGGCAAAAAGAAAAAATTTTTGAGTTTTCTGTTTCTCAAAAATAATCAGCTTGAAATAATCCTCATGCAAAGAGACACATTTTGAGGTGGCAAATTTTGCTCCCCTACAGAAGGAAAGAGTCAGTAAATTAATATGGAATCAAGTTAGTAAGGAAATTAAGGTAAAAGTAAATCACTAAAAAAAGGAATTGAAGTTAAGATTTGAGAGCTTCAGACATTTTTCACCTAATGTTTCAAGACTCCCAGATTCATTTCAATTGTATCATATTACACTGATTCTTTTTTCCTTTTTCTTTCTTTCTTCTTTCTTTCTTTCTTTTTCTTTCTTCTTTCTTTCTTTCTTTCTTTCTTTCTTTCTTTCTTTCTTTCTTTCTTTCTTTCTTTCTTTGTTTTTTGTTTGTTTGTTTGTTTTGTTATTTTGTAGGTCAACTGGTCATATATCAGTAATTTTTTTGTGCCATTAGGAATTTTATTTTATAAAAAATAACCCTAGTATTTCACCTTCCAATAAATTTCACCTTCCTCACAAATCCATTATATAAAATATGTAAAAAGGAAGATGGGTGACAGTGAAATCTGGGAACCAGAGCCATTTGTTTTCTATCATACTTCTAAGTCATCGTGGTGCAATTTTTGATGGATCTAGTCTGGAAGACTATTTCAATGGGGACTGGGAGTAAGGAGCCTAGAGGTGAGGAATCCTGGATCCTAGACCTCTGTGTTCTGCTCAGTGACTGAGTCACCTGGAACAATTCCTTATTCCGAGTGTCTGTCTCTTGTGTATAAAATGAAAAGCATTGATCAGTTGACTTCTAGGGTAATTTTCAGCTTCAAAATGTTGTGGTCTTCAGAGCAAACCCCAGGATTGGAGGAATATAGTGTTCTGTACATGAATATGCCTTATTGTTGTATAGATTACTTTTGGATATTTCTTCTTATCCTGATTTGAAGGATAGCAAATTGGCAAGAACATCAAATTTCCACAGAGATTAATTTCAAATCCAAGTATGTGAACTTGGATCCACTTGAACCTAGAGACTGTCCTGGCATTAGTAATTGTTTCTCTTCTCTGAAACTGGGAGAAAGGCTAACAGAAGGCATAGTTATACATTTCTTCCAGCTCTATGATTTCACCTAAATATATTCCTTTTCCTCATTTATTCAAAAACCCCTGTACTTCCAAGTGGAGTTATTGTACCATTCACTTGTTCTTTAACTCTTACGAATTTTTGTTCTTATGAACAAAATTCTTATGACTCGTGTTTTTTTAAACTATTTTGTGAAAATCTTTAACATCTATTATTGAAATGTCTTTCTATAAAGTAAAAGTAAAAATCCTCTCTGCTGTAACTTTTCACACTGCATTTGGCAAGTAAAAACATATTTTAAAGAGGAAAAACTTTATGTTACTGATTTCAAATTCAATGTGGACCAGGTTAAAGCTATTTTTTTTTTCTCTCCTAGCCAGATTTGGGAAGTGGAGAGAACATTTTAATGAATAATATGTACCTGAGACCCATTTTCAACCTTGGGCTAGTAAGCACTCATTTGTACAAATTCATATTTTTCCATACAGAGAATGCATATTATAAGAGCTGTTCTGCTCAATCAGTTATAGCAAATGTGTGTTCTGCAAAACCCCCTAAATACCTAATTTTCTGGCAACAGGGACTATCTTATTAAAAAGTCATTTTAGTTTACTGTGTATTGCTAGAAAAAAATAACACTTAACTAAATAAGCAGCTTACTGCTCAGTAGAGAATCCCTTTCAAAAGCACAATTAATAGGACAGGAGAGTTGGGAAGTGCCCAGGGATCCCAGAGTCCCAGGGGTGCTCACTGTGATCCTTAGAACCCCAGCATCATAAGAGGCACAGCTATAGATTCAGTAAATCAGACAGAGCTTGGTTGGATCTTGACAGGTGACATCAGAAAACTTAGGTCTCCTTCCATGCATGGGTTTTCTCATGTTTTTTGAAGGGTATTGTTATTATTATAATCAGAGTCTTTATATTATTTAATTTTATTTTCTAGGTAATATATTTATGTTTCAAAAAGATAACATTACAGGGGCGCCTGAGTGGCTCAGATGGTTAAACATCTGCTTTCCACTTAGGTCATGATCCCAGGGTTCTGGGATGGAGACCTGCATCAGGGTCCCTGCTCAGTGGGGAGCCTGCTTCTCTCTCTCCCTCGGCCCTTCCCACCACTTATGCTCTCTGGCTCTCTCCCTCTGTCAAATAAATAAATAAAATATTTTTTTATTTTATTTTTTTATTTTTATTTTTATTTTTTTTAATAAAATATTTTTTTAAAAAGACAAAGTTACAAATAAATAAATGAATGAATAAATAAATAACATCAAAATACAATAAATATCACTATAGACATTCCCCTGCCCTTTACAGTTCCATTGCCTATATTGGCGATCTTTCCATTAAGTACATAAGAGCTTATTTTTCTTTATATTATATGGATACACCAGAATTTATTAAATTAAACCTTACATATGGACCTTTAGGCAGTTTCCAGTCTTTTTTTTTTTATTTAATAATGCTGCAAAGAATAACCTTACACATACAACAGTTCTTTGCTTGCCAATATTGCAATATAATGGCAGAATTAATTTTTTAGAAATAAAATTATTAGGTTAAAACGCTCGTTCACTTGTTGCTGCTTTGATATAATTTTCACTATGTTCTTCATAGTGGTTATACCAATTTCCATCATCACCAACACTGAGAAAGAATGTTTATTTCCCCCCACAGTGGCCAATGTAGTACATTATCAACCTTTTTGATCCTTGTCAATCCATAGGTGAAAAGCTGGTACATCAATGTAGTCTGAATTTTCATTTCTTTTAGTTTTGACTGAAATTGAGAACTTTGTTAGCGTGTGGAAAATCTATTAGTGGTTTTTAATTAATGAACAATCTAGTCAGATTCTTTGCACATTTTTGGGAGTGGTTGTTACTCTTATCAGTATGTTGGACCTTTTGTATATTAAGGAAATTAGCCTTTTGTCTGTGATATGAATTACAAATGTGTAATATGCCAAAACTCCCACAATATTTTTTTTAATTTGATGTAGTTTTAAAGCTGAATTCTTGATGGAACTTTATTTACACAGTAAGAAAGTCCTTCCCATTTCAGATGTTATACAGTGATTATATTATTCCTTCTATTACTATTTAGATTAATTTTGTACATTTAATTTTTTGTTTTCTATTTGGAAATGTTGTTGGTTAACGTTTAAAGTACAGGCATATTCATTTTGTATTTATTTTCACATGTCTACACGGTCATGCCCAGATGTTTTTTTGAAGAACCAACATTTCTTCCAATTATTTTAGAATTTACTCTTCTCATAACTACATTTCCATATGGACATGGGTTTATTTGTAGGTTGTTTTTTCTAATTATTTATTGTCTTAAATGTATGTAGCACATCAACACTGTTTTAATGACAGTGGCTTTGTAATAGTTTTAATATCTTGTGGGGTAGTCTCTATTCATTACTATTTTTTTATTTATATTTTTCCATGGTATTCTTGATTAATTTGTTTTACACTGAAAAAAATTTTTAGAATCATCTTGTCTAACTGAAATAAAGACAATAAAGTATTGTTTTATTTATCTTGTCTAACTGAAATAAAGACAATAAAGTATTGTTTTATTTAAAATTAAATTAAATTTTATTTAATTTAATAATTTTATTAAATTATTAAATGAATAGTTTAACTTGGAAAGATTTGACTTATTCACAATGTTTAGTGTTCCCATCCAAAATTACAATGTGCCTTACATTTATTCAAGTTTTCTTTTAAAAGGGTCCTTCAGAGACACTTAGAATTTTAAAGTTTATTTCTAGGCACTTTGCATCCCACTACTTTACTAGGCTCCCTCATCAGTTGCAATGGTTTTTCAATTGATTATTTTTCACTTTCCAGCTAAACAATCATTATACTTGCCAGTTGATAGTTTTAATTTTTACTTTACTATTTTTATACTTAAATGTATTTCCCCTATATATTTATGTTTGCTCATCTTCAGGAATTGACAATTAACACTCAGAATTCTTGTTCTAGACTTTAGTAAGAGTACTTTCTTATTTTCCTTTTATGTCTGTTGCCTTTGAGGCTGAAGTGAATATATATATATGTTTGTTACAAATTCTTATATTCTTATTGTTATTTTTTCTAAAATCAATGATACATTTAATTTTTTCAAAGTTTATTTTAATGTCTATAGATGTAATTTTTCTAAGATATAATAGTATGATTGATTATATTAAAATATATCTTAATTTTAATAATTATTACTTTCCTTAATATTATGTAATGATGATTTACCAATTTTTTAATATGCTGCCAAAACCTGCTTGCTGAAACCAAATTTAAGATTTTTGCACCAAATCATTTATTTCATTTATTTTTTGTTATTTATTCTCCTTTTACCCCATTACAATAAAAGGACAGATTTTATGTTTTGTTTTCTGCCAGAAGCCTAGCACCTAACACCATGCCTGGCACATAGTAATTTCTCAGAAATAAGTTAGTATTTATTCACTTAATAAATTGAGATTTTTCTGTTTTGTCTCTTTTGTTCAAGTTCAGTGTCACCTTATATGCACTTCATAAAAAGCTTGGAAACAACTTAAATAGCATTGGAATTATCTTTGCTTTAAAGTTATAATTAGTTTAAATCTGTTGGAAGGCTTACCTTGGAATTCTAAATGTGGTTATGCAGCACTTAGAAATTTTTGCATGGCTAGGTTAAGAAACATGCAGTTGCATTTAACATTAAAACATTAAAAACATTTCTACCTAAACACAGGTTATTTGCTATTATATATATATATATATATATATTTATATATATATATAATTCCTATATAATAAGGAACCCTATCTGTCTATCTATCCATCTTTTATCTATCTATCATCATCTATGTAAACCATCTGGAAGCAATCCATATCTAATTTAAGAACAACAGTAAAAATCACACATCTCACTGAATAATATAGCATTTTGTTTTTCTTGTTTTTGTAATCTGTGGAAATGGAATCTCACTGTTTGTGGTAATCTATGATATTTTAGATAAATAATATTTTTCTAAATTCACTCTTGTTGTGGACTGTTGTAATTCATTCATTTTCACTGTAGTACGGTAGTCCACACATTGGCTTGTTAGCAGTTTCTTGCTGGTATGAGTTGCACTGGTGTAAATGTTTGCCTCCATCTCCTGGTACTTAAGAGTTTATAAGTTATTTTCATAAATGGGATTGCTGGTGTGTATTATGCATCCGTTCAAATCTGTAACTCCCAATTGTTTGTCAAAATGCTTGTATTAATTTACAATTCCACCAGCAGTGTGCCAAGGTTCAATTTAATGAATATTCACAGCTAATATTTGATATTATCAGACATTTTTTGCCAATCTCCTGGTGTAAAATGATTCTAATTGTGGTCTTAATTTAGATTTCCCTGCTTACTAATGAACTGGAATATATTTCATATCCTTTTCTTGACTACTTATGTTTATTGGCTATTTGTCTTTCTTTTTCCAGGCAATTTTTAGTTAACTACTAATTTGAGTTTTGTAATGGTTACTTCTTAAGGGTTTAAGTGTTTTTAAGGATTTCTATTTTTTTCTTGTGTCAGTTTTAGTAATTTATAATTTCTAGAATTTCCTCTGAGTTTTAAACATATTGGCATATGGTAATTCATACATTATTTTATCTTTTTCTTGTTTTAATTTGCTGGCTCTCTACTTATGGTTTCCTTTTTTAACCCTAATATTGCTGATTTATGCCTCACCAAAGGATTATTTATATATTTAGTCTTTATTTTCTTTTATCAGAGGATTTGTTTCGCTTCTGCTCGGTCTCATGCCGACATTGACTTTATCCCTCTTGAGGGTCCCCAGCTCAGCTGAAGAATCTCAAGTTCATCTTCCAACTTTGCCCAGGGTAAATCAGATGTGCATAGCAGTGTTGGCATTCATGAAGATCCTGTCTTAGGTTCACTTATCTCCCCATGTCCTTATTTTTCTTCCAGGTTGTTGTTGTTGTTGTTGTTATTGTTATTTTGTTATTTTTTTTTAACTTTACCTTTAGAGATTTTCTTTAATTTCTAATAAGCCAAGGAGTACCCTAAAAATCACAAATTTGTCATTTTTGCATGTACTGGGTATATTTTAGCAGGAAAGTTCTTCAGAGAATCCAGCCTAATATATATTCTTAGAAATCAAAGTATCCATGCATTTATATTCAAACATCTATAAATATTTAATTCATGTGTATCTGTTATAATCATAAAGTTGGGTTTTGCTTCATTGTAAAATACGAATTTTTCTTAAAATTGAGTTTAGTTCATTTGTATTTATGGACGTACAAATGTACTAAGGCTTAGTTTTGAGAGTTTATCATATATTCTCTTTGTATGCTCTTTCAAAAGTATTTCATTATAAAGTCTTTCTTCTTTCTTTTCTTTTTTTTTTAGTTTGGTGTTTACCTGATATTTGGAAGGTCTGTATGTTGGTTACTTTAATAGTTATAATTTTTGTATGCTATCCTTAAATTTCTATTTATTTTCATACTTTAAAATTCCTATTTATTAAGACATTTCTTTTTTTTTACTGATTACCTTCAATAAACTATGAACTCACAGTTAAAAATTGCCAAATACATAAAGGAATTGGTCAAAATGAGTGAAAATGAGCAAAGAATAATAGACCATATTTAATCCTCCCTGAGGAATTCAGATATTGGGTTTATCAAATACAAAATATGGAGTAGCCATCATTTTAAAAGTTGAATAAATAAGCTGGGAGCAAAAACTGGAGTAAAGAATAAAAAAAATAAAAAATGCATGGCAAATAAAGAAAAGATCCAAATGGAGTATTTGAAAATTAAAAACAATAAAATATAATTGTTGAAATGACAAATTCAGTGTATTTGTAGCAGTAAGTGAGACATAGCTAAATAAAAAAGATGATGTTATTTATTTACTTAAATTTTTAATTCCGAGTACAGCACTAAGAGACAAGTATGCAGGTAATGTGAAATACAGATTAAGGGAGAGAGGAGAGACTGAGGAGGTGTGACATGCCTTTATTTAAAGTTCCAGAAGGAGGAAATTGAGACAAAGTCCTTGGGGAGATAGAGACGGAGAACTGCACCATGTGATTACAGAGGTGATTTTGCACACAAAGAATGACAAATACAAAAATGTCTATATCGTGGTGCCTTGAAATAAAACCTGAGAATATTAAAGACCATGAAAAGGTGTTAAAAGCATCTATGAAGGTAAATATTTATCACATACTTAAGAATGACAATTAGGCTGGAGGACAGGCTTACAGCAAGAGGCAGCAACAGGATCCAGGGGGTGTACACTGATATTGCCAAAGCTCTGAGAGAAAACAATGTTCATTGGGATGCCCAATAAACGAAGATGGATTCTTGGAATTATTAAGTTATTGTTAACATATTCTAGTCTTTGTGAAATCATTTTTAAATGTAGGTCTTGTTTATATAGATTATACATTCTCGTATAGTAATATAACACAATATATATAACACAAATGTAATATAGAAAGCAGGTGAAATAAGACAGTGATTTTTTTTTGTGGTAGCTAGGCTGAGATGGCTCCCAGTGATCTCCGACTCTTAACAGTTACACATTGTGCTGTCCCTTCCTGTGTTATATTAAGCTGATGAGCCACAGAATGTAGCAGAATATATGGTCTTGTTGGTTCCATTTCTCTCTTTTGGATCACTGACTCTGGGGGAAGCAAGCTGTCCTGTGTGAGGAGATGCTTATTTGGTGAGTAACCAAGGCTCTCGGCCAACAGCCAGCAGAGAATTGAGGGTTCTGGCAAATAGACACACAAGTGACATTAGAAATTGATCTATCAGCCTCAGTCAAGGTTTGACATGGCTGCCGGTCAGTTGGCCAGTTGACATCTAGACTTCAACCTGAGACTGAACCACCCCAGTAAACTGCTTCTGAATGCCCGAACCAAACAACAACAACAACAACAGCAACAACAAAAACTAAAACTGTGAGATGAAGGGTTTTTGTTTAAGTCATGGAGTTTGGAGTTATTTGGTGCATGGCAATAAACAACTAATGCATTACTTAACATGTGTCTTAGTCAGCTCAGGCTGGCCTACAAAATACCGTAGACTGGGTGGCTTAAGCAATAAGAATTTATTTCTCACATTTCTGAAGGATGACAAGTCCAAGATCAAGGTGTCAGCCTACTGGGTGCCCAGTGAGGGCTCTCTTCTTGGCTTACAGATGGTCACTTTCTCCCTGTGACCCTGTATGGTAGACAGAGAAAAGAAGAAAGCATGTCTCTTCCATTATGGGGGCACCACCCTCAGGACCTCATTTCAACCTTTATCTCCCAATGCCATCACATTGGGAGCTAGGGCTTCAACATGTAAATCTGGGGGAGAAGGAAGCACAACTCAGTCCATAGCAATGTGAGAAAAACATTAATATTTTGGTGGCGACATAAGCAGTAACATTAATTGCAGAAACTCTTCCAAAGCCACAAAATCATAGATGACGTATTTCAAGATACCTGGGACATCAAACACAAGCGTGTCCCCAGAACCTAACTGATTTCTCTTTCTGGAACAGGCTATTGTTCATGCTTCCTTTTTCCCCCGTCTTATATGTGCAGTTAATTTTATATAAAGAAGATTATCCCATTGCTTTTTCACTAAAAAATGTGTTATGGGATTCTTTCCAACTCAGTCTAAAAAAATATATGCATCAAATTTTGTACAGGCTGCAGAGTATCCCATTACTTGAATAACCATCATTTATATAACCTATCCAATATTGATGTGCATTTAGCTTGTTTCCATTGCCTTGATTAACAGAACTGAGATGAATATCCTTGTACATTCATCTTTGTAGTACTGCTAAATTACTGCCTCAGGAAAAGTTTCTAAAAGTGCAGTAGTTCTGCAGTAGCAGTGGGCACCACATTTCACATGATTTATTTTCTTTTTCTGTTTGAAATTATATGCTCATCTTTTTCTGAAGTGATATGATTGTCTCCTGCCAAAGAAGGGAAAATAAGCTAAATCCCTTCCTATTTTATCCCAAATGTATCATTCTATCGCTTTCTAATTTCCTATCATTGTTTATTTAGACAAACAGTCATATTTCAATTTCTCTTCATGTCACACTTTTTAAAATCAGTATTAATTTAACATAATCTTAAACTGATATTTTAGCACTATCTTGCTTCTTTCAACTTTATTGAATTGACTTTGAGTTGGAACAGTAATGCATCTTCACTGTAATAAGGTTAACTAACAAAGTACAAATTAACTCAGATTTGGCTATGGACACCTAAATGCAAGGCAGCCATAAATTGGCCAGTGGGGGTGTCTTTTCTCTAGCAATGGCCTGGACTCTCCAGCAAACAAGGAAAACTCTCTCTGTTTTTGCTTAGCCTCACCCCTCATTTTCTTATTTTCCTTTTTTCAGAATCACATTATGCATGTCGGTCGGGTAACAGAGCTTTTGATAGCATTAGACTGTGTTGTCTCAGAAAAGGAAAGATGCATGCAGTTTAAAAAAAAGTAGACTGACTCAAATATAGGAACACCTGGGAAATTTCTGAGGAATGACAATAAACTAACTGCAATCAAACAACCTCGATCCACTGACAAGAACTGACAAGAGCACATGGATGATTCTGAACCCTTGACCCTAGCACTGAGGCCTTAAAAATGCAAGTGGAAGTCCCTACGGACAAGCTAAGGGAAAAGGATTTGGAGATACCCAGCCCTGAGCCCCAAGCAATGTATTATTACATTACAAGCAATCGCCCTTCCTCATTTATCTGGACGAAGTCTAAGAAAGGGAGGAGGCCTTTAAAATACCTGATTATAGACTTTTCATCCTTGGGTAGTGAGGACAACAGGAAAATTGAATTTTATTATGCTTTAATTTTTAAAAATGTGGAATTTATTGCACCATGGCTATCATGGAATAACCAATAACAGTGAAATTCAGATTGTTTCATTCATTCATTCATAAATTTATTCATTTTTTCTCCCAGCAATTTATTGTTAGCTTACTAAAGAGTGGAAGTATAATAATGGATAGACATAGTCACTGTTCTCACAAAGCTGCAGTCGAATATGGAAGGTAGATTTAAAAATACCACAGAAATACATATACTATTACAAATTATTATATCCTTCAGATTAAAAAGATGGCCTGATCCATCAAACTTATTACCAACTTTACCCAGGGTTTCCCTTCTCAGAATACTAGTTCTAAACTAGTTCTTAAAGAATTAAAAAGAAACAGCATATCTGGTGGTGGGGCAGCAGGAAAGAACTTCACCAATTACCATGTGACACAGTGCCTATGTTAGTCACCTCTTACTTTTTTTTTTTTGTACGTGTCAGTGCCCATGTATCTGATTTAAGTGCATTTGCCCCTTTATTTATTGTCTTCATTCATAGTGAAGATGTCAAATTCCTGAAGGCAGAGACTTTGCTTTCTCCACCATATTTGTATTTGTAGTGGTCAGGAAAGTTCCAAAGTCATACATAGTATATGCTTGACAAAAAGTTTGCTAAATAAGTAAACAAATCTGAGTCGGGGCTCCTTACGATGTCAATTTCCAAGCTGTCATATTAAACAGTGTGAAAATCTTGAATAACTATAACATATTTCTACAAAGGCCAGATGTTGTGAACTGTGAGATATATAACACATACAATATTTGACTTCTCAGTTCCTTCTGTTCAAATCCAGAAACACTGACTTTCCTTCCCTTCAGCCAATCAGAATAGCCTGACACAAAGATCCTCTGGAAGACCTCAGATTTGGAGCTCTGAGTGCCAGCCTCCTTTCTCATCTCTTCTTTCCTTTTAGATATAAAAACTGCAAATCTTATTTCTTAGAAGTGCAGTGAAGAAGTGCTGTACTATTCTCGCATTCCCATTAAGGCACAGAAGAAACATTCCAGTTCACATAGTGAATATGCCTCTGCCCTTACTCATTAAGAAACCACTTCTCCCTCTTTCCAAGTCTTGTGCTTAGAAGGAAAGTTGTCATTGTGTTCCCACAGCTTCACTTATTTGCTTTCTCATGTATTATCTAATGTTTTGCTGAAATACAGGGATTTCTCCAAGTTTTGCTTTCATGCCCCAAAAAACTCACTCAATACAGTTTTTGGTTACCCAAGTTTTTCTTTCTTACAAAGCTACTGTAAAAGGTAATTTCTCCCTTTCATGGTGGATGCCACCTAAATGGGATTCTCCAGCTTCTTATACCCAAAACACAATTATTTGTGTTACAACCCTCTGTTGCTCACTGACACTTCAGCAGCAGGAATTAAAGCTGTTTCTCTCTTGCTGAGATCTTGTTGTTTAACTCTTTCATTCCCTTTAGACAGGTATGGTTGTTATACACCATCATACATTTAATAGACACAGTTTATATTTGCCAAATGGAGGTCAAATGGAAGCACTTAGCTTTGATTCTGAATCCTTCTAATGTTGCTCTTTTCTTTTCTTTTTTAATTCTCTCCCCTTACATTTTCTAGGAGACATAGCCATCTTAACATATCCCTACCTCAGCAAACATGGATTGGACATAGAGGTCAGTTGTACACTCTGGAGGGTCTGGATTGAATGATGCATACTCTATTTTCCTTTTTGATCTAAATGATATGGAAAAATAAAATAAGATAAAAAGAGGCAGGAAGGCAAACCATAAGAGACTCTTAACTATATGCAACAAACTGAGGGTTGCTGGAGGGGAGGGGTGAGGGGGTTTAGGGTAACTGCGTGATGGGCATTAAAGAGGGCACGTGATGTAATGAGCAGGGGGTGTTATATGCAACTGATGAATCACTAAATTCTATCCCTGAAACTAATAGTACACTGTATGTTAACTAAATTGAATTTAAATAAAAAAAAATGTTTTCTCAATCCAGACTAGGACGTTAGTCACAAGTTGAAAAAAAAAAAATCATGAATACAGAGCAGCAATGTATTGATGGCGAATCATATTTCAACAGACATTTACCACATGGAGTTATAAATGATAGAGCATTTGCAGGAAAAACAGGGAAGGGGTACCTATACCGGGCTTCAGGATTCAGCTATTATCTTCATCTCTGAGTTCTTTCAGACTTTCAAAGGTGGCACATTCCTTTATGGAAACAGCGAGACTGTGAATTGTAACAGTGTTTCTGGTTGCAGAATAGCTACTTTACACGAGTACAGAGGATTTGTATTTCAGCCACACTGAAGGCTGAGCGAGGTATAGAAATCCACAGTTGGCTACTGTGGCTCCTGACTCTGTAAGAATTATGTCCCCTAATGTCTGAGAACTCCACCCTGTCAGAGGATGTCCAGAGGATCACACCAGAGATACCTAAATAAAACCATTCAAAGGGATGGTTATTATAAATCACTCCCTGTCCTTTGCCTTGACTTCACACATAGCCACTCTGCATTATCCAAGCACTGGCTATCCATGCTGTGAATAACTCAGTCTTCCACAGCCTCTTCTCCCTCTGGGTGTCTGACTTTTGCCCTCCTTTGAATCATCAGAGATTTCACTGAGGTGGACAAAGAAAGGGAATCAACATTAAAAAGATGGGTAATCCAGGTCCCTTAATAGTGGATCTATTTTAAAAAATGCTATTATTTTGGATAGCAGCAGCACAATTTTTAAATACATGTCATGGGTAAAACAGTATGGTAAAACTAATAAAATGAGTAATAACAGTGCTTAAGTTTTTCATTCAACAAGTATCCATTACGTGTTATGTGTCAAGCACTAAAAGAGGTGCTCTTAACATAGTGTTGAATAAAAATAACAACAACAACTACAACAACAGCAATGATATTAAATAGTAACCCACCCTTCAGAATCTTGCATTCTAGTTGGGGACAACAAGTGAAAAAATAAATAAGTATGAAAACTGTAGATAATTATAAATGTTCAAACAGAACAGTGGGATAGAGAGATGATGAGGGAATTTCTCTAGGACTGGGATTAATGTCATTTCTACATTGAGGTGCAAAAACTCAATGGGATAATTAAAGAATGAGTGCAACCCAACTCAGGAGCAGGCCATATAAAAAAATTAAACATAGACTCTCCATATAGCCTAGCAATTCCACTCCTGGATACACACTCAAAATAATTGAAAACATTTGTTCACTCAAAAATGTGCACACAAATGTTCCTAACACCAACATTCATAGCCAATGAGTGGAAACAAGTCAAATTTTCATCATCTGACAGACAGATAACCGATAGCCATGACATGATATACCCATATGAAGAAACATATACTAAAACCCACTGGATTGTACACTTTGAAAGGGTAAATTTTATGATACGTGAATTATATCTCAAAAAAGGAGAACTTGATAACTTATGTATCTACTTGCTAAAAAAGTAATACTTTCAATACCAAACTCTGATTATGTCACTCATCGGTTTAAAATAACAGATCTTCTGGACCTATAGGGTAAAGGTCAAGCACACGGAGTCAACACACATGTTCTTTATTAAATGGTCTGTGCCCGATTCTCCAGCCTCTTCTGCAGCCATTCCTCTCCACAACTTTCCTGAGTCATAAAAAACACTCACCTTTGCTTTTCCACACCATGAGCTCTCCTGCATATTATACTTGCTCAACTCCCCCTTCTTGGAATAGTTTACCCTCCTCCTCCTTCAACTAGTTAATTGCACTTGTCCTCTAAAACCGAATGCAAAATATTACCATATTTGTAGTGACCTCTTCTCAGAGCCCTCAGCCCAATATTTAGAAACACTTGCCTGTGGTCCAACGCTGCTGTGTATTCATGGGTTTTGTTTGTTTGTTTGTTTGTTTGTTTTGGCCTGTGTGTGTGTTTAAACTTGTGCCTAACGTCCTAGTTTGGATTGAGAAAACATATTTTTTTTCATTTAAACTCAATTTAGTTAACATATAGTATATTATTAGTTTCAGGGGTATAATTTAGTGATTCAGCAGTTGCATATAACACCCACTGCTCATTACATATTCCAATATTCAATTTGGATATCCATTCTGCATATCATAGACCTTTTTCAAATTGTATTATGAGCTTCTGTTTATTCATTCATCTCCTCTTTTATAAGGTATGCTTTGTGAAAGGAGGGATTGTTCATGTTTTTTTCAGTGTGTCTTCAACACTTGTCAGAGTGAGTGTTCAGTAAATTGTTATGACTTGAATATGAATAACATGTTAGTTTTCAGGCCAAAGTCATTAAGTCATAAATGAAGAGGATTTTTAAAAAAATAGAATATGATGTGAACCTTGGTAAAAGCTTACATTTATAGAAAAGGGGGGGAGTATAGGAGTAAGGTAATAAGGTTTGCCAGAAAGAAAAAAAGTTCCCTAACTTATTACATGTGAATCCATTTTTTGAAGGTTTACAGAAGAATGGATGTTTGTCTCCAAATCCTAGAATGGTGTCCAGTTCATAGTATGTGCTCAACAAATACTGAATTAATTAAAAAGCAAGGCTATGAGCCTAAAGATTGTCTCTATCTTTTTTAAGAGTTAAGTAATAGAAATCAGATTTTAAAAATCAATATGTATCAAGTTTTCAAGAACCATTTAAGATTGCCAAAATTGGTGAAAAAAACTACAGCAGTATTTCCCAGTTAAACAAGTTTTCCAGGAACAAAATTTAATTTTCATCTCACCAACATACGAACTAGTATTTAGTATAATAAATATAAGGAGACGTTTTTACATAGTGGCCAATTTGTTAGGCATAAATAACTATAAACCAATAAAAATGCCCTTCCTAATACACTGAGGTCACACTATGTTGATCACAAATACAAAATTTTAACACTTTTCAGTTTGAGGCTAATTTCATATACATTAACCTTTGAAACCCATACATGCATATAAAATTACTAGTTCAGGCATTTATGTAATTTTAAAGATAAATGTAAATGATTCTCCATGATGACAGTTAAGAGGCCAAGGAAAGGTTAAAACAAAATTTATCAAGTAGAAATAAAAAGCATTGAGTTGGTTTATTCAGAAGAATTGTATTGATTTGCCAGAACATGGGGACCCAGAGAGGATAGGATTTAATCAGTATGAGGGAGATAAACCAAAAATATAATAGAAAGAACCAACAGAGTTAAGTGACTTTATCAAAACCACACAGGCCAGTTTCCCTAGCAATGGGAGCTGCAACTGTCTGTACTTACATTATTTTTTATTTATATGAAAATGGAGTAAATTGTAAATAAATGATAAGGCATGGTGGAAAAGTGGGGGGAAGGGTTGGGGTGGATGTGAAACAAAGTAAAATTTCACGAAGGAGAAGAACTTGAGTTGTGTATGAACAAAAGTTATCTTGAGCTTGTATGCGTAGAAAGCTTGTGTCAAAGTAAGTCTTAACTCTTCAACTGGATGATAAGAGCTCACAACATATGTATTACCCCCTGTACTCCTTTGTTACCCCAAGTTCTACCTTCACCTCCAGCATAGTGTCATCAGGTAGAACACAGGTGGTTCTCGTGGGTTTGCTTGGCCCCATTCAGTCCCTGAAGGCACCAAGATCATACCTTATAAGATTTGAGGAGCTCCATTCTTATTAGTGAATGGTCTGAGAAGACTGTGAAGTTGTCCATGTCCATGTTCCTGAAAACAGATGCAGAAAATTTTAGGCAACAGGTGTCTACTGATCTGCCAACTTTCTATGTTAGCCCTGTCACAGGGGTCAGCCACCATGATCTACCCCTGGCCTGGCCCTGCTTTCTACTTCCCATGGTGGCTTCCTACTAGTGCTAGAGTGTGCTTTGTCAATAATTCCATAGTACTCCCTCTTCCTGGCCACAGGGCTGGGGTCGGCTACAAACTCTCTTCTTCAGTGCACTGAGCAAGCTTTCATTATGGACCACTTGCTGTGGTTTAGAAGTCTCAGTTTGGAAACATGTAGCTAGGGCAGCTCAGGTTGTGACAGTAAACACTGTATTAATGTAACAGACACACTTCGCTAATTTGCTTAAGTGTCTGTCTGTGATGTGGTATGTGTGTGTGTGCATGTGTGCACATGCTTTTCTGCAGCCGATTTTAGAACAAAGTTTTCTCTCAAACTGAAGTCACTTCCCTCATTAAGTCAGTAAACAAATGCAAACAGTAAAACCTCTTAAATTCAGTTCTTCCTTAGCTCTAGAATAAAACTGGAACTTCATAGCTTAGCTTGGATTATCCTTCCTCCATGATCTAACTACCCCCTACTGGTCCAGTTTATCTAATACTAGGAATATTCTCCTTTCCTCTTTTTTTTTTTTTTTTTTGGTCAGGTATTCCAACAGCCTTCTTTCCTGGTACCTAAAATGTAATAAGCAGAATGTAATAATCAGAATGTTTCCACCATCTGGTCTTCATTCCTATTGTTCTGTCAACCTTTCTGCTCCACACGCTCAGCCCAAACCATATCTATCCATGACCCATTTCCAATTTTCTGATTCACATTAATCACACATACCCAGGCTTTTAAAGTTGTCCTGTCAAACCTCTCCTCAGAACTCCTTTCACTTCCTCTTCAAGCAGTTTGTATGTGTGCCCCCCCCAAAAATGAAAGTTCTGTAAAGTGAGAGACAATGCCCCATCCACCCCAGGTGTTAAGCACGTGGGAAGCTCTCGAAAACCACGGCTGCTCTTGGAGTTAAGCAAATAGAATATGAAGTTCATTTTTTAATAAAAAAGAAAACTAATGTTTACCAAACAAATATATGTGTCAGGCATTGTAAAATATATTATTTATCTCCCTGCAGGAGTTTCTATTCCTCATATATATTTGGAAAATATAAGTGATTCTTTTGGCATTTAAGTTGAATAGGGTTAATAGTTAATCCTTTTCCTTCAATTCCCTCCTCCCATTTTTTTCACCATTAGTGTTGTCCTGATGAGACTCGGGTTGAGAGAGAACAGTATGATCTCACACCATTGTTAGAAAGCCCTGATGTGTGGGCTTTCTGGGGCTTTCAGCAGACAGCGCTGTCTTTATGAAGCGTCCATTACTTTGCTACCAGCAACTCATCTGCCCCACATTGTTTTACCTCCAGCAAGAGAGTGAAGGGTATAGTCTTCAAGATGTGACAGTGTTTTAGGTGCTGGCTCAAGTCTATTGTGATCATTGAAACTGAAATTTGAAGCAAGAAGTAGATTTCATACAAGGCAGGGGATTGATGGAAACAGACGTTCTCTCAACACCAGTAGAACCCGCCTTTGTGAGGGAAAGAGATATGTGTCCATGATCCTCCTGGAGGACAGTCTGCATGTACCCCAGAAAGCAGAACTGCAGGAAGTCTGCCTTTTCCTGGCATGGCAATAATTTGGAATTATATGGGATATTTCCATGATCCAGCGTCCTTTCAACAAGAATATCTGCTAGGGTTTCATTTTTTTTTTTAAGATTTTATTTATTTGAGAGTGAGAGAGAGTGAGCGCATGAGTTGGGGTAGGGGCTGAAGGGGAAGCAGACTCCCTGCTGAACAGGGAGCCCAATGTGAAGCTCTATCCCAGGACCCCAGGATCATGACCTGAGCCAAATGAAGACCCTTAACCGGCTGAGCGACCCAGGCGTCCCTCCGCCAGGGTTTCAAGTCAGACATTGCTTTTTGTTATATGGAACACATTTACCTAAAATTATCATTGATCTAGTACATGCTGATGTTTTCTACAGAAGCAGGATAGAGCAAATATACACAAAGCCCCATGAAGACATGTGAGATTTTGTATACCTTTATATGATGTGGAGTGCCAAGTATAGGTTAATGGATGATTCCATGAAAAACAAAACAAAACAGGAAAACGGGAAGTCAACAGTTTCACTGCCTGATGGTGCAAAATCATAACACATTTTGTGTTTTATGATGGAGGGGTCATGTGGCATTAGTACTCAGCTTCCCTGCCAAAAGCATCAATCCAGATGGGAACATTAATTTATTTGACCAGATGTGTGACAATGTCACTCTGAAAGGTGGTTCCAGTATGCTGAACTGGCATATATCATCACAGAAATTGCACTGCTAATAGAATATATCGAATTAGCAGCTCTCTAGTGAGACCTCAATCATTTCAAACCATAAAGAATGTAGGAATTTAGAGTTAAAAAGTCTTTAGATCCCAGGTAGTCTGGAAGTCTCATTTGATACAAGAGGAAGTGAAGGCTCAAAGAGGTAAAATATGTTGCATGAATTTCTTAACCTATGTGTGGCAACATTGATAATTGATTCTAGACCCCACAACTACCTAACCAGATCTAACCAGGTCATGCTGTATGACTTTAATCACATTTTCATATTTTCTTCCATTTTTCACTCAGCAGTGAAGCATTGAGTACCCACTGCATGATATCTTAGGCATTAGGCAAACAGTGGTGGAAAGACAAGCAGGATCCCTGCTTTTGAGGGGGCTATCTTGGAGGGACCAGGATCAGACGTAAATGAAATGCATGTGACCAAAGACAAGTGCAAAGAAGAAAATGCAGTAGGATAGTAGAGTAGAGTAGAGGTAGGGTAGAGAAGGATGTGCCAATCCTTTTCATAGTCATAACTACAAAAAGGAGCCAATGGAGTGATAAAAGATGCTTTTAAAAAGTAGAAATGGCAAGTGTGGGGTTCACATGAGCTTGGAGAGGAGGAGGAAGACAGGCTGACATGGCTGCAGCATACTGAACAGTCTAGAAGGTGGTCAGCTCATGCAAGGCCCGTGAGTTCGATTTTATTCTAAGTTTGATGGGAAACCATTGAGGGGATTTACACGAGGGAGCAATAGACTCCGATTGTTAAGCACCTAATTGCACACAGTCTATCCCAGGATATGCGATTTTTCAGGCTACAGAGCACTCTAGTAGCAGACACTATAGAGTGCAACTCCTACCCAATTTTGTATTCAATTACAATATCATTCAGGTTCCTATTTGAATTAATGGTAAGGTTGAGAAAGCTTTAGAACAAACTGCAATTAAGCAATCAACCCATTTTTTTCTTTTAATTAATAGACTATTGTTTTGAGCAGTTTTAGGTTTACAGAATTGAGCAAATAGTGCAAAGAGTACTCATATACCCCCTCTTCCCCTCATATTTCCCCTATTATCAACATCTTGCATTAGAATAGTACATTTGTTGGAACGAATGAACCAATATTGACACATAATTATTAACTAAAGTCCAGAGTTTACATTAATGTTCTTATGTTGTTCTGTACTATGGGTTTTGACAAATGCACTGTCATTTATCCACTGTTACAGTATCATACAGAATAGTTCACCACCCTAAAAATTCCCTGTGCTCCACATCTTCTTCCTTACCCCCAAATCCCTGGCAACCCCTAATCTTGCTACTGTCACTATTGCTTTCTCATATAATTGGAATTACGTGTAGTATGTAGCCTTTTCAGACTGGCTTCTCTAAGTAATGTGCATTAAAGGCCCCTTTATGTCTTTTCCTGGTTTGATATTCATTTCTTTTTTATCACTGAAAAAGTATTCCAGTGTATGGATGTACCACAATGTGTTTATCCATTCATCTTTTGAAGTACATTTTGGTTACTTAGAATTTTTTGGCGATTATGAATAAAGGTGCTATAAATATTCGTGTGCAGTGTTTATATGGACACAAATTTCCAACACATTTGCATAAATACCAAGGAGCATGATTCTCAGATTGTATGCTAAGAGTATGCTTAGCTTTGTAAGGAACTGCCAAACTGTCTTACACAGGGACTGTGTATGACTGTGTATGACACTGTAGTATGCCTACTAGTAATGAATGAGAGTTCCTGTTATTCCACATTCTTACCAGTATTTGGTATTTTCAGGGTTTTTTGGATTTTAACCATTCCAGTAGATGTGTAGTGATATCTAATTGTTTTAATTTGCAACTCCCTAATGACGTGCAATGTTGAGTATTTGTTGATTCATTTGTTCTTAAAAAGTAATGTATAAATACTTATTCCTATGATATCATATGTATACACATATGTATACACATATTTATATATATATGCATATATAAATATACAGATACATCTAGTGTGTGTGTATATATACATACAAAACTGTATATATATGTGTATATATACAATTATATATACATGTATGTACTTATACATACATAGAGCATCATCATATCTATTTACATATGTTTATATATATATATATATATATATATATATATATATAAAACTATGGTGATGCCCTATTCTTTTAGTTCACCCAGACTGTATTTAGTACCTATTGTGCTCTAGTGTCTAGACCAGGCACTGAAGAAACAGGTGATTCTCACAGCACCTCCTGTCCTTTCATGATTTCATGATCTAACACAGAGGGCTTACATAGCTTACATAGCTGAGCTGTGATAAAGGGAAATATGGGAGCCATGAGAGCCCTGAGGAGTGATACTCCTCCTTAATGGAATCAGAGAACTTTCTGAAGTAAGGAATCCTAGAACTGAGTTAAAATGAGGCAGAAGAATTTACCAGTTGGTGACAGGAAAGTGGAGTCCTGGGTCATCCAGCCTGGGGTCTCAGGGAGAGAAGTAAAGCTCAGCAGTATTGCCATGGCAAACACCCAGGAGGGGTAATGGTAGAGTGGTCAACTTAGGTCAGTAGTAAGGGGATTTGAGCGATATAAAGAATACTGATGGTTATTTGGCTCTAAAGGCAATATCCATATCTAAGTCAGTTTCCCAATAATGGAAGCTTATTTACTTATTAAGCCTGGTCATTATAAAAGTTCTTAATATCCATAAAATACAGAGTTTTGATGGCAATGCCATGCAGTTTTAGTAATATAATACCATCATATTAAATACAACTTGACTCTTATAATTTAAAAAAAATTTCTATTACATGATGGAAGCATAACAAAATGCAAATATATTTACAAAATTAGGTAATGATCTCATTCATAAATTATGGTAATTAATATTCTGGTTTATAATATTTCATGTTTTCACTATGTATGTATAGACATTTATGTTAAGAACATTGATCACTGAATGCTCTTTCACTTCATTAAATGGAGGTTTGCAACATCGTTTTTAATGACTTCTGAGTAATCAATCTGTGAAACGAACAAAGCATGATTTATTTACCTATTCTCCTCTGAAGGTTAGTTCAGGCACCTCCGCTTCTCTGTATTATAAATAGATCTGAGATGAAATTATGGTATTAAATCTTTGGGAACCAATTCAATTATTTAACTAGGATACTTCTTTATGAGGTTAAGTTTCTGGGTCAGAGTGTATGCACCTATTTAGTAGGGCTTTGATAAATATTGCTAAATAATTAAGTCTAAAAATATGACAGTAATGCATGTATGTATATATATAAATGTACACACATATGCATATATGTATATACAAGTATATATATATATATTAACATTCATTTTCACACTCCTTGTATTATTTATTTTAATGTTTATCAGTATCAAGGACAGAACATATGTCAGGGTTGTTTTATTTTGCCATGATCATCTCTTGCCTGGTCCAAAGTTCTATCTCCTAATTCTGTCTCGCTTCGGTTCTGGTCACTGGCAATATCTCCTCTACAGAAAAGCCAAGGGATCCCTTCACAAAGTGAATCCATCCTATCACATTCTTCACTCAAAATCCTTCAGTAAGGTCTTGTTATTTCTGTCTCCTGGAAGGGGGAGACAGAGTTGGGCAGCCCTTCCTGCTGGGTTGTTAAGCACTGAAGAGATCTGGCTTTGTTTTAGAATGTTGCTGGGTTAGTAGGTTAAATTTTCCCTTCCATTCAAGTGTGTTTTCTCCTTTCTTCCCACGGGGACCCTCACCCTAGAATAAATTAGAATTAGAATAAAACCTAATTGGTCCTATTAGATAGAGTTCTTTCCTACCTGACTGATCTAATTTCATACTCTGCTTATTAACTCCCTCCCGTGACTTCCCCCGTGTCCCACTCCCACCTCTTTAAACTTTATTGACACTGCTCTTCTGTTCCTTAAGGTATGGCCCTGTTCCTCCCCTCCCTGGAACATTTCCTGATATAGATGTAGACTGGTGCCTTCTCCTGATTCAGGACTCAGCTCACATATTACCACCACAGAGAGCTTGTCCCAGAGGACCCTAACCAAGGGAGCCCCTGCTCCAATTCCAGTGATCCTGTAAGATTACCCTGTTCTGTTGCATTAACAGCACCTATTATTATCTGAAGGTATTTTGTGTTTTTATTTGATTCCCTGTTGTAAACAGATACCTGGGACCTTGTCTGTGTTCTCCATCCTGTGTTATGCCTAGCACCTTGATTGTTCCTGCCATGTTTTAGACAATTCATAAGTACATGTTGAATGATTGAATGGGTTGAATGCTCTCTTTTTGTTCTTTCTATAATAAATTGTCTATTCCTAACTGTAGCCCATTTTTCTATTGGATGTTCATCTTTTACCCCCTTATAAGAATTCTCTGGCATATGGGCACTGTTAATTCTTCTCCTGACATTTCTTTTAAATATTCCCTAAGCAATCATTTACTTTATAACTGTTTAAAGATTTCTATGATACAATATTTCTTAAATTTTTACTTCTCAAATGTATTAGCATTTTTTTTCCCCTTTCTGACTTTGGAGCCTACTTGTGAAGTTCTTCCCTACAAGTTAATATGTATACGTATCTGTACTTTCTCCTAGAATCATTATATACATTTTTGTTAACATATTAGTACATGTGTAAGTTATTTTGTTATAGATAGTGTAATACTGGTCAAATACTATTTTTTCAGAGGAAACTTATTGTTCCTCTCAAAAACTATGTATTTTGAAAAATCCATTCTTCCCTAATCATTCAAATGGTGACCTTCATCACATTCTAAATTGCCTGTTAATTTCTATATTGTTATCATAGCATTTTAATTATTTTAATTTTATAAGCTTTAATAATAGTAAGGCAAGGCATCCTATAATATTTCTTTGCATTTCTGCTATGTTTGCTCTTCTGGAGAAGCTTGAAGATATTTTTGTCAAATATGTCCCAAATCCCCATTGACATTTAAGTTAATATTTTGTTTTGCAAAAATGTATTATTAATTTAGATAGATTTAAAAACTTTATCATTTAATTCTTCTCACATAATTCCATAATCTAAACTCTATCTATATTTTTTAATGTTCCTTGAATAACCCTAATTTAATGCCTCTTTATATTAAAAAATATGCTTATGTAGTCCCTGAAGATTTCTTGATCAATTTATTCTCAGTTATTTACATTTTTGTTTCCACCATATCTAGGGTCTTATATTTTGGAGTGGTTATCATGTAATAAAGGAAAAAAATTTGCCTTGAAAATTAACCATTTCATTATTATTATTTGTTAGCTCAAATGCTTTTTTAAGCTGAATCTATTGGATTTTCCTAGTAAGCATTCAATTATTTCCAAATGGCAAAGATGACCTTTTTTTTAACCTTTAATAATTATGCCATATTACTTTTCTGTGCCTTCTTTGGCTAAAATTTCTAGGAAAAAAGTGTTGAGTAACATCAATAACATAGGTGATAGATGGCTTCCTTTCTATTGTTATTTTAGTCTTACACTGTCTCATTTTTTAAAGGCTGTTTCTGATCAGAATTATGCAGAAACACCTTCTTACTTATTCAAGTTCCTGGTTATAAACACAATTTGTTAAAATCTGCAGACTTTTTTGACTCGTATAGAGCTCTTTTCTCTTGCACTAAATGTCACCAGGTTTGTAAGTTTGTAGGTTTTATACCCCCTCTCTTCTCTTAGAGCATGCTACGTTTCATCCATCTACTATCATCTGTCACAGTGCTATTGTGCTTTCTTCATGCTGCTTCCAAACACTTTCAAATACTTCTCTAGGTAAAGATGGCTTCCCTTTAATGTAGAACCAAGTGCATGAACAATTGAAAGATATTTCCTGCTTATACAAATTTTAAAAAATAAACTTCATCTGCTACTATGCTCTTGTTGGCTATGTTTCTCAGATGTAACCATCAAGCAAACAGAGGATCCATGTAGATCCTGGTTGAGAAACATTGCTTTAAAGGCAGATCTAGGGGTGCCAGGGTGATGCAGTTGGTTAAGTGTCTGACTCTTGATTTCAGCTCAGGTCATGATCTCGGGGTCCTGAGATCTAGCCCTGCATTAGGCTCTGTGTTCAACGGGGAGTCTGCTTGGGATTCTCTCCCTCTCCCTCAGAACGTCCCCCCACTCACACACACCATAAATAAATGAATGAATAAATAAATAAAATCTTAAAGGCAGGTCTAGTATCTAGATTCATCCTATACTATAACAACCTGGCCCTGTATCTGTTCTGCCAGAAGAAATAACTATTTATTCTGCTTGTTCTGTTTTCTGTTATATACTTAACAATTTACCAAAAAGGAAGTTTCACTGATGGTTTACCAACTAGAGTGTGTGGGAAAGAGAAGTTTGTAAAGAATGAACAAATCAGTGAAGGAATGGTTGAGCCAATGAACAAATGAAGAAAGAAAGAAGAGGGGGAGGGAGGGAGGAAAGGAAGAAAGGAAAGAAAGAAGGAAGAAAACAGAGAGGAAAAATCATATTTTCATGTGATGCAGAAAATAAGAGGGCCGGTGACTCTACCGAAACACCCTGATGAAATTATCCCAGATAATTTTGACCTCATAAAAAATTAAATCAAGGAAACCATACAAGGTGTTATCTATCTCTGCAAACACACACACACATCCACACACAGAGAACAACCACTGGAATTTAAAACTGTGTGTTCTTATAGAGGGAGTTCTCTGTCTCCACTGCCAACGTAATTTATTAAAAATCTTCCTATCAGCAGCTCTGTTAATCTTCTCTCAGTGGAAATTTTTTTTAAAAGCTTACAAAAGAGATCAATGCTAAATATGAGGACTATTGCAACTTTGTACTTCTCTTTGAGATCTAACAAAATGGGTCTCTAAACAATGAATGTACAGTAGAAACAATGCCAACAGATTTAAACAGCCATCTGGAGTAATTATTCATGCTCCCAAAAATAGGCTGTTTGAGAACGTGCAAAGTTCCTTCCCAATATAATTCCGTAGTCTCTCCAACAGCACATGAGCTGGCTGGCAAAGTGAGAGTGAAGATGCTTCAGGGGACAAATCTAGCTGTTCAATTTCATTGCCCTCTAAGGAAGCACCCAAAACTGAGATCTCAAAGTCATGGTGTGCATTTCTATCTACCATGATCCAGGTCTCTCTACTGGGGCTCCCCTTTCCTTTGCTGTCACTTCTACTGATGTGGGTGCCTATTTCCTCCAAATTACAAGAGCAGACACATCCTTGACCCGCCTCTGACTTTATCACCTACCTTTTTAAGCCTCTGTGCCAGCAACTTACACTGAGTCTGTACTCAAGATTCCCTTCTTTTTTCAATAGCAATATTCCTTCTTTTACAACTGAGATGATTTAAGCATTCCACCATGACTTGGCCCCAGTGTCTTAGTTCAACAATGGTAGAGCTCCAAAAAGACCGCAGGTCTCCTGGCAGTTGTTTGTTTCTAAAGTTACCCCTTCAATTATTTCCATCTGCAGCTCTGTAGCTGACGGCATCAAAATCACACTCCTTAAACCAGAGAGGTGGGGTCCTCTGTGAACTGGTTTCGATCTTACTTTCTGATGTCCTATTAATCCATTCTTATTTGTGCACCTTTGCCCTCTACTCTTTCCTATTTTAATTAGTTTAATTGAAGAGACTGAACTCTGTAATAGAAACATAGCTTTATTTTCACAATCCAGGCTAATAATGCTAAGCTCTCTTTTTTCCAGGACAGGCTTCATTTGAACTTCCTACAGCCTGGAATATAGACTGAGTCATGATCCACTCGTTTACTATCACCTCCCTTTTCTCTATACTTGCTCCAATTTTGAAAAGGGGAAAGAAGTTAATGACATGGTGATGCTCAAGCTCAGTCACATGGTGGATGTGATGAGGTGTCCGCCTCCTTTACGATGATCTCTATCCACCGTTTCCAGCTTAGTGCCTATTGGTTCACTGTAGATGAGTGGGAGTCCTGTTGGTGAGATATTTAAGATTTACCTTTTTTTTAGGTATCAATGGTGCTAAAGAAAACCCTATTTGTGACACTTGTTAAAGAAAGGTAAGGCAGACTTTATTCAAGAAGGGTCATCAAAATAGCAGGAAAGACCACTCCAATGGGGTTTCGAAGTGAGGGAGAGTGATTGGGTTCAACTCCAACACAATAAGGAAAAGTGGATATAAATGTTTATAGCCAAGGAGCAGGGAGGGTGGGAGTTGGTGGATGGAAAATCACTAAGAGGTGGGCACCTGGGTGGTTCAATTGGTTAAGCATCTGATTTTTGATTTCAACTCAGGTCTTGGTCTCAGGGTACTGAGTTTGGCAGATGTTGGGCTCCACACTGCGCATGAGGCCTACTTAAAAAAAAAAAGAAAAATCTCTAAGAGGAAACATCAAGGATAAGACAGAATTCTGATTAAAATGACCTAACAGGATTGTTCTTGAAGACAGGCCGGGGTGATCCGACAGAACTTGGACCCATGGCATGACTGAGGAATTCAATTTCACATCAAGGTAGTCAGATATAGACGATGGGGAATTCTCACTAAACTGAGCAGAGTTCTTGCTAACATTGGAAAATACAAAGATAAACACAGAAGCCCAAAAGTTAGGCCTATTTGAACAAGCTTAGAAGAACCTAAGAAACGGTGCCTGGGTGGCACAGCAGGGTTAAGCTTTCGACTCTTGGTTTCAGCTCAGGTCCTGATCTCGGGGTCCTGAAACTAAGCCCCATATCAGAGCACAGAGTCTGTTTGGGTTTCTCTCTCCCTCTCATTCTGCCCCTCACCCCCACTCTCCTGCTCTCTTTCTCTCAAATAAATAAAATAAATCTTAAAAAAAAAAAAAAAAAAAGCCTGAGAAGAGTTTGGTCAGTGGGAGTACTTTTGCCAGTGGTGCTGTGTGTTATTAGACTGCTTGCTTTTCCCTTGTTTGCAGCGGTCTCCAGCACACCTGCAGCCCCAGGTTCATCTGTTCACCTGAGCAAATATATCTGCAGTGCCTGGGGACTGGCAAAGCACACTTTCCCTTCATCTCAAAAAATCACAGAGGGTCAGGTCGCCACACCATCTCTGCTTTCTCATTTTCTCCAACTCCTGTAATTACAGAACAGGTGAGCAAATGCTGTGGCTCTCTAGCAATCCAATCTCAACTTAGTATGTTTGTTTTTGTTTTTGTTTTTGTTTTTACTTACACCGTACCCTTAAAAACTCCAGAAAGAACCGTGACTCTGCTAACACCTTGATTTTAGCTTGCTGAGACTTCTGACCAGCTGAATTAGAAGATAATAAATCTATGTTGGTCTGAGCTGCTAAATTTGTGGTAATTTGCTATACAGTGACAGAAAACTAATACATTATTTTAGTGTGACCCCTTCCATAGAGAAGGATATTGTCGTCCCATTTGTTCCACTAAAATGGCACTTATTGAGTAGTTGTATGTGATCTGGATTCCCAGTAGGCACTTCACTGAACCTACACCATGGAGTTCTTGGTACCTTTGTTCTGAGAGGTGATTTCAAGTTTCCAATTCCAGGAAAGTTCTATTATTTTTGTAAAAAACATCGTCAATATTATGATATTCTAATGCCAGAATCTTACCCACTTATGATGGTTAATTTTACTTGTCAACTTGACTGGGTCATACACTGCCCAGATAGCTGCTTAAACATTTCTGAATGTGTCTGTGAGGGTATTTCTCAAAGAGAATAACGTTTGAATTGGTAGACTGAGTAAAGCAGATGGTTTTCTCCCGTGTGAGTGGGCCTCATCCGATCCACTGGAGACCTGAATAGAAGGAAGAGACAAAGCATAAGAAGGTTGAACTAATTGTGTCCAACTGTCGAGCTGGGTCATTGATCTTCCGCCCTTGGCACTCCTGGTTCTTGGGTCTTCAGACCTGGACTGGAATCTATACCATTGGTTTTCCTGGCTTTCCAGATTGCAGACAGTAGACTGTGAGACTTCTCAGCCTCTATATCATGTAAACCTGTCCCTTACAATAAAGCTACTGGTTCTATTTTCTGTTCTCTGGGGAGCTCTGACTACTCTACTATCCCTGATCAACAGAACATTCTTAAATCTTATGTTGCCTGCCTCATACAGATTATATTACCTAGATATATGTGTTTACTTAAGAAAAAGTTCCAAGTCTAAAACACCTCAAAATGTACCAACTGTCAAAAATGCCTCCATGTGGTTCATCACAGTTATGGAATATTTAATTGTTGAATGCGTGAATGAAGATTCTTAAGCCAGTCCCCTCTTTACTACCCTCTTAGTTCACACCACACTAACAGAGTTGTCCTACCTCCTTCTCCACACTTTCCCGCATGGACCTTAATTTTGGTGTCTCACATACTTTATTTTCAATATCTCCTCTTACTTTCTCCTTGTCTCATTCACTACTTCTACCTACAGCTCTGGATTTTACATATATAATATGCAAATATATATATTTAAACATATAATATATATGTACACATATACAAATATATATATTTAAAATTTATATATATTTAAAATTTATATAGTAATTCAGAGTCTTACTCACAAAAGCCCAGTCAATCTCTTCTCTAAATAATGTCTTCGTTAAAAGAAAGAAGAGGGGGTAAGGGCAGGAGGGAGGGAAAGAGGGGAAAAAAGAAAAGAAAGAAAAGAGAAAACAATGGAGGGGATGATTCATGACTCCTGCCTTCAATTTCCACATGTACAGAATGAACACATGAAATATACAATGCTTTTCTGAAAATCAAGAAATTTGCACTTTACAAAGTACCTAGTTAAGACACTGCTAGTAATTTTCTCTCTCTTTCAGTCGTGTCTCTGTGTTTGTGTGTGTTTCTTGCCCTAAAGACAGGGAAGAGAGATATCCTTAATTGCTCTGGTGACAAAAAAAAAAAAGGGAATAAGAAGAAACCACTGGCTGTGGTCTGCTGGTAAACCAGCCTTCCCTTCCAGGGAAAACAAAAAACGAAACAAAACCCCCTAATTGTAGTGTTTGCTGACTTCTGAGTCTTCTTCCTTGGCTACTTTTAAGCTATAAATATTTGATATCTGGCTCCCCAGATTCCTGAATGGTTAACAATGAGCTTTCATGACCTACAATAAGCAGGCTGCAGTAGACCACTGGAACTTTTGGAATATATTTTACACACGGTACATATGTATATGTAATACACACAATACATATTTAGTACATATATTAAATATTAAACATGTTATATATAATTTATTTAACTACATTTATTAAATAAAACACCTCAACCAATAGGGATACTTCTTGAGGGCAGAAATTGCAGTTCCTTATATAAAAAGGGGTGGTAAGAATTTCTCCAAGCTATAAATTAAAACTGGTTTTATTTATTTGGGGTAAGACAGAAAAACAATTGTAAACATATAAGCTGCTTAGAATCAATAATTTGGTGCTTTAAATTAGATACAAAATTAAGTTATGAAAGCTGAATGGGAACTGAGAAATCAAATCAACCCTTTTATTTTAGAGAAAGGTATATTGTGTACCGGATAGATGACTGCTTTTGCCTGTAATTAAATAGCAAGTTTACACCATAGCCAAGACTATAATTTCTAGATATCTGGGTGGTTCTTTGTTTACTGTATCAGTAGCTCAAGTGAATAAAATAAGCCAAGCAACATCAGAAAAATAACACTTACCTTAATATTGTTGAATGTTTTTATTCTTCAAATAAGCTTTCATGATCCATCTTCAAACCATACGCATTCATTCACTCTCTGTGCATCTATTCAACACATATATTATGTACCTGCTTTGTGCCAGACTACATACTTCAAGGCACAGAGTATATACTGGAAGACAAAAGGCAAGTCATTTTTATCAGTAGATCTTACATCTTAGTTTAAAAAAAAAAAAGACGGCAAACTAGAAAACAAAGTGCTATGTTATAAATCTTCAGGAAAGCAAGTGTGGAAGTGGAGAGATCAGTAAGAGTATTTGATAGCCCAGGGATGAAATAATTCAACCCTGGAAATGGTAAAAAATAGCTGAATGCGATCTACATTAGAAAGGTGTAGCTCATGGGACATGGTGAGGTATTGCATAAAGATTTTGAAGGAAAGAAGGAATTTGACGATGACCACTAGATCTCTGACCGAGGCAGCTGATAGGATGGTGATGACATTACTGCACTAGAAAAGATGTTGTGTGCAGTGTTCTGACAGGTCTCCTTTGGACATATGAACCGTGAAGAATTTCTTGAACATGCCAGTGATGCATTGAGTGTGGAGCTCAGGTAAAAGACGATGGGCTGAAATTTAATTTGTGAATGTTAATTGTACAGTTGTTTTAGTAAGCCATGAAACTCAGTGAGATAGCCTTAGGCAGTGAGGTGGGAGAGAAAACTATTTCAAAATGTGAGCTCTAAACTACTGCAAAAGTGCTCAGTGGAGTGCCTTGAAACAAACTGAATCACACTAAAAAACAAAGAAAACAAAACAAAACCAACACACACACACACACACACACACACACACACACACACACGCAGGGATGGGGTGGAGGGAGAGAACTGACCGTGTTGTACATTTACTAGGTAGTTTAGAGACATTACTTAATTTTCATAAGAGCACGTTTTCTATAAAAGATAGGAAACCCAACAAAGATGACTGAGGAGGCTCAGCTGCTAAAACATGAGGAAAATCAGGGGAAATTAAACAAATAGAATGTGTTAGATAAGGAACGGTTTTGTTCTCCCAACACCACCAACAGGTCAGCTACTTGAGAACTTGAACAGGCCATGGGTTTAGCAATGTTGAAGTCACCAGGAATCTTGGCCAAAGCAGTCCTAGTGGTAAGGTGGAGGGAAAGAGCAGTTGGGAGTGAGTTCAAGAAAGAAAGGTCAGTGTGGGAGAGACAGTGAGTAGGGCCAGGTTTCCTTTGCATCTGCTTGAAGTGAACTAGAGAAGGAGGCGGGTAGCTACAGTGCCAGGATTGGGGGGAGCTATTACAGAATGTTCTGTACTATACAACAGGGTATATTAGAGGTGATTGAGCAAAGAATCTTGATACTGCAGGAGGAAAGGGAAAATCACAGAAGTGAAATACCTGAGTAAGCAATTGTTTATAGAATTTGCTGCATAAATCCAGCATTTACCTTCACAGGAGGGAGGACGTTAATCTATTGCAGTAGGGAAGGAGGTTAGAATAGGCAGGAAAGAGGATATACAGGTGTAGATATAGACAGATGGGTGAATTTGGGGGCATGCAGAATTACAGGGCTCTCTTCTGGTTTGTTAATGAGAGGCAATGCTTTCTGAGGTCGCCTTGGAAGAGTGTATGAGACTGTAAAGAATTTGGGAGAAGCCAAATCAAATCTGAGGAGAACGCCTCTGCGCCTTAGAGGAAAGGGTACGTGGAGAGAGATTAGGAGACCAGGAGGTAAACAAAGATACAGGCTTGATGGGGCTCGTCCAAAAAGCAGATGATCAGTTCTAATCACAGCTTCTTTGTGGGGTAAGGTGTCTCAGTTGAGACCTCTGGTATTGTGAGAGATAGGGATGGGGCACCCTCTTGGTAAGAGTCATAGGGGGTTTCTGAATCCACCACCCAATCTGCTTGAGGAGCAGAAAGAGCTCTCCTTTAAATCCAGCTCTGAGGGGTAATAAAGCCAACTGGAAAAGACAGTGTAACCTGGAGCCACTGGAGCTCAAAATTATACTTCTAAAATTTAAACTATGTGAGTCTTCTAATTTAAGGAAAAGACTCACTGATATTTTTAAAAAGGGATGTCCATTCCAAGTATTCTGTATTGCCATAAGCATGGTCAGCCTTGCTCTTCAATCCTGTCTTTCTCCTTCTGAGCCATCATGGGTCTTCTGAATCTTGAACCCCCAGCACTCCGATTGACCCCTACCTACCATCAGAGTCAGCATGAGAGAAGGAAACTCCCCTGAATACTGCTCGGCCTTCAGAACACCTCTACTTTAATATATACTAGACATGTCCAGCTCAGTAGCCCTCCAAATGAGCTCCTAATCCCCCTTCAGTGCCAGCATCCAACTTGCTTCCAAAGTCCTTCTACTCTTCAAAGGACCCCTTACCTTTTCCTTGTACACCCGATCTAATAGATCAACCTACCCTGTTGGCTCTAAACTTAAAATAGGCCCATAATCTTCCCGCCCTTCTACTGCCTGCAGCACAATGTCTGGGTCTGGGTCTTCATCATCCCTGGTTCAGATTGCTCTAACCAGTCTTCCCATTTCTGTTCTGAAGCCCCCAGTAGTCTTCTCAGCACAGCAGTCCAAATTTCGCTTTAAAGCAAGTTCAGAACACCTCATGTCACTCCTCTGCTCACGTGACTGTGGGTCACATCTCACCACTCCCATAAAAGCCTGCAAGACCTGTGGCTCTACCCCTGCTGACCTCAACTGAGCTTCCCTCCTTTGCTCACCTCATTCATTTGTGCTGACCTTTCCTGCTCTTCCCTCTAACAGGGAAGGGGTCCTGCCTCCCCAGAGCTCAAGACTAACCCTCTCCCCAGGGGCTGGGTTGCCACCTTCTCAGACAGAGCTTCCATCAGATCCTCCCTACTTACCCCTCACACCTGCTAACCCTCTTAACCCCAGAATTTATCACCACTGGTAATGTCTTATATTTAGCATATTCTCTGTTTTTTTGTCTATCCCCTGACCCCTATAAATTCCATTCTAAGAAAGCAGGGATTTTGACCGGTATTCAGTTGCAACCCCTTTAGGGAGTCCTGGGCATATAGAAGGTTCTCAAAAATAAATGAAGTTTTCGTGAATTTGCAAACCCTGATCTAAGCAACATCCTTACCTGAGCCAACTACGTTTGAAAATGTGGTCGGCTTGTGGAGTTCCGTTTGATCCAGTTTGCAATCATCTGAGGGAAAGAGTTTCCTTTTGGAAGCAATCGTATAAGCCATCAGCTCCCTCGAGGGTGCTTTTACCAACACTGAAAGCCAGTTTTGCCATTCATCAGCTGTTTGCAGGAGGGCTGAGCCCACCCCTCTGTGCTCAGTGTTGGAACCCCTCCCGCCTCCTCCTGAGAGATAAGCCTTTCCAGTAGGCTTTCTGGGCCACTGCAGAGTGCCCTGCTAGTGGGCCGTGCCTCTGCAGCAGAAAAGGTGACATTCAGTCACTCGCCATTCCAATATGCATCCACTGCCTGCGTTTCTCTCCCTCGATTTTTTCTTCCCTTGACTTGAATTAATTCCCTCACTATCTGCCTCCCACTTGGATCAAATCGCCCTCTGACTTTTGTCCTCATACTGTCCCTGCATTTGCCAGTCTCTCCAGGGACTTTGCCAAAACCAGTGTTGAAAGACCACTCTTTCAGACCCAGGCCCAACTGGCAGCCAAAGAACAAGAGTGAGCTCCATTCCAAGGAAACAGCACCGCTGAGTGCCCCCCTTCTTTTTTAATTTAATTTTATTATGTTATGTTAGTCACCAGACAATACATCACTAGTTTTTGATGTAGTGTTCCATGATTCATTGTTTGTGCATAACACCCAGTGCTCCATGCAGAATGTGCCCTCTTTAATACCCATCACCGGGCTAACCCATCCCCCCACCCACCTCCTCTAGAGCCCTCAGTTTGTTTCTCAGAGTCCATAGTCTCTCATGGTTCATCTCCCCCTCCGATTCCCCCCCAAATTTTTCCCTTCCTTCTCCTAATGTCCTCCCTGCTATTCCTGATGTTCCACAAATAAGTGAAACCATAGGATAATTGACTTTCTCTGCTTGACTTATTTCACTTAGCATCATCTCCTCCAGTCCCATCCATGTGGATGTAAAAGTTGGGTATTCGTCCTTTCTGATGACTGAGTAATATTCCATTGTATATATGTGGTTCCTATATACAATGAGTGTCCCCCTTCTAAAGAATGCTGCCTTCTGTCTGTGGACATCTAAGCCTAGGGAATAAATAAGGGAAGGAGACAGGCAAGAACTAATATTTGTGGAAATCTGCTTTGTGCCAAGAGTGGGGAGGGGCCCATTTTTCATAGTTTATCTCAAATAATGGTTGCATGCAGCCTACAAGTTAAGTAAGGATCATCTCCTGTGTAAAATGTCACATTTTAAACAGGAAATGAGAGCATGGCAGGCCTCTGTTCAAAACCACTAGGTGATTTTCCATCATCTATAGACTAAAACCCCAAGTCCCAACTGTGGTCACTGAGGCCTGCACACCAGCCTGATCCCTCCCACCATCCCAGCCCCCCACTTTCTGGCAATGGGATCTTATGTGTTTTTGCACAAACTAAAGTATCTACCATTTACTGTTTTTTCTCTCCTCTCCCTCCATATTATCACATGGTTCACAGTCTCTGTTCATTTAAACCTCTCCCAACTGTTATCTTTCCAGAAAGACCTTAGCTGACCACTCTACGGGGTGGCCTCCAACTCTGGAAACAGAAGGAAATGCATAATCCATGGTTTATTGACATTTCATTTCAACACAAAGTAAAATAATAGTATTTGGATTACCAGTTTTTATGGCCACCTTGTTTTTAAGTTACATCCCTTCATTTACTCCCTGCCTCTCTTTATTTTTAAATATTCTTTACATTTTCAATGTATATTATTTATGTGTCCCACGAGCCTATCTGTTCCCTGAGGTTAGGGTTTAGTTTTGTTTACTGCTAGCTCTCTGGGGTCTGGAAAGATGCTGGGACAGAATTGGAACCAGGTCAATACGGTTGAAGGGATAAATGGAACCAGTGGAAGCACAGAAAATGTGAATAACTTGTTCAGCTTGCAAAGCTACTGAACAAGTTTAGACAAAATTTGAAGTAAATTTTGATTCCAAAGCCTATACTTTTACTGCTTCAAATTAAACTTTTTTTTGTCCTGTGGTCATTTAAATTGTAAAGGCACCAGGTGTTGGAAAGAGGTAGTCAGCACTGAACCTATGACCAGATCATTGGCAAGATAAGAAGGCAGTCCCGACAGAAGATTTGGCATCACTCTGTACGGTAGGGGCTCTCTCCTGGGAGTCCCAGAGAACCAAGTCCAGTGCTTCCTCTTCCACGTCTTTGCTCTTTTGAACTTGGGCAATTGTGTTGAGCTTCAGTTTGCTCAGCCACAAGATGAAATTAAGAGTAATCTGTAAAGTGATCATAATATACTCTGAGATTCAGACAGCCTGGCACTGAATAATTATATCCTCAACTTTGACCTTGGCCAAGTTATTTAAATTTGCCAACATGGTACCTCCTTGCTAAACCCCAATGTAAATTAGGGAGAAAAATAGTATCTTCATTGTAAGGTAACTGTGAGCTTACCCATGTAAATTACTTAATGCAGTGCTCAATATATGCTTGAGCATTATTGAGCTCAATATTGAGGATTGCTTGCTACTACTAATTCTGTTGTTGTCTTCCTCCTCACCCCGCCTTCTTCTCCCCTCCCCCTCCTTCCCTCCCCCTCCCCTTCTCCTCCCCTCCCCTTCCTTCCCCTCCTCCTCTTCCTCCTTCTTCTTCTTCCTCTTCCCTTCTTCTTCCTCTTATTATTAATAGCAGTACAAGTTGTCTTTGAAGTAGAGGTAAAATCATGGCCCTTTCTGACCATAATGTCAATGTTTTTCAAAGACAGAGATGACACCGTACGGGTACCCTGTGTCTATTGCTCTACTAGGAGAATTTATGGTTATAGATATACAATATGGTTACAAATATTTGTGTGCTGATTAATGAGAAACAATTAGTAAAATCAATCTAGCTTTTAAATATGACTTAATGCTAGTTGTTGTCTGTGGATAGACTGGGAAATTTTAGCTGAGAAGCTCTGGTCATTTTCAATGTTCAAAAACAAGAAATGGCACTGACTTTTAAGTTTTAAAGTCACCTCTTTCCTCATTCTTTTATTGATATTCACAAAACTCTGCATGGTAAACATATGGGTGGCAATTATTTTCTGTTTGGAACCCATGGTCCCCCGTCTTCCTTATTTCATAAAGCTCTGTGTACTTCTTGTATACATCTGCTATGTTTTATAGTCAATACATATTTACATTCAATAAAACATTGGCTGAGCATTTCTTAAATGCTCAGCATGGGGAAGGTAGAGATGAATTAGCACAGAGTCTGAAGCAGGATTAAATAAATGGTGAGAGAGACACACAAACAACATAACTCAGGATTCCTTAGGTTGTGCCTGCCCGTGGGTACAGGTGGATCAGTGCAACAGTGAGAGCAGAAAACTCTCCCCAATTCAAGTCCTATCTGCAGATTCACTGGAAATGTAGCCCCAGAGATTCTTCGTCCAAGTAAATTAAGATTATAGGTGCTGTGTACCTGAACAAAATGTTTTTGCCAAAGACTGCAAGGCCACCTCATGACAATCCTTGAAGTTCATGAAAAAGAAGGCTTGTTCGTAGGAGCAGCAGATCAGTAAAGTGCAAGGCTGTTCTTTAGAAATTGGTTCACCAAACTGGAGGTAAGAATATAGGAATAAAGAGGGATTCCAAGCCTGGTGCTTTCAATGACAGGGCAAGTTAGAGGCAGAGATCTTCCAGAGATGTTGCTAAATCCACTTCTTTGCTATATAAAAACATTGCTACGTTTCAAACGCATTTACACACTCCCCCAGCATGTCTTCACCTAGATGAACACATGTTTTTGTAGACTTAAAGCTTGTAAACATTCCCTTAACAGAAACAATTAGATTGCCAGGTCTCCTGGGACAGTGGTACAAACTCTGAGCTTGAAAGAGCATAGTAAAAATTCAGTTTTTCCCAATCTTTAAGGGTGATTCTTACACAGAGAATCCACTAGCAATACACTTGCTTTAAAATTTGGAAATTTATGTTTACGCATGAATGTATGGTATGTCTTCCCACCAGGCAGTGACCCATCTGAAATGCCTCGGCAGCTAAATGAGATGGAGATTGAGGGCAGCCACTGAGACAGGATCAAGGGAAAAGATGAGGAATGACCCCTTAATGATTATATAATTCGGTAGCCAGTCTCCGATGGTCAGGGCAATTTTGTGTCCTCCTTCTCCTGAGAATGCTGGCATGTATATATTGGAAACATTTAAGGGATTTCAATAAGTAGATGCCTCTCTTCTGTTTGGTGGTGATTGCCAATGACAACCCTGTGCTATCACTTTACGGCATCTGCCATGACTATCATCATTTGGTTTTCCCATCAACCTTGTGAGATGTGTATGATTATACTAATTTACAAGAGAAGAAAACAGAAGTTCTAAGAGTTTAACAAAATTACCCAAGTTTTCAGAAGATAATTAGTGACGAGTTCTGGATTCAAAGTCAAGGCTCTTTTCACAATGAGCTGTTAAAATCAATAACGTATATTTTCGATTTGTGGGAGACAGCCTTCAAGAGAGTCCCAGCAACACCTGCCTCCCTATATTGACATCCTGTGTAATTATCTCCACTTGAATGTTGGCTGAACTTAGAGACTCACTTCTCATGAAAAGAATGTGGCACAAATGATGGATTCCCACCTCAAAGCTTATATTGCAAAAGATGGTGGCTTTTATATTGGGCATTTTTTCTTGCTTTCTCTTAGGTCACTCGGTCTGGGGGAAGCCCTGCCCTGAAGGAGCTCAGTAGAGAGGCCCACATGAGTGAAACTTGAAGATCTTCTGAGACTTCCTACCACCTGAGTGAAGGATCTTCCAAGGCCTGCCAACATCCAGAGAGACAGAATCTTCCATTCAAGGCTTGAGATGACCACCCATAGCTGGTGTCTTATTTGCAGACTCATTAGACATCCTGAGCCAGAGTCACCCAGTTAAGCCACTCTCAAATTCATGATCCATAAAGACCTTGAAAGAATAAATATTTATCATTCTCAGTGGCTGAGTTTGGGGGTGATTTGGAACAGCCATAGGTAACTAATACAATATTCAACATCACTCAAGAAACCAACCTAGTTTTTTCAGTAGCATTGCAGTGGAATTAATATGTGCCATTTTCAGACATATGAAAAAATGCTCAAGATCACTTGGCATCAGGGAAATACAAATCAAAACCACAATGAGATACCACCTCATACCAGTCAGAATGGCTAAAATTAACAAGTCAAGAAATGACAGATGTTGGTGAGGATGCAGAGAAAGGGGAACCCTCTTACACTGTTGGTGGGAATACAAGCTGATGCAGCCACTCTGGAAAACAGCATGGAGGTTCCTCAAGAAGTTAAAAATAGAGCTACCCCAGGACCCAGCAATTGCACTACGAGGTATTTACCCCGAAGATATAAATGTAGTGTTTCGAAACGGCACTTGCACCCCAGAGTTCACAGTAACAATGTCCACAATAGCCAAAATGTGGAAAGAGCCAAGGTGTCCATCTGTCGATGAATGGATAAAGAAGATGTGAGATACACACACACACACACACACACACACACTACACACACATACACACAATGGAATATTACTCAGCCATCAGAAAGGATGAATACTTACCATTTACATCAATAGATGGAACTGGAGGGTATTATGCTGAGCAAAATAAGTCAATCAGAGAAAAACAATTGCCATATGGTTTCACTCATATGTGGAATATGAGAAAGAGTGCAGAGGATCATAAGGGAAGGAAGGGAAAACTGAATAGGAAGTCATCAGAGAGGGAGACAAACCATGAAAGACTCTTAAATACAGGAAACAAACTGAAGGTTGTTGGAGGGGAGGTGGGTTGGGGGGCGGGGTATCTGGCTGATGGGCATTGATGAGGACACATGATGTGATGAGCACTGGGTGTTATATGCAACTGATGAATAACTGAACTCTATAACTGAAACTAATGATGTACTATATGTTGGCTAATTGATTTTAAAAAATAATATGTGTTATTTTTCAAAGAATTTCATCATTGTAATATATACAAAATCTCTAAGATGGAAGCACTTACCACCATCTTACAGACAAAATGAATTAACATTTACAAAAATAACAATAGATGGTGTGATTTATGTAAATCATGACATGTTTTAGCTCTGACTTTTTAATTTCCAAGTAAAGATGTTTTACCTACGGTGATGCCTAATTTTATGTCTCACCTTCACTGGGCTAAGAGTGTCTAGATAGCTGGTAAAGCATCACTTCTGAGTGTGTCTAAGAGGGTGCTTCAAGAAGACATTAGTATTTGAATAGGTTGACTGAGTAGTACAGATTGATGCCTTCACCAATGTGGACATCATCACCCAATTCACTGAAAGCCTAAATAGAACAAAAAGGTTGAGGAAAGGCCAAATCACTCTTTCTGTTTGAACTGGGATACCCAGCTTCTGCTGCCCTCACACATGTTTTCCAGTCTTCAGACTCAGACCAAAAAGCACCACAAGCTTTCTTGGTTCTCCAGCTTGCAGATGACAGATGGACAGATTTCAGGACTTCTCAGGCCCTATCATCATGTAAGCCAATTCCTACAATGCATATATATAAAATCTCCTATTGATTCCATTTCTCTGAAGAATCTTGAATAATACACCTACCATGATAACAATGGGAGTAAGAAAAACTAAAAAAGAATGGATGATACATTCATTTAAAAAAAACTTTAGAATCACTGATTTTAGATTTTAGATTTTAGAATCAGATTTTAGAATCACTGATTTGCTGGGGAGGTGGAAGGGGGTATTCAAGAAAAAGAGAAGCCTGAAGAGAATGTTTACATTTTGAACATATGTGCCTGGAAAAATGAGTTTCAAATACAATTTCGTAGCTAATCATAGCAAAACTAACATAAATCAGATATAGGGAAAAATAGGGTGGGGCCTATTGCTCTCTCATTTCCCAAATTGTGTCTCCCTTCTACAGTTTCTCCCCTCTCTTGTTATCCCTTGAAAAACCTGCATTTTAAGTATCATTTTATGGACTTAATGAAGTATGTCTTTTCCAAGAACTTAGTTGTTTCCAATATGCTTCTAATCGCTGTGAGGAAGGTCACTATCTCCACTTTACAGATATTAAGAGTCCACACAGTGGGAAGAAATAATAATTGATGATCTGATTTATATGGATAAAGACAAGCTTAGCAGTGACTTTAATTTCCAGTTAAAGATTGTTTATCCGTTATGCATATTTATTTAGTGTGTAGAATGAATAATTTATTAATGTACTTCAAACTAGGGATTTGAAGGCCTCCCAAATTATGTTATAGCTTATTTCTTTCTTGGAAATCACTGCTTCTTTTCCAAGCCTTAAGTCAAACTTTAAGGTCTTCAGGTAAATTTGAATTGCTGTCTCCTGGCTTTTGTACGACATTCTCCTCACCATGCAAATTTAGTCAACCAAAGGCCATGTCCAAACCCCTAAAACAACTTGCATGGTAATGATTTTGAAGAGACCTGTGGCTAGGACAATGTCTAGACATAGTTACCCGACTGGACTTGGTTATTTCAGTGATTTCTGACATCTTGACTGTTGCCCCAATCAAGTCAATTGTGTGACAATCTACTTTAGTTGGCAAAGCAGTTTATATTCTCAGCCCAACCAGACATTAGGATAACGTCATTTTGTTTATAGAGGTTTCTATTGAGGTAAAATTGACATAATGACACTAACCATTTTAAAGTGTACAACTCAGCAGCATTTAGTATATTCACAATGCTACCAAATTGTAGAACACTTTCTTCACTTGAAAAAAAACTACCTGTTCACTAGACAGTCACTCTCTGTTCTGCTCACTTCCACCTCCTGCCCCTGAAGCCACCAATACACTTTCTGTCTCTGGGAATTTACATATTCTGGATGCTTCATATAAACGAATCCATATTTATGTGGTTTTTTTGTGCATGGTTTCTTTCACTTATAATGTTGTAAAATGTCATCCATGTTGTAGCATGTGTCAGTATTTCATTCCTTATTAAAGATGAATAGCATTCATTGTCTAGATATACATTGTATCTATTTGTCAGTGGACATCTGTGTTGCTTCTACCTTTTGAGTATTTTGAGTAGAACTACTATGAACATTTGCGTACAAGTACTTCTTTGAGTATCTGTTTTCAATTCAGTGGAATGTTCCACAGGATTAAAAATCTTGGTGAGGGATTGAGGAAGAAGTTACTAGAAGGTTTGGGTTGAATGTACTTTCTTTTTTTTTTTAAGATTTTATTTATTTATTTGACAGAGAAAGACACAGAGAGAGAGGGAACACAAGCAGGGGGAGTGGGAGAGGGAGAAGCAGGCTTCCCGCGGAGCAGGGAGCCCCATGCGGGGCTCGATCCCAAGACCCTGGGATCATGACCTGAGAGGAAGGCAGACGCCTAGAAACTGAGCCACCCAGGTGCCCCTGAATATACTTTCATATGCTTCTTATTTTACTTGTGTTTTTATTTAACTTTTTAACATTGCATTGTCAGAGTCTAGAAAGACCCCTGGCATATAGCAGGTGTTTTGCAAATATTCTTGGAATAAATGTTACATGCTTCATTTTGGTGCTTGGTGCAGCTAATATAACAGTCAATAAATATTTCCCAAATAATTCTTTTTAATTAAAAAGAAAAGGACATGAGTATATCCAGAAAAAAACAATTTCTAAGATTTACTTAAAATATATTTTTCTCTCTCTTTTATGAGCCTGCACACTTGACTAGTTCACCCACCACCTACTACTTGATGATTTGAAACTTGTTTTCTTCAAAAGTTTTTGGTGTAAGCTCTGAGGGAGCCTCTTAATACTAAGTCAAGAAGTGCCTTGACAGGCTTGAGAGAGAGAATTCCATATTTCCTGTTATTGTTGGTGATTCCCCCTGTTATGAGCCTGTTTTATATCTCTCTGTCAATTATGTGTCATGTGTTCTGAATTATACAAGCAAGATTTCACAGTGGCACATATAACAATAGGAGAGTTACAACATGCTGCTCTTATTCTGCTACTGATTTGTTATTTAAACTGAGCCCAGGGGAAAAAATATCATTTGTATTTTTCCTGTTAGTTTTATATTTTCCTTGTATTCTTGCAGCACCAAAAGATTTCTCTGGAATGTAAGGCTATTACTAAAGAAGAAAAATAGCCGTAATATTTAAGTTCTTACAAAAATACTTCATTTCACAGTTGTCTTGAAATAAATAACATTTTTCATAATGGTTAAAACTGTGCTTGTTAATTCACTTGAGAGATAGAAAAATAATTAATATCTTTCTGTACCTTGGGTCTAAGGTTCTGTTCGTCAATTTTTCTCTTCTGGTTTGAATGTGAAGCTTAAACTTTAGAAGGGAATGGGACTGAATCTTATGATTTACCGATTCTGGACTCAGGGAACAGGTGTTCATCAAGCTGAAATTTTAAGAAAAAAATTTAAAAAGGTAAAATAAAGCTTTTCTTAGCACCGGTAGAAAAGCCAAGACTCACATTTCAGACATCTGACAAGAACGATGGATTATGTCTCCAAATATTTAGTTCATTTGTTACAGGGTTAAAATAGAGAAAAAGTTGGGAGAGTGTTTTAGATCTCTTTTTCTAGGGTCCCACTGCTACAGCTGGGATGGGGTAAACATTTTAACTATGGATGAATAATAATTTGCATATTTGACTGGCCTTGCCAAGTAGAATCTCCATAGACTTTGGTGATGAGTATTTAATTAGCAGAATGAATATGCTCAGATGGTAACTCTTCTGGCCCAAGACCATTTCTGTTTTCTCTGCTTTCCATGGCAAGTTCAATAAGTGTTTTATGAAGAAACAATTTGTCTCAAAACCACTAAGGACACAAAGCTAAAAGTCCATCTGTCAGCTTCTCTTTTCCATAGTGAGATGTGTCTGTGGCTGTGGAGGAGTTCACCTACCCGTCCAACCAGTCAGGACACCAACCTCCGCCCACCCTTGAAGAGGACTGTGGAGAGCACCCCACACCCAATCTTTGGATCCTGGAAGTTCTTTGGATTCTTGACATTCCTTACACCCTCCTCCCTTCTGCTTTAGAGAAGAATGCTAATTTGATTTTAGACCCCTCTGAAAGGTAGCAGATACAGCTTGCCCGACTTTCCAGAGCTGATAGAAAGGGCAATTATTTCATTTTTAAATAGGCTGCATATTGTTCTCGGGCTCTGTTTCCCAGAGTATGAAAGGATCTATCACCTTTGCAACACATCACCTGATTTTCTTTTTCTCATATGTTGGAAGTTTCAGTTCATTCTAATCCTCTAGTGGCTCCATGTAGGTTTGTAGGGTTATGCTACCCTCCTCTGAAGACTCCATGTGTTGCCCATCCCTAATCAACTTAACCACTACTCTGCCCATTTCCAGTTCATTCATTTCTTGGTATTCTTTCTTGTCAGTGTCCTTGTTGTTTCTCAGTTAGTATCACTAAATTTAAGGCAGCCTGTCCCAGGTTTCTGGGATAAGTGCCCCTGCAGGGCTGGGTAGGCCATCTCTGGGTTGTCACAGGCCCTGCCACATGATCTGTTCAAAATATTCAGTCTTTTCTGGCTTTCCTAGCTTCCAACTTGGTTTTGTGTGGTTCTTCCTATGATAGTTTTCCTTGTGTGGTTGTTCTGATGGTCAGTCCTGCTTATTTGTCTTGTTTCCCAATTGTTCCATCTTACATTCGTCCCTCCACACCAGCTTCCCATTTAGAAAGTGTTTCCCAATCTTCAGCCCAAGCGAGGATCCAAGCAGTCTTCTTTGCTTGATTCTCGTGCCACAGAATCACGTTTAACAAGATGGGTCATTTCCAGTGCAGTTTCCCTTCCTGGCTTTTAACCTTCTCTTCCTCACTCCCTTACCTCCTTTTATTTTCATCTATCATTTAGATGTATAACGAATGATTGCTGCATGCCACGTACCCTAAATACAAGCAAACAAACAAATAAATGAAAGCATGGTTTCTATCATTGTGAGAGTCTTGGGGAACTGGAAGTCTCACAGCTAGAGATTATAAAACTCAACAAGCACTTAGGCCACGAATGCAACACCAGTTTTTAGAAAGCACGCTAGGTGTTAGGCATTCTTCTTGTGAGAAAAGAAGGTTAATGAGTATAGCATAGTTGTAACCCACTGTTGCTGAATTGCTCCCCAGTGGGGAGAAGAGAGACAATACATGGCGGCTTACAGCAAGAGTTTAGAAAATTAGGTGTGGTTGCAACAGGTGCTGAATAAGATCTTAATATACTGGGATAGATGAGAAATGTTTCCTGAACAAGCTAAAATTATTTTAGCTTAGCCATGACTATGTCTTGGAACCATCAGAGAAGTAGCATTAAGCCATGACTATGTCTTGGAACCATCAGATAAATTTTACTTTATATTTAGACCACCTTTAAATTTGCAGAAAAATTGGGAAGATAATACAAATGTTCCTGTGTATCCCCAACATAGTTTTCCCTATTGTTAACTTCTTACATTAGGGTGGAAATTTGTTACAACTAATGGATGAATGTTGATATGTTATGATAACTGAAGTTCATACTTTATTCAGATTCCCTTGCTTCATTTTTTTTTAAGATTTTATTTATTTATTTGAGAAGGAGAGAGGGAAAGAGCAGGGGGAGGGGCAGAGGGAGAAGGAGAAGCAGACTCCCCGCTGAACAGGAAGCCTGACTCGGGGCTCCATCCCAGGACCCTGGATCATGACCCGAGCCAAAGGCAGATGCTTAACCATCTGAGCCACCCAGTGACCAAGATGTTATCTATAGACTTTTTGTAGAAGTTCTTTGTCAAGTTGAACATGTTTGCCTCTATTAGTTTTCCGACAGTTTTGTGAGCCTTGCCTTACTTCTTACTTAATGTGATTTTTCTGTTCCAGGATGCCATATTATATTTAGTCTCTTAAGGCTCCTCTTGGCTATGATACTTTCTTAGGCTTCAACATGATTTATCACTGTTGATGTTGACCTTCATCATCTGCCTGTGGTAGAATTTTCAGATTTTTCTACTGTAGAGTTATTTCTACCCTCTTTCTACACTGTGCTCTTTGGTAAGAAGAGAGCAGCCCACACTTGACCTGGGAGTTATGCTGTACCTCCTAAGCATGGACTATCTATATGAGTTACTTGGAATTCTGCTTGGGAAATTTTTCTCTCCTCCCCTGTACATTTATTCAGTCATTTATTTATATCAGTGTTGACTCACAGATGTTTATTTTATACTTTGGACAATAATTCAATATTACTTTTTTTTGTTGCTCAAATTGTTCCAGCTTGGGGCATTGGTGTTAGTTTCTTTTGAAGTCAAGTTCAAATTTAATTTAATTTCAAAATCATTCTTTCCTGTTGTATAAGCAATCAACAGATTTGTCTACATTAACTTTGTATCCTACAAATTTGCTACATTCACCTAGGGGTTCCAGGAGCATTTTTGTCCATTTTTAAAATTTCTTACATAAACAAGCATATATGTGAATAAATATTTTGTTTGTTTCTGCCCTTGAAATCTGTATATTTTATCTTATTTTCTAACTGTATTGTACTATGTAGGACTTCCAGCAAAATGTTGAGTAGAAAGGAAAGAAGGCATCCTTGCCTTGTTTCTGATCTTGGAAGGCATCTAGTTTTTTGTCCTTAAATAAGATGTTATCGATAGACTTTTTGTAGAAGTTCTTTGTCAAGTTGAAGATGTTCGCCTCTATTAGTTTTCAGACAGTTTTTCTTCTTTTTTTTTTAAATCATGAATGTTTCATCTTGTCAAATGCTTTTAATGTATCAATTGATATAATCATCTGATTTTTTTCTTTAGCCTATTGATGTGATTAATTACATTAATTGATTTACAAATGTCAAAACAACCTCACATTTCTGGAATAAAGCTCACTTGGTCATATCAAATAACTTTGTTATACATTCTTGGACTCTAGTTGCTAACATTTGGGGGGTGGATTTTTGCATCTATGTTCATGAGAGATATTGGCCTATAGTTTTCCTTTCTTGTGAAATATTTATGTGGTTTTGATATTAATGTAATACCAGCCTCACAGAAAGAGTTAGGAAATAAAAATATCCGGCTTTGGTGCTTTCTTTTTTTTTTTTTGGAAGTTAATTAATTATTGATTCAATTCCATTAAGATATTTAGTCCCATACAGATGATCTGTTTCTCCTTGTGTGAATTTTGGTAGTTTGTGTATTCCAAGGAATCCACCCATTTCATGTTATCACATTGTGTGGATATAGAATTGTTCATAGCATTCTGTTCTTATTTTTTTTTATGTTGATGTGCTCAATAGCAATGATCCTCTCTTTCACTTCTGATATTAGCAATTAGTGTCTTCTCTCTCTTCTCCCCCTGCTCCTTGGTTAGCCTTGCTAGAAGTTTATGAATTTTATTGATCTTTTAAAAGAAACAGCTTTTGATTATGTTGATTTTTCTCTATTCTTTTCCTGGTTTCAATTTCATTGATTTTTGCTCTTTTATTTCTTTTTTTTTTTTTTACAGTTTCTTTAAGCTTAACTTGATCTTTGTATGTTTTTTTCTTTTGATTTCAATTCCACAAAAATCATATGTGGCACCCCCAGACTCCATTAGATTGCAAGTCAATGCTCAACATCAACTACATTATCTTATCCTTTAATCAATGAAGATCACGACCCCAGTGACCAAAGCTTCTTCTAAGTTTCTAGAGATTGTGTTATCTATTCTTTCTTGGACATGGATCACATGTCAAATCTGATTATAGTTTTCTATAAATGGGTACTGTCTGTTCTATAAGATCAGCCATTTGTTGACTATAAGAAATATTGTACCAAAGTTTGCTGTTTCAACCACACTCACTGTTGTGTTTGGAACATAGAAGATACTCAGTAAATATTTATTCAATGATTCTGGGTTTTATTCTGTGGTGACCTCAGTATATAGTAATTCACACAGTGCTCTCTCCCAGCTAGAAGTAATGTGTTTGGTCAGCTTTTTCTAGAGGTGGGGGACAGGGAAATGTTAATGTTGACAGTAAGTTTAGTAATGAATGCATCCTCCTTTAGTCATAGGAAACCTGTAATAGGATGATAAAGCCACCACACCTTTATCTCAGTCAGATAGTAATAAATATTTTTAAATAACCAGGAGTTTGTTATGTTTCTTCCACCCTGGTAAGTAAGGCCCACCCTTGGTTGTCTGGGGTGAATGTGGATCCAAAGTCCACATCTGTTTCCTTTGAGAATAAAAGAGAAAACTCTGGAAGGAGGAAAATCAGGCCACACATGAAATCAGAGGCATTGGAGGGCAGCTTAACCTGATTTTCTATTTTAAATTAGCACTGTCCTGAACAGAAAAACAGCACTTTGTACTAATTTGTATAATAGCACATACCTGATTACGTAAGAACTGCAACAACAGACAAGTTCTTCACAGTAGAGAATGCAAGTAATATTTACCAAATATACCAGAGCAGACACTCAATCCATTTAATATTCCTAGAATGTATCAACAAAGCTCAAGGTCCTAGGAGTCATCTCTTTAAATGTAATTATCTGGTAAGTAGCATGCCTGTTTCCTGGTCTCTCTGGGAGGGTAGGAGCTTAACTTCGTAAGCACCAGTTAGCAAACACGGGTGGTCTAATCACATCGACCAACCTCCTTCCCCAGTGGTCCTCAACACTTTTCCATTAGCACACCCAGCCTCCTGATAAAAGGCCTCCTGATTTTGTTTTATCAGAGTTGAGCTCAGTTTATACTGAAGTTGTCTCTGTCTAATGCAGTAGTCTGAATAAAATCTGTCTTGCTATTTTTAACATATCGCTGGTACAAAATATTTCTTTCACACTAGCCATCTATATAGTACTTCTTCCCCTCTGATTTAAATAATCTGAACATAAACAGAGGGAGATCCACAAATATTTGTTGTGGGATTTTATAAATCAATTTTTATGTTATTACTTAAAACTTCTTCTAGGTAAGTAGAAGCAAAATTGGAAAATTTGCCTTTTCTTCCAACTTGGGTTTCTCTTAAAATTTGGTTTTGAAAATCATTATGCTGCCTTCAGTTTATCTCACTTGGTAGCAGCTATGAACATGAGCAGTTCTTTCCTTACAAAGAGGTCCTGCCTCCTGCAGAGGGGATTTCCCACACTTTAGAAGATCAAACAAAATGATTTCCACATTAGTCATTGCAATCATACTCACTGGAGTCTTGATTTTTCTTGACGTTTGAGGTAATTCCATTAATAGGACACAAGGTGGTATATTAGAATGGGGAACTGAGTTGAGATTGAAGGGTTACCTTTAGTTAAAACACACGGTGATTGCTTTGTTTGGTTTCATGTTAGACGTTCTTCCAAAACCACTGGATATCTAGGCATGGAAACTGGGCTGCTAAGTCTTGGTATGCACATGTATTTAGACCAGGGTATAAGCAAACACTTCAGAGCAGTCTTTACTCATCATGCATTTCCTGAGTCATCTAGTAATGTTGGATGTCAAGCACTCAAATGGACATTAGGGGAATAGATGAAGGATACAACCCCTGCTCTCAAGGAAATTGTGAATTGATGAGAGACAAGGTACATTAGAGAATGATAAGGGTTATGAAAGAAGCAGAAGCACAGAAGATGAACAATCATGTGCCTGAGGGCCTCTGACCTCCTTAACAATTACTGGATAATACCAAATCAACAAGAATCTGCACCTAGAGATTCTTTCCGGTAAAAGGGCAATTATTTCCAACCATCAGCTCAGAAGGAAAAAAAGAACTTTACTTCCTGTTAAAGGGAAGGTAGAACAGGTTATTTATTAGCATAACTGCTTATTTGTTCATTCTGACTTCAGTCCCATATAGAAGAAGGTCAGGGCACTCTTCCCATTTGCCCTCTATTAAAAGCTTTCAAAAGTGACCTGCTGAAAGGTGGGGTTGCAGAGTGTAAAGGATCAGTTCTTTAGAATTTATAAATACATTGAAATGCAAGCTTTTGTTGCAGAAAACTATAGATACCGAAACCTAGACTTGCAAATAATAGAAATGTGGAGCTCAGAGGGTCCTCTGAAATTATCTGAGGCAATTTTTAAAAATTGGTAAAGTAGAATTCTAGAAGCATTGATGCTGGGCCCCCAAACTACTGAGAAACAAGACTAGCCGAGATCCAGTATTGGGTGCACCAGTGGGGTAGGAGGAGTCTTCCCTACTTGTGATATTTTCTTGCAAGTGGAAGGGCTCCATTAGCATAAGCCTCTGTCCCTTCTTTGACCCCCTCACCTTCCATCCTTGGGAGATGGATTGCATATCTTATTGCTGCATGTAAAAGCAAGAACAGATAACCAAGCTAGATAGCCAAGACACACCTTTTCTTCCTTGGAGAAGGCTAAGCTTTGTAAAGCATGAGTTTTCAACAGCACTTGGCTGTACAGTGAGCTCATTAGAGGGTCCAGCCACTGTGGGCATGGACTCAGTCTTCCAGCGCTCCTAGTTAACAATGGGAAGTCTACATGAAAAGTTAAGCATTAGGAAGTCCACTTCACCAATACTTCCTGCATTAGTAATAACAGCAATACTTTGGTTTCTCCACAGACACCAAACAGTTAATAGTGCTGGTAAATGTTCACTAACTAACCCTCCAAGGTAAACAAACAAACAAATAAACAAAAGAACAGTTCGATCTGAAGCTTCTGCAGAGTCCCATGGCATAAATAACCCCACCTCGGTTTATTTCAAGCTACCACCATGGCATCACTGAGGAGTTGGGGATACATATATAATTGACCTTCGTAAACCGGCACAAGATGGATGCAGCTTGGCACTATCCCTTTTTCATCTTACTTTTACCTCATTTCTGAGTGGCTGCAGAACCTGGTTATACAGGAAGGGTCTAATTACAAGGCTCTCTGAAACACTAATATTCAGGTTTCCCAAGTTCCAGTTAAATGTGCTTCACATGACATCCCAATGTCACTTGGAAGCTAGTGTTCTACTATGTATTATATAACTGAATACAAAACGATCTTATGCATATATAAACCATTATTATATAAACAATATGCATATGATTTATGTGTAAATAATGATATATACATATAATGTCTACTTGCACATGTGTATTGTCTATATTTAAATATATGTTGTGTGTGTGTTATGGTAGTGGTTACCTTATGGAATATTTAAAATGAATGAATTTGATTTTATGTAAATTTTACTCAAAAAAGTTAAGTTTTAAAAAATCAATTTATTTAGTTGGAATGTGAATATGATCTAAATGCTAGTCATTCAAGCCAGGCACAAAGAATCCATGAGATGATAGTGGTTGGTTGTTCAGCTGCATCCAAATCTTCACCCTTGTTAATTCCATGTTTTTGCCCTGTGACTTGCTGTTCCTTCATTGATACTGAGTTCCTATTTGCAGTAAATTAGAATAGAGAAATAAAGGAACGGCCAGAGTATATGACCAGCAAAATTGCTATTCAGAAACATAAACCAATAGCCAAATTTTGTCCTGTCCCTTAGACGGTTGTCTTCTTTAATCTATACCATATTTCTCGGATTCCTGAACTGATATGGTTTAACAGTACGCAATTATATACTGATTGTCCTTGGCAGCAAATATCAAATAGGTGAAAGTCGCATTAGGTTTATAATTAAAATATTACTTTGACTTTGAAAGCTCTTCATAGACTGGATCTCAATTAACTTCTCAAACTTCTGGCAACTTAACCAATCATCTTACTTTTCTCTTTTCAACAGAAGTTTTTAATTTTTTTTTCCTCAGAGGCTTCTATTTATCTCCTTCCCTTGGGCTATGTTGCAAATCAATAAATATGAGGTATAATATATCTCCATAGCTGGAATGATATGAATTATAGCCATTTGGCTTCTAGATATAAACACACACGCACACACACACACACACACACACACCCTCAGGTTTTCAGCCTAACACATGGTAAATCATAAGATACTTTTTTATGATCTGAAACACCTGTATTTATCTATCACGGAATATGATCTCCTGATATTTAAATTATGTTTTTAATGACATAAAAGTAAATTCCAAAAATAAACATATCTAGACACACCTATTCATACATAGGCAGGTATGATTTAAGAAAGCAATATATATGCTATTTTTAGCATCTACATGAGAATGGGTGCAATGCCTGTCTTAACTGTCCCTACAGGGGGCTGTGCATTCCTATGAACAGGAGTGCCATTGCTGAAAAAATTTCTGAAACTATTCTTTTTGAGAGCTGCCTTCGGTGCTAACTCTTCCCTATACTAACCAGTGACAACTCTTGGCAAAATCTTGGTCCTTTGAGAGTTGACTGAACATCTCAAAACTGCCAAAAGCATTTGGAACCAAGACTAATGAAGATGGCTTGCAGAGAAGCTGGGGACACGGCTTGGAATCAATGACTCAGTGTGACTGTAACATAATGAGGCTTTATTGTTCTCTGTGGCTTCTAACCTGTGTCTGAAGTCAGGGCCAAATGCAGAGTTCACAATGTGCTTAGAGCAAATGCACATGAAATCTCTTCTTAATTGCCTAATTTGGCTACACAAAATAATATAGAAATATGGCCAGCATATTTACTCTTCTTTCTTACTTTTATTTCTCTCCTGGAAGATCCTTATTTAACACCAGCGGAACACAGTCATTCCTCACCTTGGCAAAATGTAGTTTAAAGTCCCTATACCACTTCTGCGGAATTGCAAGTTTAAGACTTTATTTACCTTATCTGTGAAGTGGGCTCATAGCCTCTACATTATGAGTTTTTGGTGAGGATTAAATGATAAAGTTTGTAAAGTGCCTATTACAGTATCTGGGCAAAATACATGTATAACACATGTTAATTATCTTTTTTTTAAGATTTTATTTATTTATTCATGAGAGAGAGAGGCAGAGGCAGAAGCAGGCTCCCAAGGAGCAGGGAGCCGGATGTGGGACTCGATCCCAGGACCCTGGGATCATGACATGAGCCGAAGGCAGACGCTTAACCATCTGAGCCACCCAGACGCCCCCCTGTTAATTATCTTTTCCCTGCCCTCCTGCCTTCTTCCTAAGTAATAAATGTTTGGAATATTCTAACTTATGCAATGATTTGTTAATTCAACAAATGGTAAATGCTCTCAGATCACAAAGCAAACAAACAAACGAGAACATTGCTGCCAATCTCCACCCATCTTAAAGCAGAAATGCCAAGCATTTTAGGGATGTTTACATTCCACACGTGTCATTCTTTTGTTCCCAAACAAAAAACTCTTTAGCCTTGTCTGATAAATTCCAACAAAACATCTCAACTTGAAGTAAAACATTTTTGTAACATTTTCATCATTTTACATATTTGTAGGTGATAATAAAATACCAAGGAGGGTAGGAGCATTTTAGGCATGTGTAACTTTACAGACATGTTCTGGATTGATTGGCTGAAAGAAGATCTTACTTGTTTTCCCCTTCTTCTTCTTCTTAATTTTAGGAAATACAAAGAAGACTGGTAACCAAAATGTACGTAAAGCTTTTCAAACGGTATTTATTTTCGGCTCCCAGCAAGCTCAGCTGCAAGAGAAGGTGCTGAAATGCTAATAATGCTAAGTTTTAACTGAGCATGTGCCTGAGCAGAGATTATAGCCCCAAGGAGCCCCTTGCTCCCACAGTCCTCCATTTGGAGGCAATGCAGACTCACTCCACATTGTGAAGTGGCTACACACTGTGAACACAAAAGCAGAACGATGGCATTTGGATGAACCTGCCAGTCTAAATTGCATTTTCTCCCACAGGGTCCCTAATAGCCATGGAAAAGTTCTTCAATGAGACTCTTCCACAGATAACAGATAACACCTCTCCTCTGGAGATGCAACTCCCTTGAACGAATCATTCAATTATACAGTATATATTTTTTTCAAGTGGGAGGTGTGGTTTTGAGATGTCTTTTAGAGAAAGTAGACCAGAACCTGTCATTACATAGAAAGCATTCAGAGAATTCCCTAGTAAATACAATGATTTTACATCACAATTTGCATGTATGGGGAAAACTTAGAATGATTTCACCAGGCTCCTGCAGAGAAGACCCCCACCATTGATTTTTCATTCTGTATCTTTGGTTTTAGGTATAAGCAGAATATCTGCTGTGTCCAGCTGTTATATTTGGCCTACATCTTTTAGGGGGAGGTTTATCCCTTTATCTTAGTTGACATTGTGCATTACATTTCCTGGAGTTATTTCTGAGACAGTTGAGAAGATTACTTGGGGTGAAATTTTGGGAGAAAGAGACGGTTTTTAAGAGGCAACTGCACAATTCCTCAGGGAGAATATAGCTGTGGCGAGCAAACCTCCTTGATGAACAAGTGGTGTGGAAGAGTCTTCAAGCTAAGAACAAGATGGTGTGGGATAAGATATGAAGAACTTGATTCCTTTGCATGAAAACACAGATTTTCTATAGGTGGTCCAAGAAGAAAGAGGTAAGGATTCTCAGGAATAAAGAGATGAGTTTGTGATAAAGATAAATAGTCAAGTGCTAGCGAAGAGGCAGGGAATCTGTAAGATAAAGCATTGATGAGGTAGATCTTTGGGCTGGATTCTTTGAACCTACCTAATACTTAATTATTATAAGTTATTTGTCGGCATTAATCCCCAAATTCAGTTGCGAGCATGAAGTCATGGGGATATCCAGAGTCCTGACACAAGATAGTAATCTCAGTATCTCCACTCTGGATTTTTAAAAATATTTTGTTCAGTTTGCTATACTTCTTTGAGTTGGGCATAGATCTCCATAGGCTACAATTAAATTGCAAATTTCTAAGCATGGTATTTGAGATCTCTGGGTCCCCCTACTTCTTACCCACATTTCGTGTTTACACTATGAAATTTTTCAGTAGACCTATCTGCAAAAAAAATAGTAATAATAATAAATAAAAATAAGAATTGTCCCAACTTTTTTTAAATTTAATTTAATTTTATTATGTTATGTTGGTCACCATACAATACATCATTAGTTTTTGGTGTAGTGTTCCATGATTCATTGTTTAAGTACAACACCCAGTGCCTCATGCAGTACATGCCCTCCTTAATACCCATCACCAGGCTAGTCCATTCCCCGACCGCCCTCCCTTCTAAATCCCTGTTTGTTTCTCAGAGTCCATAGTCTCTCATGGTTCGTCTCCCCTCCGATTCCCCCCCTTCATTTTTCCCTTCCTTCTCCTGATGTCCTCCATGTTATTCCTGATGTTCCACAAATAAGTGAAACCATATGATAATTGACTTTCTCTGCTTGATTTATTTCACTTAGCATAATCTCCTCCAGTCCCGTCCATGTGGATGTAAAAGCTGGGTATTCCTCCTTTCTGATGGCTGAGTAATATTCCATTGTATATATGGACCACATCTTCTTTATCCATTCATCTGTTGAAGGGCATCTCGGCTCTTTCCACAGTTTGGCTATTGCAGACACTGCTGCTATGAACATTGGGGTGCATATGGCCCTTCTTTTCACTACATTTGTATCTTTGGGGTAAATACCCAGTAGTGCAATTCCTGGGTCATAGGGTAGCTCTATTTTTAATTTTTTGAGGCACCTCCACACTGTTTTCCAAAGCGGCTGTACCAACTTGTATTCCCACCAACAGTGTAAGAGCGTTCCCCTTTCTCCACAACCTCTCCAACATGTGTTGTTTCTTGCCTTGTCAATTTTTGCCATTCTAACTGGTGTAAGGTGGTATCTCAATGTGGTTTTGATTTGAATTTCCCTGATGGCTAACGATGATGAACATTTTTTCATGTGTCTGTTAGCCATTTGTATGTCTTTTTTGGAGAAGTGTCTGTTCATGTCTTCTGCCCATTTTTTGAATTGATTATTTGTTTTTTGGGTGTTGAGTTGGAGAAGTTCTTTATAGATCTTGGAAATCAGCCCTTGTCTGTAGTGTCATTTGCGAATATCCTCTCCCATTCTGTGGGTTGTCTCTTTATTTTGTTGACTGTTTCCTTTGCTGTGTATAAGCTTGTTATCTTGATGAAGTCCCAAAGGTACATTTTTGCTTTTGTTTCACTAGCTTTTGGAGATGTATCTGGAAAGAAGTTGCTGTGGCTGATGTGGAAGAGGTTACTGCCTATGTTCTCCTCTAGGCTTTTGATGGATTCCTCTCTCACATTGAGGTCTTTCATCCATTTAGAGTTTATCTTTGTGCATGGTGTTAGAAAATGGTCAAGTTTCATTCTTCTGTATATAGCTGTCCAATTTTCCCAGCACCATTTAGTGAAGAGACTGTCTTTTTTTTGTTAAAATGTCTATGCTAGCCAGAGCAATCTATACCTTCAACGCCATCCAGATCAAAATTCCAATGACGTTTTTCAAAAGTGATGGAACAAACAATCCTAAAATTTGTATGGAATCAGAAAAGTCCCCGAATTATCAAGGAAATGTTGAAAAAGAAAAACAAAGCTGGGGGCATCATGTTGCCCAATTTCAAGCTATATTACAAAGCAGTGATCACCAAGACAGCATGGTACTAGCACAAAAACAGACATATAGACCAATGGAACAGAATAGAGAGCTCAGATATGGACCCTCAACTCTATGGTCAACTAATCTTCGATAAAGCAGGAAAAACTATGCAATGGAAAAAAGAATTGTCCCAACTTGATCGGGAATAAAAACAACTTACAGAAACTCGTCATGACACCATTTCTCTAGAAGAGGAAGAGCGCCATCCTTGGTAAAGAGAAAGAAACTTTGTGAGTGGTGTAATTCACAGAACCTTCTGTCTCGGGAGAAATTAGTATTCCTGACAAGTGCTAAGTGATTTTCTGTTGAACTTTAACAGGATTAAGTCTTATTCTGGGAACTTTACCTACCCAGTTGACTGTCAGCTAATTGTCAGTCAAGAATTCAATGACCTTTAAGGAGATTTTCTTTTCTTTCTGTATCTAATATGATTATCTGTATTTAATAGATAATCCAAAAAGGTTATCTATTCTTTCTCCTGTCCTGTAAGATAACTACTAAAACTAAACTCTTGAATTGGCCCGTTAGGGCTTTTTTAAAAATATATATGTCTCATGCAAAAATTATAATGAATTTGACCTATGCTTATAACCAACTATCTGGAAAGTTCTTCTTTTTTTTTTTTTTTAAAGATTTTATTTATTTATTTGATAGAGACAGAAGAGAGATAGAGAGCACAAGAGGGAAGAGGGTCAGAGGGAGAAGCAGACTCCCCGCCGAGCAGGGAGCCCGATGTGGGACTCGATCCCGGACTCCAGGATCATGACCTGAGCCGAGGGCAGTCGCTTAACCAACTGAGCCACCCAGGCGCCCCTGGAAAGTTCTTCTTAATACACACAGTATAGTATTTTGGTTTCCTCAAAGCAACCAAATAAAATTCTGGAGCCCAGATTGTATGGGGCAACCAGAATTACATGAAATGGAAACAAAGACATAAAACAAAATATATGTATAAAGGAAGATAATACTTGTGGTTTAGATAAAAAATACTAGAATTCCCTGTTGGGAGTATATAACAGATCTGTACTGTCTGACCAGGTGGGTACTGGATGCATATAGCTATTGAGCATTTGAAATGTTACTTGTCCAAATTGAGATGTGCTATAAGTGTAAAATACACATTTGATTTTGAAGACTTTATTAAAAAATAGAATGCAAATTATCTAATAATGTTTATAGTGATTTCATGTTGAAATAACATTTTGAATATATCAGATTAAATGTATTAGTAAAATTAATTTTACTTGCTTGTCTTATTTTTTTAATGTAACTTTAAGAAAAATTAACATTACACATGTAGTTTGTATTTGTGGCACCCATTATATTACATTGGACAGTGCTATCAGAGACAATGGGAGATTTTTTAGTTAGGGGTTTTTATTTTGTGTATTTTATTCACTTGTTTTTATCTTATCATCTCTAAGTGAGCTTGCCTTAAAAATTATGGAAAGTGTTTTGACTCAACATTGTGTGGGATAGTAGTAAATGAAGACTTCCATCTGATGGATGAATAACAAAATAAATAGTTCCTGGATTAAGGCATGTTAATAATTTTGTGGTTCCATTGGTTTTTTACTAAATGTAATAAAAATTACTAAATTTCTAACATGTAGAAAGCGTAGTACTATGTCCTAGGAATACAGTGATGAACAATGCAGGTTTTCTTCTCCCTTGTGTGCAAAGTAAGTAGGTAGCAGGTATCACACTTATAACTATAAGCATGTGGGGTATCACATGGGATCTTAAATTTTAAGTGGTGATATTGGTAAATAAGCAATAACCATTGATAAATAGCCAGAGGATATAACCTAGTCTGGAGAGTTTTGAAATGGGCTTTCTGATTTAGTGGTTTTTAACCTGATACCTGAAAGATCAATTTATATTAGCTAAGTGAAGAAGGATCCTAGAAGAGAATCCTCTTCAGTTCAAAGCCATTCCCAGAGAGGGATTCTTCTAAGAGTCATCAGATGCTGGAGGAGGAGTGTCTTGGTCCTGAAGGGGGAATCTGGGCAGTACAACACAGCTTCCACTACAGAAATTGGTAAGTTTGAGGTGCTCTGAGATACCCAATTGTGGCTGCTTATTGGGTCCAAAGATAAGCTAATTGCTGAACTAAGGAATCTCAAGCTTCAGGAGCTTTCCCTGCCATGGCTCTCAGAAGGACACTAGCAATGAGTTCACAGGGTCTTATATTTTTGTAAATTTGCAAAACTAAGATATTTTAACCACTATTTCTTTCCCCTCTAACTCTGTCGTCGTGTTAAATTGCATTGGTGTGGGTACAAGTACTTTGGGATGTGACAATGGGGAAGATAAAGTAAGGATTCATTCTATTTGATCTTAAGAGATTGTATTTATGAACTTCAGAGCTGTTTACGGGCTTAGTTATTGTTAGCTACCCGATATAGGAAGGTCTTTCAAGAATAAGTCTGGTGTGCATTATGACTCACAAGTGAAGTACCAGAGGTCACACAGTGACATAAACATGCCCTTTGAAGCCTAGCACCAGATGCATGTGGATAGTGGGAGAGAAATAAAGTCTAAAATGTGAGAAACCAGATTCTGATCTCTAGAAAATTATTTGAATTACTGGATGTACCACTTGTAAACAGAACAATCAGTTATCATCAGCACCTACTCAAAACAGAAGGTCTGCCCTGTCATGGACGTACTTGAGTTAGAATTGATCTCAAAGAGAGGACTGTTCTGAGGAACATCATTGGCGTTCTCTATGCCCATTAATGATCTCAAACAAGGAAAGTGATAGTTATAATGAAAACTCCCAGAGAGTTTCACACAGGTTTTTCTGAAGTTAGCTGAACATAGGTTGCCCTCTGGTTCTGGCTAAGAAAAGGCTACATGTGAGAGAAAGCTTGGGAGTTGTCCCTTTCTGCTGTCAGAGTAGAAAGGAAAATTGCAATCAAGATGCACTTCCTTCATGCACTGCTGGAATAAAGAACTCATTAGAAAAGAAGTATTGCCCAGATCCAGGAAACTGCACTTGAGTTCCCAGGCAGAGGCTCTCTGAGAGACCCACAAAAGTACTCAATGAGCAAAGGAGTCATCAAAAGGACATTTGACACCTTAAGGGCAGTGAAGCTAGCTGACACCCTTGCCAGCCATTTGTGGCAAATTACCTCTCCCTCCGAAATGATCAGGAACAGCCGCTGAATGGGATGAGTGGGAAGAGAGAGAGAGGAGAAGCCAATTTTGACTCATGCCTGCTAAAACATCCAAGGCTGAATCAGATCCAGTGCTTTCAACTGGTTAAGAGTTCTGAATGTTTATTATTGCATTAGCCTAAACTGGAGTTATTTGATTACTAAACCAGAGTGGATTTTGGATGCCAAATGGTGGGAAGATAGGATGTCATCTAAGAGAATTTAACAAAGCTGTGGAATCTTCCTAAACTTTCGAGCAGAAATAAAGTATCGTCCCAGAGAGTGGGTTTGAAGGAATGATGGAAGAAAGAATAGGATTATGCTCAGTGAAATAAGTCAAGCAGAGAACAATGATCCTATGGTTTCACTTATTTGTGGAACATCAGGAATAGCGTGGAGGACATTAGGAGAAGGAAGGGAAAAATGAAGGGGGGTAATCGGAGGGAGATGAACCATGAGAGACTATGGACTACGGGAAATAAACTGAGGGTTTCGGGGGGGGTGGGTTAGCTCGGTGATGGATATTGAGGGCACGTACTGCATGGAGCACTGGGTGTTACATGCAAACAATGAATCATGGAACACTACACCAAAAACTAATGAAGTACTATACGGTGACTAACATAACATCATAAAGAATAAGTAAATAAAGCTAGTTTTTTTTATACCTTTGCAAGCCCAGCCTGGACAATAAACCAGTTTCACAGGTTTGATCAAACATTTGTTTCTCACATATGGACTCATTCAGATCATAATTTTTCATCTTTGTGTATTGAAAAAAATAGTTCAGTGTTGGATACTTCCTAGTCACACAATACATTTATAATAAATGAATAAATGCTTCTAGTGTGTGTGTGTGTATGTGTGTGATGTAGTGTTTGGAAGAGGAAGGCCCTAAAAAATGCCCTCTCTGAGTCTGGAATGGGTTAAATTAATGAACGCACCAGTGGGGAAGTTGGAAAGGTAATTCCTCGTAGTTTTTCAGTGCCGATGACATGCTAACTCCACGTAGAGGGTAGAGGTCCAAGAGGGTGAAGTTTGCTACACTTTGTCAACACTCGTGAGTGGATATTTAACAACCAAGCTAATCACAAAGGGTTTACATCATCAGAACTAATGAGGAATTAAAACACTTGAGTGAATCAAGGGAAATTTTTCAAAGTTGTCTGTCATAGGCTATTGATCCCTCAACAGCTCATTAAACACCTGTGCGGCCAGGCAGCAGCCAAGGCGCTGGAGACTTACAGCTGGAGAGGCGACCTCATCCATCACGCATCCTCTCCGTCTCTCCTTGTCCACCCCCACTCTCATCCCAGATCTCCTGCCCCACTCTTCTGGTATTTGTTTCTTAATTCCTTCTATCTTCTCAGAAGGTCTCCCAGTGATTAATGAAATTGGATAAATTAGGTTGTTCAATACAGAGCTTTAGAAATCCTGTAAGTTGATGACCCCTTTTCCTAAAGCTGTATTTGATCAGGGACCAAACCGTGCTTTCCATAAACCAGATATGGATTCCTTTTCTAGTTTGCCTACCTGCAGCCCACACTGCCCCATCTTTGAAATTCCAGGGTAAATCATGGCTCACGTGGAAAATCATTCACAGGCACCCTGCCTCAGAGCCATATAGTCACTGTTGTTAATTGCACAATATAGGAGCTTCTTTGAAATACCTGGAAATACAAAAGAAAGGGCAGTGTGATACTAAAGTAAGAATAGAAGCTGACTGTCATCTTAAAAGTTGGTGGTGGGGGGGGAATCATTCTCCAGGTATAGAACAACTGATAGACATCAAATCTCCTAATTAAATACTTATATTTATTAGTCACCTACACTGTCAGGAAGCATGCTTTATAATTGAGGAGAGAAGACCAAGAGGAGCCAGGCCACATTTGAGAGATTACTGTCTTTAGATGACAAGTGAACATAGAATCACAATATGGGTAAGGTGAACTCGGCTGCAGGCACATCTTGCTTGCCAGGAATCACAGCAGAAGGGACTTCACCAGGAATGGAAAGTGTTATGGGCTGAACTGTGTCCCCTCCAAATCCAGATGTTGAAATCCTCACCCCTGCCTATACCTTAGAATGTGACTCTATTTGAGGCTAGGGTGTTTAAAGAGGGAATTAAGTTAAAATGAGATCATTAGGATGGAGGCCTTAATCCAGCATGACTTGTGTCCCTATAGAAGAGGGTGTTAAAAAATAAAATAAAATAAAATAAAATAAAGAGGGTGTTCATAACAGCAATATCCACACTAGCCAAACTGTGGAAAGAGCCAAGATGCCCTTCAACAGATGAATGGATAAAGAAGATGTGGTCCATATATACAATGGAATATTACTCAGCCGTCAGAAAGGATGAATACCCAACTTTTACATCAACGTGGATGGGACTGGAGGAGTTTATGCTAAGTGAAACAAGTCAAGCAGAGAAAGTGAATTATCATATGGTTTCACTTATTTGTGGAACATAAGGGATACCATGGAGGACATCAGGAGAAGGAAGGGAAAAATGAAGGGGGGGGGCATTCGGAGGGGGAGATGAACCATGAGAGACTATGGACTCTGAGAAACAAACTGAGGGTTTTAGAGGGGAGGGGGTGGGGGGATGGGTTAGCCCGGTGATGGGTATTAAGGAGGGCACGTGCTGCATGGAGCACTGGGTGTTATACGAAAACAATGGATCGTGGATCACCACATCAAAAACTAATGATGTATGGTGACTAACATAACATAATAAAATTAAATTTAAAAAAAAAGAAGGTGTTTAAACACAGACACGCACAAAGAAAAGACCATGTGAAGACACAGAACAGGCCACCTACAAGCCAAGGATAGAGTCTTCGGAAGAGCCCAACTCCGCTGGCACCTTGATTTTGGGCTTCAAGCCCCCAGGACAATGAGACAATAAATTTATATTATTTGAGCTGCCCAGTTTGTGATACTTTGTTATAGCAGCCCTAGCAAACCAACACAGAGGGGAAGTGTCTGTGAAGGGCTCCCTAACAATATGAGATTATCGAGGCAGGCACATTAGGGGGGAAAAGGTGTTCTTAGTAGAGAGAATAATACATGTAAAAATTGGCATAAGAGAGAGAGCATGAGACATTCAAAAATCTCTCTAACTGTGTCTGACTGGGGGCAGGAGTGTCAGGACGAATCTGGAGCTCTAAGCAAGAATCTGGTATTAAAGGGTAACAAGTGACTGGTTAAGAGGAACCATTGACTTTCTAGCAAGAGAAGAAAGAGCCCTACACTGTTGAAAATGACACACTGGCAAAGCTGACTTTCATCATTCTCTGCTCTGTGACTCATTACTATCCTCATCTGTAATGAGGAAAGCCACATGACAGAACCCAGGAATAAAGCCACCTTTACAAAAGGACATTAATTTATTGGCAGAGCTTCTGGGGGTGCTAGATTGGATTGATCACAACAGATGGAGACAAGTCGCTTCAGGAAGTGAACAGCTGCATTGGCCTATGTTTCTTTTCCATGATTTCAAATTTCTAACAAAGTTAATATAATTTATCACCAGCAATAGATGGCATTTCAAAAACAATGTTCAACCAGGTGGGTGAAACATCTTACTGTATATACTATATATACATGGTATCTACCTATCATCTATCTATCTATCATCTATCTATATACTATATATACTATCTATTTATATGTATATGTACTATCTATCTAGGTAGAATCTATAGTAAATACATATATATATAAAATAATTGGTATACTATACTATATATTACATATATGCTATGTATATATCTTTATATAGATAGATGTATCGATATATACTATATATAGAAATATAGTCATTAGTTAAAACAAGAAATGTTCTCAAAATTATGGGTTGGATGACTGGATAACAATAGAACTCAGCCATTGACTAATATTATTTGATAGTACAGCTGAGATTGTTATATATTTTTTTAAGATTTTATTTATTTATTTGAGAGAGAGAATGAGAGATAGAGAGCACGAGAGGGAAGAGGGTCAGAGGGAGAAGCAGACTCCCTGCTGAGCAGGGAGCCCGATGTGGGACTCGATCCTGGGACTCCAGGATCATGACCTGAGCGGAAGGCAGTTGCTTAACCAACTGAGCCACCCAGGCGCCCGAGATTGTTATATTTTGTAAAGCAAGATTTGATCATTTCAAGAAAGAAGACTAAGTCATATCATATTGAAAAAGGAAGCACTGACTAGTGATTAAGTGCATGGATTAGAAAACCATAATTCCTTGGTTCAAATCCTACCTCCACCATTGATTAGCTGTTTAATCTTGGAAAAGTCACACAACCACTCTGTGCGTCAGTTTTCTTATGTTAGTACCATTTTAAGAATAATGATAGCCAGCTTTATGGGGTATTCCAGCCACTACAATAAGTGCTTTATGTATATTAACTTACTAAATCCTCAGAACAATTATGTAAGTACCATTATTAACACTATTTTACAGATCAGGACACTGAAAGAGTGGTAAGGTAACCAGCATTAAGACTACAGTACTAGTAAGTGACCAAGCAGAGATGTGAACCCAGGCAATCTCTCTCCAGAGTCTATGCTTTCATTATAGTTTATTAGTTCCATATAATTATTAGAACTATTATTATTATTATTATTATAAATTCTTATGATAGGCACACACTGTCTGCTCCACTACCCTACTCAATATCTAGAACTCTTTTTGCACAGACTTAATCTCACCCTGTCCTGAGCCTTGAGCTGGTTGTCTCTTGAACTAGACCTTCTTTCTTATCTTCCCATCCAGCACCTTTCTCTGTTGGTGTCTCAGTTTTTCTTCAGAATTTGCTCCAGATGGATGCTCACTTGTACCTGGAATTTGGTATCTGAGCAGTATTTCTCCTGCTCAATTCTTTGGTCCTGGTTCAGGGACATCCGTGACTTAAATCAGTCACTTTCCTTAAAGCTCCTTCACGTGGGACCCAGTTCACCCTCAACTCTGCTTCTTGCCCAACTGACCCCTGCAATTACAAATGTCTTTCTTCCCCTCCTCCCTTTGTGTAAAACTGCTTGCTTTCAGACATTGTAAGGGAAATCAGAACTTATAAATGAAGGTGAAGTGCAGTGGTTATGTCCTGGGATTTGGAGAGGAAGGCCTTTGGTTTGAACCTTAACCTTACCATTTATTAACTATGCAAGTTCAGAGGAGGTCCTCAACTTCTTTGGGATCTGGTAACTCCCCCATGTTATGTGGATGACACTAGCCTTTCTCTCATAGACTTGCTTTAGCAATTAAAAGAGATAGTGCATGGAAAGTCCTGGGCACAGGTCACAGTACTTAGTAAGCACTCAGTAAAATGTTGTCTTTATTTTAAGTTTGCTTAAGGTATTACAATTTATACTGTCAGAAATATTGTACACACGAGCAACAAATGACAAAGCGTATACTATCGTGAATTTTTCCTGCTTACAACCTGCAAGACTCTTAATTACCTCCTAAATGGGTGTTGTAAATTGATATCTCCTTATCTCTATATTTCATAACTATCCACTTCTCCCCTCATGCTTTGTTCTCCAAAAAAATTACCTATTATTCCTCAAAGTCACCATGTGTTTTGCCTTTACATAGTGTGTTCCTTAATCCTAGAATCCCCAACTCATTCATTCTCCCACCTGGAAAGGACCTAAGTCTTGTAAATCCAATTGAGGTAAAGATTTCCCTTCCAGCCTTCTCTGAGAGCCTAGCCCCATAATCTCCGATCAAAGCAAAATGAGTGCTTTTCTGTGTGCAACCAATGTGTCTTGGACGTGCATCTATTGACTCACCTGTCCTGGTAAATTTATAAATTATAATGTATCTTCATCATGCTAGGGCTCAACTAGATTCTGAGCCCCTTATCCCATTCACTGGTCGACCTAATATAGACTACCGATACTTAACCAGGAGATCAAGGTTGTGATATATAAATGTACACATGGGAACTTTTAAAAAAATTATAATTGCCCCAGTTTTGAGGTGTATTTGACATAGAGCAGTGTATAAACCTAAGGTATACTTCATAATTATTTGGCTTACATATATTGTGAAATGATTATCACAATAAATTTAGTGACAACTTTAACGAATAATGGTAAATAAGAATTTTTCTTAAGGCATTGTCTGCTAAGTTCTGGTAGTTGCTATGAGGGATCACAGATGGGGATCTGGCTTTCTATAGTTTCATGTATTCAATATAAAGCTTCTGTGTTACATAGTTTGTAAGTTGAATGTTACATGTTAAGCACATGTATGATCTTTATATAACAGACTTCAAGTTCTGCTCTTTAAAGTGACAATTGGTTGAACAGTACCCTGTGATTCCTTTCCTACCATTCTATAGCCATGTGAAGGCCACGCTGCCAGGTGGAAGGAAAATGTGCTGTAGCTCCACACTGCCTACCAGCTGGATGAACTAAGTGACTTATTTTCTCTGAGGTAGTTTTTCTTCATCTTTAAAGAGGGTTAATAATCACGACTTGAAAAAATTATAATATTATGCATTAATGTGCAGGATAAAATTAGAACTAAATAAATAGAAAATATCACTCTTCTTAAGGTAATTATTGATTAATTTGTTTTATATATATGTATGTGTGTGTGTGTGTGTGTGTGTGTGTGTGTGTGTGTGTGTATATAATGCCTATAGTTACCACAAAGACAAAGACCAGGGGGAAAGTTATTACTGGAGAATGAAAATGTGTCAATGATATTTGTTAGATAAAGAATCAGTTAAGGTAACAAACTTAGGAGAAACATAGATCAATGGATATGCATAAGAAGCAGAAAAAAATAAGGGGCAACATTTGCATACTGGTGAATTTCATTCATGACAAGAGTAAGGTACAAATAACATTGTTGAAGTGCAATCAAATGGTCCAAACGAGTTGTTTGGCTAAAGGTCATTGTCCTTATGAGAGTAAGAATGTAGTAAAAATAATGAGTCACAAGTAAATTAGGAAATAAACTAAGGAGAAGTGAATCATATACAGTCTACTTCGATCTTGAACAGAAAGCTGGGAAGGAGCAAAGGAAGGATTTGTGCCATAAACCAGGAGTGAGAGTTTTGTAATCAAGAATTATTTAGGTACTTCTTGTTGGTAAGAAACATTTCTTCCCTACTCCAGATGTTTTTCCTTCCTTTTCAAAGTCACTTAAATAATGTAATACCCTGGTCTCTTTCTACCTCCTTACCAGTGCCCTGAGTATGGTTGTCCACTCTGTGCATTGCACAAATCTGGGGACACCAGTCACAATGTATTTGATTTAAATATACCCACTGGAATAATGCAGTACACCACTTGTGCACAAGTGCTCAGATGCCTGCATTCAACACCCTTTATACTTGGGATGGGGAAATAACTTTTCTCACTAAAAAATTGGGTAAGAATGAACTTGGAATGTTTAGTTGAGTTCCCCTTTTTATAATATTTTTTCTTTTTTTAAGATTTCATTTATTTATTTGAAAGAGAGATAGCAAGAGAGAGCACAAGCAGTGTGTGGAGAGAGGGAGAAGCAGACTCCCCACTGAGTAGGGAGCCAATGCAGGGCTCAATCCCAGGACCCTGGGATCATGACCAGAGCCAAAGGCAGACACTTAACTGACTGAGCCACCCAAGCACCACGTCCCTTTTTATACTCTTGAGAAGGCGCTATCCCAAACATTCTTCCTTGTTCCTCCATGCTGTAACATTTATAGGGTCTGCTTCCATGTAGAGTGATCTATGGTTGAATCAGTAAATGTGGCTAATTAAGAGTCTAGCATTAATAAGTCCACTTGTCCACATCTGCAAGCCTCATCCTCCAACCTATTCTCTATTATTAATAAAGGGAATATGTTGGCTCCTATTTGTATTCATTTCTCAGTTAGTCCATGACCCAGGTCATAGCAAAGAGAAGTCTTGTTTATTTAGCTCTTTTCAAATAAGTCTGATATGAGCTATGGACCTTGAGAAATAAGCAAGGTGTAAAATTTTGTAGAACAAATTATGTGTGGAATGATTTGGGCTTTTGGCATGGCTTGAACAGATGGCTATAGGCTTTGGTAGTGAATTCCTAAGCATACACCCTGCTGACTTTTTTTTTTTTTTTTAATCTTAGTGATTTGTAGCCTATGTTGCACAACACATGATTTTCAGTTGTAGAGTTGGCTTTATGAATGTGTGGCTTGGACCAGAGACTTTGTACCTTTGGACATTTGCAGTATTTTGACCTTAGTAGGTTACTACAGCTTATGGTGGCAGTGAGTAGAGTTCTGTGACAGTTTTTCTAAAAGGATGCTCCAACAAATGTGCAGGGATCTTCCCAAACCCCAACAAATTTGTGTACTGTCTTAGGATGTAAGTCCCAGCACCTAAACTTCCCTGCACTTAGTTTATGTGTGTGAAGAGCAGAAGTCATGGTGAATAGAGGCTGCTCTCAGAGGCTTTAGTAAAAAAGGGAAGCTGAGGCAAGAATTTGGTTGGAGACAACAGTTTGTCACTACAGAACTTTTATGCATCAGTGGCTGAACAATATATGCTGTGTTTGATCTAAAGGGGAGTGAATTTTGAATATATTACAGATCCCAAGGAAAGTTCTAGCTTTTAATTATTAGCACCAGCCCTAGGTAGGAAGCTAGATTGGCTGCCCCCTATTTCAATAAGAATTCAAGGCCAAGGAGCAGAATGATATGGCTAGAACCAGCACTGACCTCTCCATAATATTAAGCACCAAGACACTCACCCCTCTAGTTCTTAACACTGCACTATCTGGTGTCAAGCTGGTTCTGTACTGCTTAATTACATATAAGGAGGGAAAAACTCTGCAAAAAGTAAGATTCTCTAGGTCTTAAAAATTCCAAAGAAAATGAAGGAGAAACAGCCTTAGCCTTAGTACTGCAGCACTAAAAACACCTTCTCCAGAGAGTGTGGTAGATTCCACATTACTTTGTAGAGCCCACATTCAATTAAGCACTTTTTTCTGAATCATGAGGCTCAAAGCAAACATAGAAAGCAAGGGGAATATCATTCTGAACTCAGGTAGTATCCATAAGTAGATTTTAGTGATACAGTAAATAGCACCAAAATTAACCTCTTGCTGAGTGTTTCCCAACTAAGCTTAAATTTCAAGTCTTAGCTGTCAGAAGAACTGGCATAAACTCCCTTGTCTCCCAGCAAGGCCCCCACCAAAACAGCCATCTTCCTGCAGTGTAGTAATAAGTCTCTGCCATGGTCTTTGGCAACACAAAGGATTGGCTTGGAAATAATTTTGTCTGAGCTAAGTCTTTCAGGAGCAGGAATTGCTTTGTTTTTCCAATTCTGGGGATATGATGCCAGTGCTGTGATAAAACTCATTTTCATAATAACTCCTGAGAATCTTTAAAATAGTGAGAAACATCAGAGACTCATTGTTGAACAAATACAATTCTGTGGTCACAGAGGAGGAAATATATGCCTTCCAATGAGAAAAGACCCAACCTCCAAATGCTGAAAGAACACTGTCTCTACCAACATGTTAATAATCCTGCCAACTGAGACAGAATGGACAAAAAACAAAATTGGGGAGTACCTTTAAAGCTTTAGAATTTTAGCTCACAAGCATAAAGAAAGTTGATTTGGGACCTTAATTCTATGGAAATTTGATATATTTTGACTTTAACTTGCAAAAGAATTTAACCTCCTTATTTTAATATTTCCCCCATAACGTTATAGTAGCAGAGTGTTTATATTCAAATTTGGGCCATCTCTTTATTGACATTTTGTTACTGGAGTATAATTATGTTTCAATCAAGCTCAAAACACATCTCATAACAGGTTGTGTTGGACAATGTTGTTGGGAAAAAATATGGATTGGACAATCAACTAAAGATTGTATTTTCAGCCTTGGAGTTGATTTAACCAATGTGTTCTTCTGACCCATGTTAGGTTCTTTGTGGGGTGGGATGATGGGGGGAGTCAGCACTGTTCACAGGCTCTCCTGAAGGGTACTTCAAGGGGCAGTGTCAGTATGGGGGAGGGGAGAACTGGTTGGTTAAACTTCCTCTCCCCTCCTGGGGCAGGAAAAATACAAAGCTAAGAGGAAAAATACAAAGATGGAGGAAGGTGGAAGGGAAATACTTCTTCCCTGTTCTCATGAGTCCTTCCTTGTGGAGTGAGATCAATTAATGAAATGCTCCTAGCTTCTCTCTGTCATGAACCCCTGGAGAGGTTCATGACTAATCGTGGAGTAATTTGGGAAATAATGAACTCTACATACTTGGTAGGACTCTTTTTTTTTTTCCTTTTGGAAGAGTCCAAGTTCTCTTCTGTTCCTTTCTATCATGCCTTATAAAGTTTCTTTCCCAAGAGCAGGGTTTGTAGGGGTCTAGTGATACCAGTAGATGGAAATAAGATGGAAAAAAGAGCCAAGACCAGACAGTTTACTTGCCCAGGCACATGAACTACAGTTTCCAAACTATGATTTATCATTAGTAAAGGTGGTATTTTGCCCCCATCTAATTATTAACTAATTTATTTTTGAGCATTATTTCTTCTGCACCAGTCTGTAAGATAGAAGAGTGGGGGAATTTCAGGATCTTGCAGGGAAAGAAAAGAGCCTAAAACAAGTCAATTCCGATTATCTGGAATGGGCACACCCTGCTGGAGGGACAGTAAGGAAAGAGACTGGAGTGGAATTAGGCCAGAATTGTGTGGAATGTGATAATTCAGAAAGCTCTTTCCACCTGAAGATAGCTCTGAGTCAGCATCGGTTGTCTCTCTGGGTCAGGCTCAACTGAAACAATTCTGGGAATGGGGTTGAATTAATCTATTTTCTATGTGTGACATCACCTCAAGCTGCCTTTTAGTGAGAAATGAACCCCAAGTCCTTGTTATTGTCATTCCCTATCCCTGTGTGCATTTTACCATAGATCAAGTCCTGGAGGAGGTAAAACCAGCCCCAATGAGACAGTTCATGGTAAGACATTTTCATGTCTGAACAACCTCATACACCATGCTTATTAGTAAAAGACCATGGAAATACCAGAGCCAACCTCATCAATCAATGCCTTTCTGCCCAAGTTTGAACTCACTTGGAGAAAGACCTAACTATTTCTACCTTTGAACATATTAACTGCAGACCCTGGTTGGTGTATTTTGAAAACAAGCCAGACAAAATAGGACCCTTGCACCTGTCTGCTGGTCTGACCAATACAAGAAAAGCAACACTGTCCTCTCTTGCCATGTAAACACATTTCTCTTAATTCAGCCAAGTAGATCTTCCAAAGCTTTTTGTGCATCCCAATACTGATGCAACATCTATGTGTAGCAGAAAGCACTGAACCTGCCATCTTCTGGATTCTGGTCTAGGCTCTGATACACACTATTTCCACTGAGTTTCCTAATATCTTTAAGCCATCTTTTTCCCTATATATGAGGAATAATTTTAGCCTCCTCTTTGTAATTGCAAAAGGTGAGACTATAGATTCTAAAGCCAGACCATCTGGGCTCAAAACCTGGTTCTGCCCCTTATTAGCTCTGAATCCTTAGACAAGTTAAGAAATTACACTGTACCTCAGATTCCTCATCAAAAAATGGAGATAACAAATGAATCATTATATAATAAATGTAAAGTTCTTAGAATAGTGCTTAGCTTGTGATTATTGTCAAAAAATATTATTATCAGTAATGGCATGATCAAGCCCAAATTCCTTTGTCTGTCATTGAAGACTCTTCACAATAAATAATAAGTCTGCCTCTCAATGTCTATGACATATGTACCCCAAAGGACACTATCTTCTCTGAACATCATGAGAGCAGGACCATGTATAATCCCTTGGTGTGCATCCAGTATCTAATCACGGAATCTATATGAATATATATATTTATATATATATGCCGGGACATACGGTGTTCATGGTGGTCCTAAGGAAGGTTTTTGGGCTTTAGCCATGCCCCTCAAATCTCCTTTAGCCCATCCAGAAAATCTCCCTGGTGTATTTATGCTTTGATGGGAGAAAAAGACAATGTATTAATTATGAGCAGAGCTCACAGAGAAATGATTAAAATACTTTGCTATTTGTTTTATCTATAAGTCACGCTTTAAGTTACAACAACATGCTTGATATGCAAATAGAGCTTCAAGACAAGTCCCCTAAATCTTGATCCAACCACATTCCTCCTCTCTGCTGCTCCTATAAAAGAAATTTTGAAACCACCATTGCTTGAGCATGAAAAACAAACACTTTTAACATGAGCTACCTGGCACTGTGTTTATATACATATTAAAACAGAAGAAAATGTATGTTGTTATTACATTATTCCTTTGACTTACATTGGGAAAGTATTAAACCCTTATTTGTATGAATGAGAAAGGGAGGCATAGGGGTTCAACAAAAGGAAAAATAAAATATAACAAGTTGAGTGCAGGGCAAAAATTTGGAAACTTTTCTAATTATTACAAACTTGGTCTTTTATTCATGGTATCTTAATGTTAATGGAAAGTAATTGGTATATTTTAATTTTATGACCAAAATAATTTAGATTAACATGTTGCAAGTGCTCATTATTAATAACCCACTCATGAATAGTATGAAAAGGATCAGTTTTTTGGCCTGTAGTTATAGCTATGTTTCCACATCCAAGCTGGCCTTTAATTTCTTTCTTTTTTTTTTTTTAAAGATTTTATTTATTTATTTGAGAGAGAATGAGAGATAGAGAGCACGAGAGGGAAGAGGGTCAGAGGGAGAAGCAGACTCCCTCAGAGGGAGAAGCAGACTCCCTGCTGGGCAGGGAGCCCGATGTGGGACTCGATCCCGGGACTCCAGGATCATGACCTGAGCCGAAGGCAGTCGCTTAACCAACTGAGCCACCCAGGCGCCCTGGCCTTTAATTTCTTAAAACTTTTTTTTTTTTTTTGGCTGTGAAGAAAAATATCAGCAAAAAAAAGTTTAATAATTAGACTATTAATCAATAAGAAAACTTTGTGTGGTTAATCTGAAATTGGGCCTTTTGCCCACATATCCACAATAAAAATACCTTTTATATATAGATGAAAAATACAAGGAGTCAATGTCTGGAAAAGTCAATTTTTCCTAAGGATTCTCCAAAGGAGAGAGGAGCAATTGTTTACACTAGCTGAGAACTATTAGATGAGCCTGAAATGGGAAACTTTTCTCAATATTTATGCTCTAGATAGTATCAGTGTGATAACTTCCCTTCAATATAATTTTTTTTAAGATTTATTTATTTGAGAGACAGAGAGCATGAGCAAGCTGGGGGAGGGGCGGGGGAGAGGGAGAGAGAGAATCTCCAGCAGACTGCCAGCTGAGGACGGAGCCCAACATGGGGCTTAATCCCACAACACTGAGATCATGGCCTGAGCTGAAATCAAGAGTTGGACACTCAACTGACTGAGCCACCCAGGTACCCCAATAATGTCCCTTTAAAATTCATTTATAAACTGAATATTATTGGTCAGCTACTATTTTAAATACATGGTATAGATCCCCCAACAGCCATCTTTTCTATATGTTCCAAACCCCAATGGCCATACTTGTTGGCACAGGAGTGGATATTTGATCATCTGACCCAAAAAATCTCTCAGGTATTTTCAAAGTGGAACCAAGGACAGAGAGACAAGTCCTTCTCAGTAGTGATAGCTCCATGGTGACTGGCTTGGGAGTTAGCAACCATCATACATTTTAGTGTGTCTGAAAAAGGTGAGCAAATTTATCAAAGACAAGAGATACATAGAGAGATCTTTGAAGTTCTGGAGTTGCTTGGATCCTTTGAATATGATTTCCTTTTTTTTTTAAAGATTTATTTATTCATTTTAGAGAGAGAGAGTGCAAGAATGTGCATGAGCAGGGGGAGGAGCAGAGGAAGAAGGAGAGAGAGAATCTCTAGCAGGCTCCCCAGATATAGGGCTTGATCTCACAACCTTGAGATCATGACCTGAGCTGAAACCAAGAGTTGGATGATCAACTGACTGAGCCACCTAGGGACCCTGATTTCCTTTTTTATTAAAATACTTCAAGTTTGATTTCTGTTATTTTCAATCAAAACATCCCTTATTTATGAAAAAATTCTAGTAGGGTCAGGGAAGAAAATGTACTATATGGTGTGGTAAGTGCAATATAGAGAGAAACCTAGGGTGTTGTGGGAGCTTTAAAGAGAATCTCCTATGCCAGCAATGAGGGAAACAAAGCCAGAGAATTCCTTATTTCAGCATTGGGGGAAACAATATAACCAGAAAGATGTGGTAATTATTATATTTTGCTTAGTTTTGTTTTTATTTGTTTTAACATTTTTTGGTGGTGGGAGTTTGGAAATGTGGTAAAGAAGGATACAGGATAGATATACTAGAATTTTGGAAAGAAGAGGGAGTTAAAGATAAGCAAAGATGAAAAAGTATGGTCCACAAGGAAGTTGGAAATAATTTACAAAGTTTAAAGCAGAGATTCATGTTGATTAGTGGGAGAAGATGTCTTCAAGACACTGTATTGGATTTCTTATTTGTAAGAAATATAAATTGATTTATATTGGAATAAGCAAAATGGCTGACTTATTTGAAGTATGTGGGAATAACTCTGTTAAACTGTGTTAATGACTGATTTGTCTGGCTTCACACCAGTTTCCTGCCACCCCCCCACCACCACAAGTGACACTGATAGTTCCAGAGTGGATGGATCTTGGTCTAGACTATCATGAAACATTGCCCACATAGCCCAAGTAATTGCTTGAGGGATTGTCACATATCGCAACTCAGGTCAATCCAAGTCCGCCCTGGGACTGTTCTAACAGTTCTAAAAACTTCTTATGTTGGAGATCAGGAAGATGTGAAGCTGGGCAGCTTTTTTCCTCCTTCTCTATCATGTGGAGAATATCAATCTGCAACACGTGAGCAGGAGCCCAGTATGGAGATAAGGGCATAACTATGAGAAAACAGAACCACAACACAACCTTCCTTAGAATCTATGCACCCACCTACGCCTGAGGTGAGATCTTCCTCGTCCTCCTCAGTGACGTAAGCTAATAAAATTCCACTCTTCTATTAATCCAGTTGAATTGGATTTATGTCACTGTTTACTGGATGAGTATCAGTTGCACACTGGTTACTGAAGAGTGCATTTATATGTCTTCACTTTGCAAATCATGTTATAAAATACATTTAAAAACGGGGTGACAACATAGACATCATGTGGGCCAGCTGCCATTGTTTTATAGGTAAGAAAATTGAGCAGTAAACAGGTATATTCCTTGTCCCAAATCAAAAAGTGAGTTACTGAAAGAACAATCACTTGATTAGCAACTGGGAGGCTATTTCACAAGTTTATTCATGTTGTCATTAAGTGTGTATGATGGCATACACACACATCAAATTAAATATAATGAGTGCTATCTATTGATGATAGTTCCACTTGACTTTAGAGTGGTTACACTGCAGTGAGAACAGAATATATGAAGACTTGGCTTGACCTCATACCAGGGTAGAGAGGGCCTTAGTTTAGGAAGAGAAGACCCAAAGATATGCCCCCTTTCATTTTATCTATTGCTTTTTACAATTATTTAAGGTTTCTTTTTTTTTCTATTTGATTTTTCTTTAATATAACTCATCAAGGTCTCAGTGATTGCTTATACTCGTTATCTAGGGCATCACATCACTGCTGGGCAGAATATTTCTTTGAGAGATGTCATTACCATGTTCTCTTCTAAATAGCAGACTTGGTTCAGACTTGGCAACACTGGGGTTTCCCTCCCCCCTCATTTAAGCTGTTTATGATTAGGCAAGCTGACAAGAATTTAACATTAATAAGCCTCTGGCAGTAAGGACAGAACTTCTTAATGCTCAGCAGTTAACACCAAAAACATCAGCGTTTAACAATGGGATCAAACTTTCCTGTGACACCAGGAGGTTATGATGACAACCTAATTGTTCTTTCTCCCCTGAAGATTTAAGGGGCTACTGTTCTGGCCCAGCTGCATGAAGAGGACACAAAGAACTTCAAAATCTTATTATGTTCCAGGATTTTATTAAGAAACATTTAAAAAGAAAAGAAGCTCAAATATATTTTTTTAAAATTTCAAAATCAAATTTGAAGAACTTAGAAAAGTTGAATTTTCTAAATGTCATAGGGATTTTGACACAGTGGAAAGAGTGGTAACTTTAAGATGAAATATAGTCCTAGAACAAAAAATAAATTAATAAATAAAAAGAAAATTTCAGCTTTACTACATTTTTTTAAATTCCTGGACTGTGCATTGTTCTCATTTTTTTTTTTATTAAAAAGCTCTGAAATCAAAATTTGAGGCAAAAGCTTACACTAGTTATTTCACTGAGGCATGCAGTATCGGGGAAATAAGTAAAGAAAGAGTGAGCTAGGGAAACCTGGTCACTACTTGGTGTCAAGCTCAACTGAATGCTTGTATATGGACCATCTTCCCCCAGATCCAGTGAACTGTCACTTCTTAGAAAATACATCTGAAGAGAGCTAGAAGACATTATCCATAGAAGCAGAGATTATCCATAGACTCCAGTTCCCTATTGATCAAGTTAACTCCACAGGGTGTTAACTCATGTGAACTTCCAGGTTGCCCATGTGTGGATACAAAAAGGGGCCAGTTAAATGCTGGTGACAACATGGAAGAGGCATGTAACACCGGCGATGGGTAAGGCCAGTTTGGTTGAGTCCATGAAAAGTGCTCATAATGTTTGATCCCTAAATAGTGACCCTGTAATGGAACAAGTAGTCAAATGGCCAATGTATTTGAGGTGGTGCAAAAAAAACATCTATTTGGTCTTAAAGAGTTTTTCTGAGAATTAAGTAAAATAACTTATACAAAGGATTCAATGTATAGTAAGTATTTTATTCATGTCATGTAACCAGAATGTTCTGCTTCATCAAACTAAGATGAATTCCTGTAAGTCCTTACTTATAGGAAGTGTTCCTCTCATACTCCAACTCAAATAATTTCTGGGGGTGCCTGGGTGGCTCAGATGGTTAAGCGTCTGTCTTTGGCTCAGGTCATGATCCCCGGGTCCTGGGATCGAGCCCCGCATCGGGCTCCTGGCTCAGCGGGGAGCCTACTTCTCTCTCTCTCTCTCTCTCTCTCTCTCTCTCTCTCTCTGTATCTCTGTGTCTCAAATGAATAAATAAAATCTTTAAAAAAAAAAGGTCAAATAATTTCTGGGCATTTGAAGAAAAGGGAGTCTTTTTACCCACTCCTGTGTTTCCTTCCATGTGCCATCAGACATAGAGAAAAAGGTTGGTGCTAACCAGAGGTTGAGCTGAGAAAATGCAAAGCACAATCCAGGGGCAGCACCAAATATCTACTTGAAACAAGATTGGGATAAAGGGAGGAGGTGCACTTTGGAAACTTCCTGAATGGTGTTTGATGTCAGAAAGCATAGGGAATTAGGGGCTAAATGAGAATATAAGATGAATTAGGAAATGCACATCCTCCTATGTTTAGAATTTAAATGAAGTTGGAAAATAACCTGCAAGTTATAAAAAGCGCTGGAATGATTAATTTTATCAGCTCAAAGAAATGAAGATCTACACCATTTCACACGCTTTAAACCCTGTACCTTAAAGAGCTCTCCTGGAGTATTTCCTATGAGATGAGAAAGCTTCCCCGTTCCTCCCTGTCAACCCTCACTCAAATAAGCAGTCCAGAAAGAACAGAACTCAATCCAAGAAAATATAATAAAATGTGAACAAGCATAGTACACATTCAAAACTATTAAGAAGGAAAAAGAGAGAAAAGAGCACAAAAAATTAGATACAAAAGAGAGAAACTTCCATTGACATATGTATCGCAAACTAAATATCTGAAGAGCCCTCCAAAGTACTAAACTAAATATAAAAATAATATAAAAATATATTAAGGTGTATCACTGAGAGAACATGGATGTGATACATCTCAAGATGTAAAAGAAGAAGAGAGAGGGAGAGAAGAAGAAAAGGAAGATTCTAAAATAGGTAGAGAGAAAAAGAGTGATCACCTCCAAAATATAGACAGATAGACAGATGGTGATGGTAGATGATACATGATAGGTAGGTAAGGAGGTGGGGGAGCCATTAGACTGATGAAAGAAACCATAGATAGTGGATAATTATTGTCAATTGGAAGACAAAGTAACTTTCACATTAAAATTCCAAAATAATGAAACTAACTTTTTAGAAGAGACCAGTGGAAAATCTAACAACTGGAAAAGATGTCTGTCATATACTAACCAACAGGATGATGAAATAGCTATATTAAAAAGAGGTAAAATATTTAGAACAACAAATATTACCAAATACATTAAAATTTTTGATATAATTAATAATATAGATAAAATAATAAGAGATCTTTCTACAAAAAGAATAGATAATTATACTATAATAGTGGGAAATGTTAATACAATTTCCATTAATTGAAAGATCAAACAAATAAAAAAATCAACAAACTTACCTTAACTGAGATATTAAAATCAGGACTGATAAGAATGGAGCCAACTAACATCATATGCCTCCTGATATGATTTAATAAGAAATATAAAATGCCGGGGTGCCTGGGTGGCTCAGTCGTTAAGCGTCTGCCTTCAGCTCAGGTCATGATCCCAGGGTCCTGGGATCGAGCCCTGCATCGGGATCCCTGCTCGGCAGGAAGCCTGCTTCTCCCTCTCCCGCTCCCCCTGCTTGTGTTCCCTCTCTCACTGTGTCTCCCTCTGTCAAATAAATAAATAAAATCTTAAAAAAAAATAAAATAATAAATACATAAATAAAAGAAATATAAAATGCCACCTATGAATTATTCCCATAAAATTATTTGGCTTGAATAAAATCAAAAAGAAAAAATCACAGACATATAGCCATAACTTTGTACATTAAAAGAGAAGAAAAGTTCAAAACTAGTGAATTAAATAACAAACTGTGTTCTTCTTAGCCTCAACACAACCTCCTTGAGAACAAAGATGTTCGTTTTGTTATATTGTATTCTTCAGAGAGCTATCCATACAGTATAACATTAAGTTAATCTAATAAATTAAATTGAATTTATTGTTGAAGTCCTAACCCCCAGTTCTTCAGCATGTGCCTTTATTTGATGTTGTAGTTAGTTAAGATGAAGATCTAGTCCAATTTGGGCTGTGGATGGGCTCTTAATCCAATGTGACTGGTCAAAGGAGAAGGGAAAATTTGGATGCCGAGACACACACACATAGGGAGAACACCATATGAAGATAAAGGTAGAGGTCAGAGTTATACTTCTAAATACCAAGGAATACCAAAGATTGCCAGCAAAGCAACAGAAGCTACAAGAGAGACACACAGATTCTTCCTCACATATTTCACAAGGAAGCAACCTGGCCAAAATCTTAATCTGGGACTTCCAGCCTGCAGAACTGTGAGACAATGCATTCTTGTGGTTTAAGTTACTCGTTGTGGAGTACTTTGTTAACAGCAGCTCTAGCCAACTGATGAAGTTACCTTTCTGACTATATGTACCATTCACTGGAAAACCTTCATTTCTCTAAACTCAATTATTTATTCACTATCATATGTTGAAGCTTCTATTTTTGTCATCCTTTTGTAGCCCTTGCCAATGTATCAAATCCCTAACAAGCAATTCCAGAATCCATTTCTTGAAAACCTACATCCTATGTCTATCAACTCCCCCAAATATAGGATAAGTAAAGGAATATTATAGGTAAATTATTTATCTGTCTGGCCTAAGCAAAATGATGAATGCTGGATAAATTGTTTCTATAGACCAGTGTGTTAAGGTACCAAAACATGTTGATTTTGTTTGCATAGACATTTTAGACATGGGTGGCTTTTTCAAGTGTGGTTATCAAACTGAATGAGGATCATATGTTATCAAAAGCATAAATAAAAAACAAAAAAGTTTTATTTGAGTGACAAAGGGATTTTAGGGTTAAAAAATACACATGAGTTAAGAAAAAAAATCCCCACTTTATAATATGGACATGTTGGAAGGTGACAATTATATGTTATGATTTTTTTTTTAAATTGTACAGTAGTTTGAGTTGCAGTTACAATTTTAAATGAACAATTGGGAAGGATAATTATATCTCATTATGTCAACTGGCCTAGTCTGATGAGCTCTGTTACTGGATAGTAGTGAAAGTAAAATGGGCCCCAAATATGATTTAGGTGACAAAATGGTATGTTCACCTTCTGGTTTGAGCTTTTTCTATAGCAAATCGTGTTTGTCAGTGATCCATTTAAGTTTGGGAGACATACCTCATCTGAAAAACCTGAAGAGGACAATTTATTTTGCAGCCAGTTTTTAAAAATTATTATCAGGAAGAAAGAAGAATTTTAAGTAAAAATGTCAAATTAAAAGACAGCAAATATAGATAAGGAAAAAAAAACATGGGTATATCTATTTGAATATTCTGGGGAGCAGACAAAGGACATGAAACCACGAAGTCATTAAATGACTCTGAGCACAATGTACTTAACTTTTTTGGCTCCAGTTTTCTCATCTCTAGATGTGAATAACACATTTTTACTCTCAAATTTGTTTTGATGGTTAAAGGAATTTATAGTTGAAATATGGTAAGCCGTAGGTAGCAATCGGTTGCTGTTAGCCTCTTCCTTTCTGTCAGTTTTGAAAAGAAAAGATGGTTCTGACTTTTTATGTGACTCTTGAGGACATAAAAATCATTCACATTTCATTTTTTTGGTGAATTACCCCCAATTTGATAAAATAAGTTCAGACCATTTGGGGGAGTGTGCTTCCAGTTGTGGCTCAGTTATAATATGGGCAACAGGAGTATCTCCAGAAAAATGTTCTTCTAAGCACTTGTCCTCACTGGGGGTCTTTAGGAGGCTCTCTTCTGGTTTCTCTTGTGCTTTTCTCTGACAACATTTTGCAAATATTTAAAAAGAGAAATTTTCAGGGGAGTCATTCTTTCATAAAGTCATTTCTTTAAATTTTACTGGCTTTCCATGGACAATATCTTATAAATCTATCCATTTGGAGAGGGGGTCAAAATATAGACCGGTAACCCACAGATTTAGATTTATTTCTGATTCAAAAGGTGACCTTGGGCAAAATTTGACTCCTTCATATTTTATCCCTCTCCTTGAAACATGACAGGTCAAAATACCTGCCATCAAGCAATCTCTCTAGAGAAATATCAATTCTTAATCGAATCCATTGCACTTGATTGTAAAGAGAAAATAAGAAGTTCCTTCTGTAACACTCACCTAGTCCTCTCAGGCCTGTGGACTTTCAATAAGGAGAAGGAATGTTTGATGTGTTAATAGCCTAATTCATAAAATCCGATTTGAAGGTAAGACTCACTCTTTATATAGTGTTGTGTTTGACGTTTTAGAGAAAAAGAGTAGAGGAATGAGAATCAGATTTTACCCTGGGGAGTCAACGGTAAAATTTTTCAGTTATCTCACTTCTCATGATTAATCTTGAAAAACTTAAAGAAACATGTGTAATGGTAGTTCCAAGAGTAAAAAAGATAGAAAAAGATGAAGGTGGTGGAGTATTGTAACTATATCCATTGGGCTAGAGTTTGGCATTTAGAGTTTGTAAGGAGATATTTCTGAGTTTAGAAGACAATATTAGAATGTCTATTTATGTATTTGTTTTCTTGTCTATTTCTATTTTGCTTTGCTTTGATTTTATGCCATATGTGCTATATTGGTATAATAGTACATGTATATAAATTTTAAGCAAGTAAAGAAATACATAATGCAAATATTTTGGGATAAGCCATCTAAATTTGATAATTAGGTAAGAGCAATGAAAATTCGGAGACCACTGGGTTAAATTAAAAACATTGCTGTAGAAAAACAGATATTAATATTTATTGATTTTTACAGCAAGAGAGATGGTTGCCGAGATCCTACTTTGAGGCTTCCACGCTCTCTGTTCCAACTGCCTGAAATGTTCTTTCTCCCCAGATCCACTAGTTCCTTCCCAGGGTCTTCCAGGTCTCTTAAAATATTGCCTTTCTCCTAAGTCATCTTTGTACTCCCTATCTAAAATTTAACACCGGTGCCCCAGTATTTCATATTTCTTTGAAATATTTCTACTCTGTTTTTCTTCTGAGCACTTATCAGTCCTTATTCATCTATTACCTGTTTTCCTAATTTTCTACACTACACTATAGGTTGTGTATTCTCTGCATTCCCATAAGTAAGTAAGCTGATGAGAGCAGAGAATTTGTATATTTTATCCACTCTTCCATCCCTAGTTTCTAGACTAACACCTGGTATATGGTAGATGCTAATATTTGTTGAATGGTATTATCATTTCATTTATTCCTCACAACCAAGAAAAGGAGATATCATGACCTATATTTTTAGCTAAAGACAGGGAGGATGTGAAGATAGTAAACGACTTACTTCAAAACTTAGAGCAAGTTAGAGGCTTCCTCTGAGGGATAAGAACATGAGGAGGGCAGTGGGCCAGATGGATGATAAGTGGTAAGAGTTGACATATAAAGAGAGTTCAGACTTGTTATATGGGTACACAAGGAGTCAGGGTGAAATCAGTGGATACAAACTCTGGGAGAGAAATTTCAGATCTTAGCAAAGATGAATAGAATTAAAATGCAACATCTATGGAAAGAGAAAATGGAGGTGTTCTAGAAAAAATGTGTATGATCAGGCTGCCAGGCTATGTCAATGATGATTAAAGTTCTAGAAGGAACATGGAATTAGATGTTTTTCAAGGATCTTGCATGATTTTCAAATACAAAATTTTAATAAAGCATGGCTGCCAATGATACCTGTTATTAAGCTTCTATGGAAAAAATGCTGGGATTTCAAATAAAAGTAATGAAAAGTCATTGTTCTATTTTGAGTAGATAAATCACCTTCAAGACAGAGAAAATTCGGGGTTAGGGGGGAGGGACAGATAACCTTTACAAAACAATCTATTATACCAAACAGTGCGTGAGTCACTCTAATTACCTTTTCTATTTTTTTTCTGCACAGCATATTTTCAAATGAGGACAAGAAGATTCAGAGAAGTCAGATGGCTTGCTCAAGGTGAACACAGTGAGGAAGTTGTAGATTTAAGACACTAAGTTGAGCTTTTAGACTCTCTCCTAGTCCTGTATTTTGTCAGTTATACTATAGTTTATTCTTTTAAAGATATAAATAAGTTGGTTGAAAATACACATAAATTAATAAAAGCCTAAACGTATTTTTATGGCTCAAATAAAGACATTTGAAACTGCCCAATTTAGCTTTGCTTATCCTAGAAGAACAATTTAGGCATGCCTGGGTGGCTCAGATGGTTAAGCGTCTGCCTTTGGCTCAGGTCATGATCCCAGGGTCCCGCATCGGGCTCCCTGCTCCGCGGGGCGCCTGCTTCTCCCTCTGCCTATGCCTCTCTCTCTCTCTCTGACTCTCATGAATAAATAATTAAAACATTTTTTTTAAAAAAAAGAAGAACAATTTAAAGGTATTGAAGGCCACTGTAAGTATGAGTTCTGAAGTTCAGGTAAACATAACTGAAACAAACCAGACCACCAAGTGAAGCTGGATTGGCCATTTAGTTCCCACCTCAGAAAGTCTAAAGAATCATGGCAATATGTTTAAGAATAAAACATTTCAGTGCACTCATAACTTACTATATACATGGATTTATTCATTCATCCACTCATTCATTCCTCATAATTGAGTTTAAATACATCACCATAGATGATGCAGTTGTCTTTTTATCTTTGAAATTATTCTCTGGTTATAAAAGAAAAAAAAATCCCCTTTATGAACATCAGAAAATAGAGAAATTTTCCTTAAATTACTATAGTTAAAATTCTTTCTCTCTAGTCATGAAGTATGTAATCCCAGGCAGGTTGGCATGATTTTATTGGTCAACTAATATAACAACAACAGTTAGAGTACTTACTCTATGGCTACACTTCAGCACTCATTTAATCTGCACCACAAATATAATATGTTGCTGGATCTCCATTTGGTAAGAGTAGAAACTGAGAGTATTAAGTAAATTGACCAGATTTACACAACTAGTGCCTGTACTTAACACTGGAATAGGAATTTTTAGAAATGAAAAGTTATAGACCAGCTGCATCTCCGGTTCTTTAAAAAATGAAAACTCTGGAATATCTGATTATTAGATGAATTAATAAGTGAATGATTAGGGCAATCAATCAACTGAGTTGAGCTAAAGCACAATACATACTATATGATCAAACACTATCTTTGTGGTTACTGAATTGAGGTGCTTTGAGATCTGCAGAGAAAAAAAAATAGGTAGTACAATTGGTATCCGAGGGAAGTGAGGTAATCCCAATTTTAGGAAAGAGATAGCAATTCAATTAATTCAACATATATTATATTCACATATGCTTGAAAGCCACTGGACTGGATCCTAGGGATATAGAAACAATTGTGATGTTTGCTGTCCTAAACATCTTTCTAGTGGGAGAGAAAGATTGATAAACAAATAACTGGAAAAGGATTTAGTTCAAACAATAATAGAATACAAATAAGATGTAGAAGTGTTATAGAAATGAAAGACACAAGGTTGAGTGCTTTTCTGAATGTTTACAGAAAATTCATATAGATATCATTTGTAATTAAATTCAAATTTCCACTGAGGGCAAAGAGCTCTTGTGACAGTGTCCTTGTGCTTTACATTCATTTGAATTCTTTTTTTAAACTTCAGTGAACATTGCAACTGAATTCTATATATTATATCCCATAAATAAGAAATGGACCTTTGCTCGGTTTTTCTTTTTTTTTTTTTTTTGTTTCTGTGAAGCCAAATGATGCCTATATCATTAGAGTAAATTAGTGCTCTAAGATTATTTCTTTAACTAGAAAAATATGCAGATGCCAAATTTTCACATGGGCAGTATCAACAAAAACTGCTGATCTCTTCTGATAATAGGTAGTCATTTGAGAGAATCTACATCGACTGCAGAAACAGGGCCTTTGCTCTAAACCAGGTTTTTTTGTTACTGTCCACGTTTCCCCTTGCAGATCTGCTCATATATATTTGCATATTTTTCATCCTTTAAGAGGATGGGAGATTATTTGAAATTTAACATATTAAGTTGAGATGTGCCTAAAGGACCTAGAACAAACGTTAAGTATAACATAAGTCTAGCAGGACAATTACTTGCTTAATGACTCAGAATTTGTGTCCAGCAATGCATGCTGTGATGGATGGACGTGTTAAGCACTTACAGTGTAGTTTTCAGATGATACCATTTCAACAGAAAGTATTTAGACAGGTCCAGAAATCAAAGGATTTTTGCAAGTCATCAAAAATTGAAATGAATATTGCTGAAGTGAGGATTCCAAGGGTCCAGGAATTAAAATTAAGAACTCCAAAGTTTCTCAGACAACACAGCTGTCAGGGACAGTCCCAGAGTAGTATAGAAAAGAATTATCCTGACAACCAATCCTGTCAAGTGCTGTGCTAGGATTACTTTTCTGTTATTAAACCAATTTGGTCTTCCTCTGAATCCATAGTACTCATCTGGAAATCAATTATGCAGTGTTTAGGAGAGGTGAACATAGAGGAGAATGCCACTTCTGAGCTCCTGCTAAAGATCAGACAAAATTCTAGACTATTGAGAAAGCAGTGAGTAACATGAGAACACAGCGCTCAAGAGTAAGAACAAATTTGAAGACACTTATTTATACACATAGAGGCACCTTGTACAATATTACCCATACCTTGTATATATTTGTTATAGATGTTAACGTAATGTAGATAAATGAAGCTGGACAAAATGTAATTACATTTTTATTGCTGAACACATTCATTAAGTGAACCTTGTTTCCCAGACACAGTTTCCCCTTAGCATGCCAACCACCTATAAGTAATTCAGATGCCAGAAGAGTTAACTGAGAGTCTGCCTGTCAAGCCAGCAGGAGTAACTAGGAATCTTATTTCATGTTAAAGGGATAAGCCATGTCTGGACTATGTATACCCTTAGAATATGTCTACTTAGTTATCTTTCTTCTGGATGGGGTCTGGAAGTAGGACATCACCACTTCACCTCATTTTGGATGATTCTCCTTCACTGTACTGTAGCTGGTAACCTTCATAGGTTCACTTAGCTTTGCTGCCTTCACAAGTGCCCTTCTTTGGATAAGGGTTCAGGACACCTAGCTTTCAGGGTGATCCCTAATTCACTGGTTGGCAGAGTCCATGATCAGCAATTCCCTCTGTGTTCCTGCCCAATCAAATCCCAAAGCCCTTACAACTCACAACTAGTATAGAGAAGGCCTCCAGGGTAACAAATGAAAGCTTGCCCAAGAACCTTGAAACACTTATGGGGAGAGGAAAGCGTGTAAAAGTATGGGATTCCCACCAGGGCTTAGCTTATGGGTTCTTGCTCCTCTCCTGAATGTGCTCTAGTTTATTTATGGCTGAACTAAGATCTTGGCAAAACAGTTGGTCCTCAAACCAGCAACCACATAAATTGAGTTCATTTTCTCCGTGGACTTTCCCCATGCTCCTTACCTTCCACTTTTTCAAGTGTCCATTTTGTCTTTATAAGCATCTTTATGTACTTATACCTCAAAGAGATTAAAAAAAATGAAGGTGGGCTAAACAATATCCCTCCTTCAGTTTTACAAAGCTAAAAATGAACTAAATTAAACTTTAGGAAATACAACTGGAGTCATAGACTGACCAAAACATTTCTTTTGTCATGCTTCTTCAAATATTCAGACCTTTGTCCTGAGAGGGAGGTGGGAGTCGGCTTCGGGAATAAAAGGATCATTACAGGATGATGTTTATATTGTGCCTTCACCTTACAGAAGAAGAAAGACCAGGCAAAGCAGAACAATGTGTTATCAAACTCTGCATTTTTAAAAAGTATAACAGTTATTCAAAGGGCAAAGTTTCCTCATATCCTGGGAGTGTTTTTCCCTGTAACTCAGTACCCTGGCCCCTTTCTACAATGGCAGTAAATACTACTCATTAAGCAGTTGAGGAACCAGAAAGGCACATTGCTAATAAGGACATCTTAAAAGCTTATGTGTATTCACTTAACTTTATGCCAATTTCAATTTTCTTCTATGTTTTCAATTCAACTCCTAAATTCTTTATGAGTACCACTACAAAGAGTCAAGTGAAAACTACAGAAAAATATCCACATTCTTTAAAGAAAATGAAAAACAAATACTTTGCTGGATTATCTGGGTATACAGGATACTTGCTCATGGACATTTTTTTTTCTTTAAATTTTTTATTGTTATGTTAATCACCATACATTACATCATTAGTTTTTGTTGTAGTGTTCCATGATTCATTGTTTGTGTATAACACCCAGTGTTCAATGTAGAACGTGCCCTCTTTAATACCCATCACCAGGCTAACCCATCCCCCACCCCCCTCCCCTCTAGAACCCTCAGTTTGTTTCTCAGAGTCCACCTTCTCTCATGGTTGCCAAGATCCTACTTTACAGCATCAACCATCATAGGGTAGCTCTATTTTCAACTGTTTGAGGAACCTCCATACTGTTTTCCAGAGTGGTTGCACCAGCTTGCATTCAAACCAACAGTGTAGGAGGGTTCCCCTTTCTCCGCATCCCCGCCAACATCTGTCAATTCCTGGCTTGTTAATTCTAGCCATTCTGCATACAGATCCTTTGCCTCTTTGGTGAGATTTATTCCAAGGTATCTTATGGTTTGGGGTGCAATTGTAAATGGGATTGACTCCTTAATTTCTCTCTCTTCTGTCTTGTTGTTGGTGTATAGGAATGCCACTGATTTCTGTGCATTGATTTTCTAACCTGCCACTTGACTGAATTCCTGTATGAGTTCTAGCAGTTTTGGGGCGGTGTCTTTTGGGTTTTCCACATAAAGTATCATATCATCTGCAAACAGTGAGAGTTTGACTTCTTCTTTGCCAATTTGTATGTCTTTGATTTCTTTCTGTTGTCTGATTGCTGTGGCTAGGACCTCTAATACTATGTTGAATAGCAGTGATGATAGTGGACATCCCTGACGCATTCCTGACCTTAGGGGGAAAGCTCTCTGTTTTTCCCCATTGAGAATGATATTCACTGTAGGTTTTTCATAGATGGTTTTTAGGATATTGAGGTACTTACATTCTATCCCTATACTCTGAAGAGTTTTGATCAAGAAAGGAGGCTGTACTTTGTCAAATGCTTTTTCTGCATCTATTGAGAGGATCATATGATTCTTGTTCTTTCTTTTGTTAATGTATTGTATCACGTTGATTGATTTGCAGATGTTGAACCAACCTTGCAGCCCAGCGATAAATCCCACTTGGTCGTGGTGAATAATCCTTTTAATGTACTGTTGGATCCTATTGGCTAGTATTTTGGTGAGAATTTTTGCATCCATGTTCATCAAGGATATTGGTCTGTAATTCTTTTTGATGGGGTCTTTGTCTGGTTTGGGGATCAAGGTAATGCTGGCCTCATAAAATGAGTTTGGAAGTTTTCCTTCCATTTCTATTTGTTGGAACAGTTTCAGAAGAATAGGTACTAATTCTTCTTTAAATGTTTGTTAGAATTCCCCTGAGAAGCCATCTGGCCCTGGGCTTTTGTTTGTTGGGACATTTTTGATGACTGCTTCAATTTCCTTACTGGTTATAGGTCTGTTCAGGTTTTCTATTTCTTCCAGGCTCAGTTTTGGTAGTTGATACATCTCTAGGAATGCATCCATTTCTTTCAGGTTATCTAATTTGCTGGCATAGAGTTGCTCATAATATCTTACAATTGTTTGTATTTCCTTGGTGTTGGTTGTGATCTCTCCTCTTTCATTCATGATTTTGTTGATTTGGGTGATTTCTCTTTTCTTTTTGATAAGTTTGGCCAGGAGTTTATCAATCTTGTTAATTCTTTCAAAGAACCAGCTCCTAGTTTCGTTGGTTTGTTCTAGTGTTCTTTTGGTTTCTAGTTCATTGATTTCTGCTCTGATATTTATTATTTCTCTTCTCCGGCTGGGTTTAGGCTTTATTTGCTATTTTTTCTCTAGCTCCTTTAGGTGTAGGGTTAGGTTGTGTATTTGAGACCTTTCTTGTTTCTTGAGAAAGGCTTGTATTGCTATATACTTTCCTCTTAGGACTGCCTTTGCTGTATCCCAAAGATTTTGAACAGTTGTGTTTTCAATTTCATTGGTTTCCATGAATGTTTTTAATTCTTCTTTAATTTCCTGGTTGACCCATTCATTCTTTAGTAGGATGCTCTTTAGCTTAGCCTCCATGTATTTGAGTTCTTTCCGACTTTCCTCTTGTGATTGAGTTCTAGTTTCAAAGCATTGTGGTCTGAAAATATGCAGGGAATGATCCCAATCTTTTGGTACTGGTTGAGACCTGATTTGTGACCTAGGATGTGATCTATTCTGGAGAATGTTCCATGGGCACTCGAGAAGAATGTGTATTCCGTTGCTTTGGGATGGAATGTTCTGAATATATGGGTGAAGTCCATTTGGTCCCTTGTGTCATTTAAAGTGTTTATTTCCTTGTTGATCTTTTGCTTAGATGATCTGTCCATTTCAGTCAGGGGGATGTTAAAGTCCCCCACTATTATTGTATTGTTGTCAATGTGTTTCTTTGCTTTTGTTATTAATTGCCTTATATAATTGGCTGCTCCCATGTTCGGGGCATAGATATTTACAATTGTTAGATCTTCTTTTGGATAGACCCTTTAAGTAGGATATAGTGTACTTCCTCATCTCTTATAACAGGCTTTGGTTTAAAATCTAATTTGTCTGATATAAGGATTGCCACCCCAGCTTTCTTTTGGTGTCCATTAGCATGGTAAATGGTTTTCCACCCCCTCACTTTCAATCTGGGGGTGTCTTTGGGTCTAAAATGAGTCTCTTGCAGACAGCATATTGATGGGTCTTGTTTTTTAATCCAATCTGATAGCCTGTGTCTTTTGATTGGGGCATTGAGCCCATTTACATCAGGGTAGCCATTGAAAGATATGAATTTAGTGCCATTGTATTGCCTGTAAGATGACTGTTACTGTATATTGTTTGTGTTCCTTTCTGATCTATGCTGCCTTTAGGCTCTCTTTTTGCTTCGAGGACCCCTTTCAGTATTTCTTGTAGGGCTGGTTTCATGTTTGCAAATTCCTTTAGTTTTTGTTAGTCCTGGAAGCTTTTTATCTCTCTTTCTATTTTCAGTGACAGCCTAGCTGGATATAGTATTCTTGGCTGCATATTTTTCTGATTTAGTGCTCTGAATATATCATGCCAGTCCTTTCTGGCCTGCCAGGTCTCTGTGGATAGGTCTGTTGCCAACTAATATTTCTACCATTATAGGTTACATATCTCTTCTCCCGAGCTGCTTTCAGGATTTTCTCTTTGTCTCTGAGACTCGTAAGTTTGACTATTAGATGTCAGGGTGTTGACCTATTTTTATTGATTTTGAGAGGGGTTCTCTGTGCCTCCTGGATTTTGATGCCTGTTCCCTCCCCACATTAGGGAAGTTCTCTGTTATAATTTGCTCCAATATACCTTATGCCCCTCTCTCTCTTTCTTTTTTTCTGGGATCCCAATTATTCTAATGTTGTTTCTTCTTATGGTCTCACCTATCTCTCAAATTCTGCGCTCATGATCCAGTAGTTGTTTATCTCTCTTTTTCTCAGCTTCTTTATTTTCCATCATTTGGTCTTCTATATCACTGATTCTCTCTTCTGCCTCATTTATCCTAGCAGTTAGTGCCCCCATTTTTGATTGCACCTCATTAATAGCCTTTTTGGTTTCGACTTGGTTAGATTTTAGTTCTTTTATTTCTCCAGAAAGGGTGTCTCTAATAACTTCCATGCTTTTTTCAAGCCCAGCTAGTATCTGTCAAATCATGATTCTGAACTCTAGGTCCGACATCGTACTAATGTCTGTATTGAGTAGGTCCCTGGCAGACAGTACTACCTCTTGTTCTTTTTGTTGTGATTTTTTCCATCTTGTCATTTTGTCCAGAGGAGAATAGATGAATGAGAGAACAAAATGTTAATAGGGTAACAACGTCCCCAGAAAATATACTCTAAACAAATCAGAAAAGTCCTGAAACCAGGGGAAAAGAAGGAAAAAAAGAAAAAAGAAAGAGAGAAAAAAAAAGATAAAGATAAAAACAAACAAACTGATCAAAACAAAAAAACAGAATATGATCAAATATGATCATAATATGATCAAATATGATCTAGTGCCACACACTAGATTTTGGGTGAATTTTGGTCTGTTAGAAGAAAGTGCCTCCCAAAATTTTAAAGAAAGAAAGACTTGTATATGTACAAAATAAGGGTTGATACGATGAAGGGATGGAATATGTCTGTAAAGATGAAAATTATAAAAAATTTTATAAAAGGAATTGATAAGAAGTTGTTTGAAAAAAGAAGAGGATTTAAAAAAAATGAATGAAAGAAGAAAAGGGGGGAAGAGAATGTGATCAGGCAGGAGACTAGAACAAAGCCATACACTAGTGATTTAGGGTATATTTTGATCTGTTAGAAGAAACTGTATCTCAAAATTTTAAAGAAAACAACTTATATATATATTTATGCCAAAAATAAGGGTAACTACTATGAAGGGATAGAATATGACTCTAAAAATGAAAAATAATAATTTTTTTAATAAAAGGGATTGATAAGATGTTGGTTGAAAAAGGGAAAAAGAAAAATCCAAAAAAAAAAGCAATTAAAAAAATTAACTTTGAAAGACTAAAGAATCATTGTAAAAAAGCCATGAATTCTATGTTCAGTATTCCCCTAGCGCTGGAGTTCTGCTGTTCTCATTGATGGGTAAACTTGGTCTTGGCTGGCTGTTCTTGGGGATCTTCTGGGGGAGGGGCCCGTTGCCGTGGTTCCCAAATGTCTTTGTCAGAGGTGGAAATGCCCCGCCCTTGTCAGTCCGGGGTAAGTAATCTGCTCAGGCTTGCTCTCCGGAGCTTTTGTTCCCTGCAAGCTTTCGGTACAGCTTTGGAGGACGAGAGTGAAATGGCGGCCTCCCAATCTCCGCCTCAGAGGAGCCAAGAACTCAGGGCCTCACTCCTCTGTGCGCCCCCAGAGAAAAGCAGTCAATCACTCCCGTCTCCGCGGTCTCCGGCCGCACTCCGTGCTCACCCTCTCTGGCACCTGACTCGGTGTGGAGTCTCCAAACCCAGCAGATCCCTGTGGTGTGCTCCCACTCTGCTTCTCCTGGGGGAGGAATGGGAGTCTCCCCGGATCTGCCGCTTGTTGGGTTCCTGCTGGAGGAGCAGTGGCCTGGCTGTGTTGCCGATCACAATTTATGGCAACCCTGAGCTGAGAGCCCGCGCCTTGGCTCCGTCTCTGCAGCCGGCTTCCCTGCTCTGATACCCAGGAGCTCTGCTGCACTCAGGCACCCCCAGTCTTTCGGTGACCCCAAGGGTCCTGAGACCACACTGTCCCATGAGGCTTCCACCTCCTGCTTAGCCCCTGGAGTGACATCCCTCAGCGGAGCCGACTTCTAAAAGTTCCAATTTTGTGCTCTGCTGCTCTATCACTTGCCAGAAGCAGCCGACGGAGGCCCCCTCCCCCACCATCTATCCTCCCAAATATCGCCTTGGATTCACTTCTCCACATGTCCTACCTTCCAGAAAGTGGTCGCTTTTCTGTTCAGAGAGTTGTTGCTATTCTTTTCTTCGATCTCTTGTTGAGTTCTCAGGTGTTCAGAGTGGTTTGATTCCTATCCCGTTGAATTCCTGAGACGGGACAAAATCCAGGTCTCCTACTCCTCCACCATCTTGCTCCGCCCCGCTCATGGATTTTTAAGGGATGCATTATCAAAATAATGTATATACATATTTTCACTTAAATATTTATGCTTTTTGAGGGGAGCATTAATGTATGTTAAAATTCATTGGGAGGTCAGAAGGTTATATTTAAACATTAATCCTGATAAGAGCCACATGCCTTTGAGAAAGTTAGTCAATTCCTCTGAACATTCCATTCTATCACCTCATTCCCACCTAGTCCTGCCTTCCTGGACCTATTAACATTATGTCCTGAGTTAAGGACAGTTTACCGTTTGGAACATCGGGAAGATCCCTCAACTACTGATCACCAAACATAAAATGTGGTCCTCATGCCTTGCATCCTTTCCTGTTTTCCTGTGTCTATGGAAGGACTGTTCCACCATACCTAGGAGGAGCTCTGAACCCTAGCTGTGTTTCTTCTCCACCCCCTTCTCCCTCTCCCACCTCCCCC